>NC_045716.1:29148154-29469494 GCF_009834535.1 Camelus ferus | reverse complement strand
TTCAATGTTCAGCTCGTCCTCAGCTGCTCGCAGCTTCTCTTCAAATTTGTCGATATTCGCCACCTGCATGCGGTACATCAAGGCCAGCCGCTGGGGACAGAGAGCAGAGGGATTATGAGGGTGATGACAGGACAGACTGGCGGCCCACGCGACAGAGCGGAGCCTCAGCTGTGCTGTGCAGACAACCTCAGGGTTTCACCTGCCATCGGAAACCACCTCCATGTCTAGAAAGCTTCAGTTTTCTCAAACACAATTACAACCAAGTTGTCACTGATACAACAGTGCACACAAACGAAGGGTGGCACGTGCATCGTAAACTCGGCACCTGCCTCGCATTCGGTCAGAGTCAAGGAGCCTGCGGTGCTGGACCTGGGACCACAGTCAACCTGCCGAAGTCTGCTGCTCACGCGTCAGGTGAACCTGACATCCCACCAAGCAGGTGTCCACTCCCAGGACAGAGGACGGGCTCAGGCGGAAGGCGCAGGCGGCGTTCCTGGAGCGCTGGTGAGAAGGTCTGACTGCCCACGGGCCCTATGTCATCTTTCTAACAGCCCAGTCCCGAGCCAGCCCGACTTTAACTGTTCCAAGCTCTCTCTATATGTATTTCTACTGAAGTACAGTCAGTTACTACGTGTCAACTTACGACTGAAGCCTGGGCTTCTCTGTACAGGAGAGTGCGCTCGCTCGGGGGGGAGCAGAGCATAAAGGCCGGTGGTCCCCCACCACAGAGAGGGGGCCCAGTTTTACCCAGCCTGGTTTTCCCATTATGCAAACTTCTAACAAAAAGTGGGGAAGAGGCTAAAGAAACGTGACAGTTAAATATAACTCATGATCCCTAACTGGACCCTGGATTAAGAGCACTAACAAGAAAGGCCCCTAAGGCAGGAGAGAGGCCCCCGGGAAGCAGAGGCAGGAGCGTCCTTCTTGGCCTGACGCTGGCCGGTGCTCGGGGGAACGGGTGTCAGAGATGGGCAGGGACGCCAGGCGAGGGGCTCGTTCTCACACGCTGTCGCAGGGGCACCTCTCCCCTCCGTAGGGCCCGGCCCCACCTCACACGACATCTGCAGCCTCTCCTCCGCTCCCCTCTCCTCCTGCTCCTCCCGAGGGCTGACTGGCCTGAGTCCGGTCTCAGCCACTGCGGGTTAACCTGCCCGGCCCCATTACCTGACTGACCCGCACCAGCCCAGACACCCCGGGTGCCCTCAGCCCCCACCCCAGGGCCGCCTCTCCCCGCCTCCCAAGCCTCCCAGACCCCCCTTCACCACAACCCGCACGCCCGACTCACAGGCCGCCCGAACACCACGGCCCCAGGGTGCAGGTACACCTCCACCACGTCGCTCTCGGGCACCACCTGCACCCGCTGCACCTCGCCCTTGGCCAGCATCTCGTGCACAAAGTCGTTCCAGGAGATGTTGCCGCCGCTGGAGCCGAGGGCGTTGAGCAGGCTCATGACGACGGCGATGACGAACAGGGTGCGCAGCCGCTCACGGTACATCTGGTCCTCGCGCTCCCGGCGCCGCCGCTCCTCTGGAGGCAGGACAGCGCGAGGGCGTCAGGCCGGGCCTGGCCCCACCCTGCACCCGCCTAGTAAGACCCTGCATTCTGGCCAGCTTTTCAACAAGGTGACGAATCACGAGCCACTTGAGGTCACCACCGTCCCCCTGAGGGAGGACACTGAGGCCTCACTGGCTGAGATAACACAAAATAGCTTTTAAATCAAAACCTCCTGGACCAGCCTGGTGCAGGTGGCTGCTGGCGCTGATGGCGCAGGGCCCACGGGCCGGGCGCACACACACAAGTTACTGATGACAGTCACCCCCCCCGCCTGCCCTCCCCCACCTACAAGTGACGTCGAGTGAGTCCACCAGCACTCGGCACAGACGTGGGAAGTGGCGCGCGGAGGAGTCTGCAGGCCCGTTCTTGACCAGAACCGTCAGGTAAGCCCCCGTCACACCCTTCAGGTACCAACGCTAACTGAGGAGCTCAGGGGTCACTGACCCCAGGCCCAGAGCACAGATGGGCAGCAGGCCCACCGGGGGCCAGGCCTGGGCTTCCTGCACCCACAGAGCGCGGGCTGGAGCCGCGTTGCACAGACACGGCACTGTTGGCCCAGGACTTCACAAGGTCTCACCAGCCCACAGTCCCAGAAGCCTGCTACCCAGGCCCTGCGCCCACTGGCACCTTGTCCAGATAGCAGGAGGCCCTAGACCATGGGGGTCCTGTGTGCAGTGCAGGCCCCACCTTCCCAACACCCCACGTCGGCTTTACAGACCTGCACTAACCGCCTTCACCAGGCCTGCTCAGCACAGACCTAGCTCACAGCCACAGCTTCCTCCCCACTCCGCACCACACACCAGCAGAGCCGGCGTGGTTGCCTCTCCAAGGACAGAGTGCAGTGCGACTCGGCCCACTGCGCTCTGCACAGCCTGCCAGTGCGGTCCCCACGGTCCTGTGAGTGTGTTGTATGTGCACCGTCCCCTGCGTTCCCCTTTGCCTCTCAGACTGGCCCGCGTGACTTCTTGCCTGGTTGATACTACAGACACATGTTTTGCTGGGCATGGTGTCCTCGGTAAAATTTTAGAGGTAGACTTACTTCAGGAAACTAAATATTTCCCACACGCTTGGCCGAGATGCTTTCAGGAAGCACCTCCTGGTCTGCTCCCCTCTCCAACAGTCCGGCTGGAGGAACTCAAGAGCACTTCCAATCCAGCTTAAAAACACTGGGTGCGGGCATAGCTCAGGGGGCAGAGCCCATGCTTAGCATGCAAGAGGTGCTGGGTTCAATCCCCAGTCCCTCCGCTGCAATTAAATAAATAAACCTACCTACCACCTCCCAAAACTCCCACAAAATGAAGCCTGAGAAGGCTACCCCAGCAACTGCTTCGAACACATGAAGGTGCATTGCAGACACTGTCCCAGCTCATGATAGGTGACCGTGCAGCTGACATTTCAAACTCACTTCCCCAGAAGGCCACTGAAGAAGGTGAGCACTTCCCGTGTGTTCTCATGTGAGCGGCTGAGCACTTATTTAGAAGCCGTCTCTGAGACACTTAGCTTTCAGCCTGCTTTCCTCATGAACCACTGGTGAGCCATCGAGGCTGGCAGCTGCACTTTCCGACAGCTACTCTGGGCCATCCTGGGTGAGGCTCACTGAGTAACAGGGTCCCTTCCAGAAGCCCCCGTGGTCACACCTATACAACGGCGGTGACTGCTCTGATGCCCCGAGAGAGCACACTGAAACCTTAACACAGTTTCAGTTTTCCAATAAACCCTCCTCCAGCTTCTGAGTCAAAACCGCCGAGCCCCCTGCCCAGGCACTGAGGAGCCTGACAGAGCCCCCCAGGACGGCAAGAGGTCCGTCCCAGCCCTGGACACTCAGTCACACACGGGAACTGACAGCTTCAGATGTGTGCACAGCATGGTGGGCATTGGGGTGAGAGCCAGGTTCAGAATGACCTGGAAACCCAGGGCTCCGAAGTACCAGGAACTGGCCCCTGTTCTCGGGCGGAGCAAACCAGGAGGTGCTTCTCGAAAGCATCTCGGCTGAGCGCATGGGAAACATTTAGTTTCCTGAAGTAAGTCTACCTCTGAAATTTTACCCTGAGGACACCATGCCCGGCAAAACACGTGTCTGTAGTATCAACCAGGTAAGAAGTCACGCGGGCCAGTCTGAGAGGCAAAGGGGAACGCAGGGGAAGGTGCACATACAACACACTCACAGGCTTGGCTAAATAAACATAGGATTTCCGGGGTGTAACAGGTGAACAAAACCTGACTCTGAGAGTAAACAAAAAGCAGCATTTAAACATTTTAGACATCAGGGACATTTCCTCCACCTGGAAGCCCCTCTTCCTCCCACCTCGCTGTCCTGAGGTACCCAGGAAATGCTGCTGCCCTCTAAGCCACTGGACTGTCCATCCACCGGACCCCCCAACCCATGAGACCGCTGGGAAATCCCACCACCAGAACTGCTGGGCCGGGACCGTCAGCACCGCAGGGCTCCTGAGTCAGCAACGCAAACCCAGAACCACGCGGCCGACGCTGCTGCGTCTCTGGGGTAGCAGCGACCTCACTGACCCCACGGGAGCCGCTGGGATGAGAGCCCGTCTGGACACAGGGGCCAAACTCCTGCCGATGGGACCACGAGCTGACCCTGGCTAGTGGCCCAGGAGTCACCCTGAGGACGGAGAGCACACCCCTTGCAGCAGCCATGGTCAAAGTCAAACAGTGACATGCGTAAGAATGCAACGGAAGCTCTGAAACCGGCTTGGACAGCGAGGACTCAGATTCAGGAGCCTTCTAAAGAGGAGCTGAGGCCTGTGGGGCTCTTGGTGACACTGGAGGAGGGGCTGCAGCTCCCCCCGCACCATGTGAAGGACAAGGAGGGCGATGCCAAGCCTGAAACCAGAAATGCCTAAATTTAAACCCAAACAGCAGCACAAGTCCCTTCTGGGAGCAAAACCTGTCCCCACTGAGCTTTAAAACGGAAAGTTGCAGCTCATCTCAAGGCAAGGCAAAGGGGCCACCAGGGCAGCACATGCCATAGGAACACATAACCTTCCTGCACCAGGGGCTGCACCCCACAACCTGGGGCTCTGGGTGCCCCACCCCCTGAAGAGTCCCTGGACCGCATCTGGGGAAAGTCTTCCCGTGTCCCACCAACCTGGTCAGGAGCTTGCCCTGGGGGGCAGTGGCACCTGGGGACAGGAGTGGTTGGGGGCAGTCCCTCCAGCAAGGCTGCCCTCCGACCTCAAGCCCCTGGGGCTCACCTCTGGGTGAAGAGCAGGCGCCCAAGTTCCCCACCCACAGGTAACCCAAGGAGAGCACACACTTGCTACAGCGCTGGGCGTGCTCCAAGCATCCATTAGGGTTGGCGGTTTCCCTGTGTATCACCTCCAAGCAGCCGACTTTCATCCCAGAGGTCAATTCAAAGTCACCTTTTTCTTTCCCCACCTTCATACATGCTGAGTCCTAATTCCAGAGTGAAGGTGAGACTTCAGGGATCTCCTTCCTCAAGGGCAGGCTGGCACTGCCCTCTCCATGGGGCTGTTCTTCAGGCCCAGAGGCAGGGGCGACACTGACCAGGGGTGCCGAGGAGGGCAGGGTCCAGCCAAGGGGTCCCAGAGCCTTCCTCCCCACCCCAGATTCCGGGTTCAGAGTCACCTTTTCCGAGCAGAGGACAGAAACTCCACCTGCCTTCGGACTCTCTGAACAGGTGCTGGTGAAGGCATCTCTGAAAGGACCGGCAGGGAGCACCCAGCAACTGCATTGGAGACTGGGGGCAAGTGTGCTCAGGGTGGCCTTCAGGGTGGGTCTCCCAGTCCTCACACTCGAGCACCCACGTGCAGACACCCCAGGCGGCATCAGGGGAGAACGGGAGACAGATCTACCTTCCTCGTCTTCAGGGCTCCTCCCCTTGGGTTTCTCGTTGTTCTTCATCTTCCGCCTCCTCCTCGAGACATTAAAGTAGAATGTGCCTCCTACAGGGAAGAGGGAAAGCGCTCAACAGTCAAGACCTGTAACTGCAGGGAAACACTTAGGAGAAAAGTATCTTCTCAAATAGCCAAACTCAGACAGAAACCATCTGAAGTCTACGTGCGCAAGATTAAGAACTACTTCGATTTACAAAGTTGAATCTCTTTGTAATTGAAATTAGCCGATGTGAAGAAATAAAATCTAGGAAAGTAAATTTGAGAAAGTGTCATAAGTTTCTTGGAGAACAAGCCTCTCAACACACAGTCACTTTAAATGGATTTACACAAACAACACAAGGGCTCCGGCACAGGTGGCAGCGACCAGGCTGCCACCTTCACCAGGACAAGCTCACGTCACACTCCTCACACAGAAGGCTCTGTCCTGTCCGAGCTCTGAACAGACCAGTGCTTAAAATGGGGTGTGGGGGAGTCGCTCACAACGTGAGCTGCCCCTTTGTTCACAGACATTAACAGAAGCACAAGTCAAACTGCCTCTGTGTCCACCCGGCACAGGGCTGTCTGGGTGCACCGGGTGCATGTGGGCTCGCGCGACCACAAGTGGGCGCCAGGCTGCTGAGTGTACCTGGAAGAGTCTACTTTTTCCCTGTTCTGGCTGGATAAAGAAGGGAGTAAAAGTACAGATGTCAACCCTCAAGGCCCTTTGACCAAAGGAGAGAGAGACAGCAGGACCTCACAGTGTCTCATCAAACAGGGCAACTGCAGGGGAGAAGCACCTTACTTGCAGGCTGTGTTTAGTTACCTCTGGGACACAGAACACAAACAGCCAGAGAGAGGACATGGAAACCTATTCAAGCAGCCCAATTATGGCCAGAATTAAAAAAATAAAAAGACAACTCAAAAAAGCAAAAAGCAAAAAGCAAAACTGGCCTGTTCAGACCTGAGACAAATCTCCTTTCCATAAACTCCACTTCACAGCGCGTGGGGGCTCACACTGAGCAGCAGCTAGAGGTCCTCTTCCGGAATTAGTTTTCCTGACAATGTCAAACAAGCAACGTGACCTGAATGTATCCACAAATGTCTTTCAACAGACAGATACACACCTAAAAGTCTCCAGAGTCTGACTGGATTCTGGATGAGATGCTGTTTCACCAACAACCTGCTGATCCCTTCAAAGGTGGGGGTTAGCAGTTGCAACTGGAAGCTCTGAGGAAAAAAAGAATGATATGGAGCTCAGCCACTCCAACACCACAGCACACGCAGGCAACACAGCTTAATTCCCCACTGCACCATCATCTTAAAAGCACAAATATTTATCTACATGTAACATTAATACTGCCCTGAACTATGAAGTGATCGTCTGAGCATTATTTCAAAGTTTTAACATAACATCAAAAGAAAAAAGGTAACATCAAAAAGTCAAAAGGAAGCCAGCAAGTCAAAGAAACGCTGAACGAGAGGTGTGGAACCCTGGCTGCCATTCTGTGCCTCAAGGCTCACAACCCTTCTGCAGGACATGAGGAGCCAGGGCGGCAGTGACTGCCCAGACCCCTTGCTCCGAGGTCTCCAGGCAACGACTCCTCCTACAACGTTTCCAGGGACTGTACCAGTACCCACTGGAAAGTGTTTTATGTTAAGGTCAACAGTCCAGCTGAATTTTTTCTGTCTCTGAGTTGGCAATTCCTTCATTTGTTTTATTTATTTATTTTTTTCCCCTTAGTTCATCCCTGGTCTGCAGCTATTATGGAGGAAAGTAATCCCCTGCTAAGCGCTCTCTGGTAAGGAGCACATTACATGTAAGTTCCTGTTAGCAACAAGGCGAGAATTCCTCGTCCAGACAATTACTGTCCCACTTAGTTAACACACTATTCTTGGCTCAGTGATGACCAGAAGGCACATAAAGGAGGGCCACAGAGTGGACCGCGTGATAAACGGGTAACGGCAGGGTGCTGGACATAGAGAAAAAAGTCATTCTTCAAAGTCAGGCCCAAACACTGTCCGAACCTCATTACTTCGCTTTATTAGTGCTACAGTCACTGGTGAGATAATATGCTTAGAGCCCACAGGTACGAGGGAACTGCCTGTTTCAGCCCTATTTCCATAGAATAAGCACAGACTCAGACTAAGACAATAAATTATAATTTTCCTTCTCCGCCCGCCCCGCCCCGGGATGCGGGCCGGGGCCGCCTCTCGGACGCCGGGGCCGGCCGGGCGGGAGGGCACCCTCGTAGCACCATCCCGAACGCTGCCGCCGAAGGGCCTCACGTTACCTGCAGGACTCGGCCTCCAGGCCCGACGAGACCTACATGAGGCCTGGGGACGACGAACGGCCATCTCCTCCCAGCCCCGGCGGAGCAGCCTGGGCTCCAGACCGAGCAGACGCTGGAGCAGGGGCCCCGCAGCCGCCCGGGCACCGACCCCGGCCCCGGCCCCGGCCCGGGGCGGAGAGCGCGCAGCAGCAGCCACGCGGCCGCCATGTTGACCCGGAAGCGGCGCCTGCGCGGTCGGGGCCGCCTTGGGGCGCCTGCGCGGTGCGGCGTAGGGGCCTCGGCCCCGCGCCCGGGTCCCGGGGGTGCGCTGCCGGCTGGCTTATTGCACCCAGGTGGGCCTCTCTAGCGGTTTGAGGTGCCACCCGGTGCGGAGCGCCGCGAGTTAACATGCAGCCTGGCGGGCCCGGGAGGGAGGACCTCGGGACCCTGCTCCGGGCCGCCGCTGCCCGGAGGACTTGGCGCAGGGGGTCCGGGGACTGCGGAGGCGAGGAGGGAGGCCCTGGGGCGCGGAGCGTGCGCAGACGGCGGGGCGCGACCGCGGCCCTGACCCGGAATCCTACCTGGACCCGGAACCGGACCCTGACCCCGACTCAAGGACCCGTACTCCTGTTCTCCGACCTCGGACTCGGACCCTGACCCTGGCCCCGTCTTGGCTCGAGGAGGGTGCTGCCAACGGGCAGGCTCCTCCTGGCTGGCCTCGGGCCGCAGCGTCCGCCCGGGTGGTGCCTGGAGAGTCCTGTGCTCGGAGAGGATGAGGAGGGACTCAGGGTCAGAACGAGAGCGTCGGGAGGAGGGTCTGAGCGCCCCCTCGCAGGCGGCTGGCGTTTTCTGTCCTCAGATGCTTCACTCTGGAGAGCCAACCGTCTCCTGGACTGTTGTTTTCTTCTGGAGACAGGCAGACTCACTCTGGAAGTGCGCAGCCCTGGTGACCACGGTCAAGGCCCAGGAGGCCTCGTCCACTGGCTGTCCCTGGGTGAAGGGGAGAGTCTGTTGTTTTATTCCTGGGCCCAGGCCGTCCCCCGACTCTGTCCCAGCCCACCTGGGGTCTGGTACTTGAATGCTTAGGTCTCAGGCTGCTAATTGTCTCACAGAAGTAGGGTTATGGTGACAAGTTTTTTCCTGTGCTTTTATGCCTTCCCCAAACTCCTAAAGAGGAATCATTAAACAGTAACCAGCCTGAGTGCTGCCTAGTGCCTGGCTCTGTACCCTAGACACTCTTGGAATCTTCACAAGTCTGCAAAGTAAATGCTTTTGCATCTATTTTATGGATAAGGAAGCAGACTGGGAACAGCTTGATCTCACAGCCCCAAGATCACAGCTAAAAAGTGACGGCACAGTTTCAGAACTGGCCTGACTGACTTTGGGGCCTGTGTTCTCCAGGTGATGGCCTTGTATGTTATAGGAGGCACATGTATGATGGATAAATCACACGTCCTTCCCGTCACTCCTGAAGCTAGAAAGGTTTGGGGACTGTTTTTTAAGTGGTGTCCTGATTATTATTCCTCAACCCCAGCCACCAGGTTCTCATGTGCAGTTGGTTGTGGAGGGGCCCGCCCTGACCGGCACGGTGGGGCTGCCTGCCTTTCTCACGCTCTGTCCACAGTCCATCCTCCCCAGTCTCCTCCTTCACTGTTTTTCCCCCTGGTTAAACTGTCCCACCCACATTCCGCCTTCCGCTGTTCCCAGACCAGTCCCGTGACCATGACCAGGCTTCCGAGAGTGGTTTCTCGCACCCTTGCACCCGATCAAAGCTGGTGCAATGCCGACCTGACAGGAAGTGACCGAGCCCCACCCCCACCCCTGCCCCTTCATCACCCTGCCAGCAGGCTTTGTGACTCAGCCTCTCACAAGTTTGAATGTGTTTGGGAAGAGGGTAAGATCTATCCTGTTAACACAGTTTGAAATAGAAGTGTTATTGGCGATTGCCCTGGAAGCAGTGCAGGGTGGCGGCGGGGCAGGCTCTGGAGGAAGAACGCAGCCTCCAGTCCTTCTGAGTCTCTGACCTTGGGCAAGTGTTTACCTTCTCCAGGCCTCAGTTTTCTCCTCAGGAAAATGGGGATAAAGCTGTCAGCAAAATGAGGCTGATAGCAGCCCCGGGGGCCCCATGGAGTTGTAAAATGCAATGAAAGTCTGAAAGCAGCTTGTCAGTGGGGAAGCCTTTCACATGCAGGATGTCCTGGGAAGTGAGGTTCTGGGGATACAATCTTCTTTTCTTTTCTCTCCTTTTCTTTTTTTTTTTTTTTTTTTCCTGGTGGGGGAAAGTAATTGAGTTTATTTGTTTTTTCTTGGAGGAGGTACTGGGGATTGAACCCCTTGAGCTATACCCTCCCTCCCCAGGTCAATTGTTTGTCCAAACCCATTTATTTAACAACTGCGCTCTGAAGGCTGGCTGTGTCCCGGGCCTCAGGTGAGAGGTGGGCCTGACTCAGAGCCTCACCTCTGCTGTGGCCTCCGGTTTGGTTAGAGGATTCAAGCCTCCCGGAGAGAAGGGCCTGGGGGCAGTACACCAGACCTGCCTCCTCTGGGCCCCATGTAAGAAGCAGGAGTTCCATGGTCCTTGCAGCCACTCCCGTCCCCTGCCCTCAGTTCCTTCTGTACTGTGATTTCTGTTTACGTCTTCCTCTCCTCTGAGCTCTGTACATCAGGATGGTTCGACATGGCCTCCCATGACTCAGACCCACTCATGGTGACCGCCTAGGTCAGTGGACTGCCACCCTGACACCAGGGTGCCGAGCATGACCAGGGAGGCTGGGAGGGCTGCCCTTTGCACCACCGGTGGGCAGGGAGGAGGGGCAGAGTGTGAGTCCTCGTGGGTCCCCACAGCTCCACGCTGGGTCCCGCAGCTCTTGTTCCCGCGTGGTCAGCTGAGGACTCCAGGCCAGCTGCTCTCCCATCAGTCATCTCAGCTGTAAAGTAGGAATCATACTCCTGCAGTCTAGGGACAGAAGTTGATCTTTTGGGTTTAAGATCTAGGCTTTCCTATTAAAAATTAAATAATTATTTGCTTCTTCCTAAATTCCTTCATGTAACCACTGGCTCTGTTGACTTTATCAGCTGTCGATTGCTATGGAACAAACTAGCCTAAAACTTAGCAGGTTAGAACAGCTAGTGTTAATTCCCTCACGGTTTCTGAGGGTCAGGAGGTTGGCTGGCTAGTTCTGGCTCAGCCTCTCACCCACCTGGGTGCACAGAGGTGGGGTTGTAGTCTTTTGAAACTTGCCAGGCTTCCAAGGTGCTGCTGGCGGGAGACAGCAGGCAGCTCCTCATCACATGCCACTCCATAGGCCACTCACATGACGTGGTACCATTTGGCAGGAACAACCCACAGGTGCTAATTCTAGGGGGCAGGGGTCACGGACAGCCAGCTTTGAGGCTGCTGACCACAGTGATGATCAGAGAAGTCTGCTGTTCAGATCTGCTCAGCAAAGCTGGTCCCCTCGATTCCTCAGTGCCCCATCACGTGGTCCTAGCCCTTCATGGAGTCACTGATCGCCACACTGGCTGGTTCAGGAACAGGAGCGTCAGCCCCACAGGCCTTCCTTAGGACTTGTGTTTGAAGGCAGGGAGGGGACCTTGCCTTGGGGTCAAGGAGCAGAAACAAGCATCAGCAGTGCTGCAGCGCCCTCCCCGCTGTGGTTGGAGGGGGTGGGGCCACAAAGCCGAGAGACAGAGGCTGCAGGTGAGCCTCTGCACAGTCTGGTTTGCGTCCCCAGATCCAGTTACTGGAAGTGGGACCCGCCTTCACACCCTTATCCTGGGCCAACCTCATTCTCACAGTGCATGTTTACAGTGGTCTTTCAGACCATCCAAGTTGGGGTTTGCCTCTCCAGGTCCATTAGCCACTGGGGAGCCACAGCCAGACACCAAGGTTTCTCCTCCATGCCCCAGTATTGGTTCAGAAGCCTTGTCTGGGTTCAGCTACCAGGAAAGAGGGACCGTGTCTGGATGTCCAGTTTACAACCTGTACCTCTCTGGTTCCTCAGGTCACTTGTTAGGTGAATGATAAGGGAAGAAGAAAGGATTCATTTGTCTGTGTCTGACCTTCTGGGAGCTTCCCGTGAATGTGCCCTGGAGTCAACAGGTTGCTCTGTTCACTAGTCTCCAGGATGTAGCCAGAGACCAGATGATGCATCCCATAATATGCCGCTAGCCATTGTCAGCAACGGGGCTCCATTTCTGGTTGGACAGAGCACACATGGTCTCCCTGAAGGAGGACAGTCCCCAGCCTTTGTGCCTTTCCTGTTAAGACACAGAGCACTCACTGGCTGGCTGGTTCTGGATCCATAATGTGACTGTTTCACCAGCAAGTCCGTGGTGGGCCTGCCTCTAGACGCTCCCAGGAGCCACGTGGAATGTGTACAGCAGCAGCAGCCCAGGGGAAAGACATGATGATGGGCCAGTGTCCGCAGATGCCTCTGCCTTCCTGCTAGCCCGCTGAGGAAAAGTTGCCTCCCTCCAGCTCCTGTCCTGTGCCCTCAGACTCGGGGTTGCTAGCCCATTCTCCATGTTTCGTAGTGCAGAACAAAAGGAGAAAGACGGGGACACGGGGGTATAGCCCAGTGGTAGAGCGTGTGCTTCACATCTGGAAGGTCCTGGGTTCCATCCAGTGCCTCTGTGAGGGAACGCAATGGGGGAAGGGAAGGGGAGAGGAGAGGGTAAAAACAGGTCGCAAGAAGTAATGAAAAATGCAGAGGATGGGGAAAGACACACCAGAGCTGGGACTGGTGAGAGGCCCCCAAAGCACCTGCAGAGAATGAAGGAACTGGAGTGAAAAGGAGATTTTTGTGGGATGAACTGGAATTGTCTTTACATAGACACTTATTGCATGTCTGTATCCTTGGTGCTGAGGACGCAGCAGTGAACAAAATGACGCTCTGGTGACTGGAGAGAAACAACAGTAAACCAAGCGCACAAGTCACGTGGTGAGTGTCCTCGGAGACAGACAGAGCCTGCGATGAGGTGACTGGGGAGGCTTTGCAGAGAAGGGCACGTTTAAAAAGTTGCAGTAAAACAGACATAACATAAAGTTTGCTATTTTGGAAGGGAGTTTTAGGGCAGGAGTGAAGGGAGGGTGAAGGCCAGAGTGTGCGGGTCTGAAGATGGCTGGGGCTGGGTTGGAGGAGGGAAGAGGCAGGGCTGGGGTCAGGCCGGGGCTGCAGAGCCCAGAGGTGCCTGCCGCTATGCTGGAGGGTGTGGGGGATTTTGAGACTGGAACCAACTGGTCTGCTTTAAAAGCATCGTTCTGACTACTTCACGGGGAATGGACTCCAGGGCGAATGGAGGAGGGAAATGGGAGAGCCTGCCTGGGTGGAGGCGGGGGATGAGAGGGGCTGGGCTCCAGGAGGCACTGGTTAGCCTGGGTAGCTTCCAGTTTATCTCAGTGGCTGGAGGCCCAGACCCAGCCCAGGGTATGAGGGCTGAGCACGGGGACAGGCAGGCCCGGGGGCAGTGGCCACCAGGCTCAGATCTAAGGGGAATGAATGAGGCTTTCAGGCACTGCCTCCTTTTCATGTAATGGACAGGGTCAATTTGACAGAGGAAGAGGTGGCCACTTCTATGTAGAATTTGAGCCGCGGCTCACTTAAGCCCCCCTCCTGCCATGGATCCTTGGAAAAAGACACATTCCAGCAGGTGTGGCTGGGCACCAGGGTCTCCCTGCAGCGCGATCAGCACCTTCCCTCAGAGGGTCCTGTGTTTCTGGAGTTCGTGGGCTGCCCTGGTTGGAGGAGGCACGAGAGCTGGTCAGGTCAAGTTAGAGACTATTTGGAGACAGAAGGATACTTCGATTCATTCAGGCCTCAAATCAAAGCACTCAGTCTGAGTTTCGCCTTCCCTGTTTCTGCTGCTTTATGTTTTATTTCACTTGACAGTTTATTTATTACTTGAGCTGTAAGGCAGTCCTATACGAGGTTACCTTTTCTTAAACAAAATAAACAAAATAAGACAAATCTCGTGGACTATATTTACAATCCATCTCCACTGGCAGAAGGGAGGAACTGGAGCACCTGTAGGGGTGGATAGGGACAGGCTGGCCTGGCTGGACAGCTCAGGTGGGAGATGGTTCAGAGCTTTCAATGCTGGAACCCGGGTGCAGCCCAGGACCCTCCATTAACTCATGTGAATTCTTTCCTTTCATTTTCTGAATACTTTTTGAAGTTGCAAAGTAAAGCTGGGATCCCAGGATGCTGTCTCCAGGATCCTGCGCCATACAAGTTATGTGCATGCCTGGAGCACTGTCTCTGGACCAGGACCCCAGGAAGCAGGAAGGGGGCAGTTCTCGGGAAGAGCTGGGTGTCCAATGTCCTGGCTCCTGCAGCCCCGGCCTGGCCAGGGCATGTCTGCCACAGCAGACCCATCACCAGGTGCACAAGTGACGTGCAGGACAGCCCCAGGGCCACCTTCAGGCTCATGAGCCCCTTCCTCACATGCTGCCTTTCACTGTCCCCTAGACTCCCTCCGCTTCTGTGGGACCCAACCTCTCCCCATCCCTCCCTGTTGTCCTGCACCCGTCTCCCCGTCTGGTGACACAGGACTCAGTCTTCCAGACCACAGGGCTCCCGGAGCCCCACCCTTGCCGGCAGCCCCAGCCCCACCCTCGTCTGTCCCCACCTCCATCAGGCTCACCTACACCGCCACCCTCTCGTGCTCTGCTGGGGGCTTGCTCCCACTAGGTATTCAATAACTGAAGCTTGATGACAGGTAGCTACTGAAAAAAACTATGAAAAGACATTGCAGCACTAACGTAGTGTTTCCTTCTGTTCGCAGTTATGGTTAACACGTGTCTACTACCATGCGGATGCCATTCTAACCATCTTGGCTGTGTTATTCTTCCTAAGAATCCTGCCAGGTATGTGCTCATTCCCCACTGCAGATGGGGAAACCGAGGTCCTGAGTGGTGAATACCTTGCCCCAGCGGCAAAGTTGGGGTGTGAACTCAGACAGTCTGGTCTTGAGTCTGTCCTCTCAATGACAGTGTATTGTGGGGGTTTGTCTGCAGGAGGCTGAGTGCAGACCCACCCCCAAGTCTACAGTCCTGATCTTACTGCTTACGTATTCAACACACGTCATGCATTATCTTAAAATGTTTTTATATTCTCTGGGGCTTGACCTCCATGCTGATGGTGCTTGGTCAGGGCAGCTGTGGTATGTTCACAGCTGCACTGCTCTTGGCACTGGCTAAGCCTTAAAATATGTAGGTTCTCTGTAGGATACCACAGAGCTTTTGCTTCTGTAAGTTGTGTCCACTGATATTTACCATGTTCATACTGAAATGGAGAAATGTCTGAATCACAAGAACGCACACTCAGCTGTCAGAGGGACGACGTCATCCTACATCACGCACGTGCTCTTGGGAGGAGACAGTGTGAAACAGAGAGAAACCTCCTAGCAGGGTCAGGGAGATAGTGTGACTTTTCTGGACTCCATGAGAGGTCTTGGGGCCCCCCCAGTGCTCCTTGGACCTCACTTTGAGAACTGGTGGTCCAAGTCAAACATGGCAATTTCTGATGTAATTAGAATTATTTTTTTTTACCAAAGATACCTATGAGTGCCATACATTTACCAAGGGAACTTAGATTTGAGATTATTTCTCATGGGCACTTCTCTAGCTGAGACATCTTTGAGTACCAAGGAACAATTTGGGGAATTTGTTTTTAATATGAAGTCTTTACTGAATTCAGCATTAGTAACAAGTTCTGAATTTACCATCCTGGAAAATAAGCATTGTAGTTGCTTGCAGAACTGGCACCAGCCAGAGGGCTGCGTATCCCTAAGGGCTGCTTTCCAGGGATGGTGAGGAGCACAGACTACCTGAAGGTAAGGCTGTGGCTCCTTCACAAACCCAAGGAGAGGGGCTGCAGGTGGATGTCATGTCATTTGCTGAATGTGGCCACCCATCAAATCTTCTGGCATTTTATACACCAGTTATATCACCACAGGCTGGTGCTTCAAGTCCTGTCTGGACTGTGAAAGTGCTAAGAGGTTTCTGTGTTTTGCCTGGGCTGTAAGGCTCTCCAGCACACAGCAGGCTTCCAATCATTTGCTGAATGAGTACCAGTTCACCTCCCAACTGAGCTGGCCCCCTGCTCTCTGCAGGCTGAAATTTATTACATAAAACACACTGTGCAAGAGGGGGACAGCCTTACTAGAAAAAAAGTCTTAAGAAGACTTACTTTTACTCTCAATCCTCCTAGTTGGATTTGTGATAAATCGATTAAAGGAAAGAATACATTATTTATTTTGATTTTAAAATGATATCAAAACTGGTAGGGCTACAGGAAAAGTACTGAGTATAGAGTTTTAAAAACTGAAGGGGTGTTTTTGGTGGTCTCAACGTCGGGGCCCCAGGAATATCTAAATCCTGCTTTGTGCAACAGTTGCTCCTCCCCTCAAGGTTTGGGGGACAACGTACCACAGAAGACGGTAACTGGAAAGCAAAGCTCATGATAATTTGTTGTGAGACAAGCTTGGGTTCCAAATTCTAATGCTGAGAACGCTGGTGAGCTGGGGTTGAGCAAAGGGCTGAGGCTGGGCTGGCCCAGCCCAAACCCAGATGTCAGTGCTTATCACAGGGCCCCCAGGGAGGAGGATGGAGGGAGGGGCCAGACTGTGGGCTTGCTCAGGCCACTTCTGCTGCTTGTGTACAAGAGGGAGTAGGAGGAAGCAAGGTGGCTGGGCTGCCTCCCTCTCTGCAGTGACCTCTGGCCATTCTGCAAGGGAGAGAGGAGCCCCAGCAGGCACAGCAGCCCTGGCCGGGCAGCAGTCCTGCAGAGGCCTCCAGTGCCTTTGTTGCCCAGAGGCAGAACGAGGTATGATGCTTCGTTTCTTCTCTGAGAGGGCGTCCAGCACCACCAGGTCACCAGTGGCTTATGTGTAGTTGGCAATTAGCTTCTATTGGTTCCAGGGACACATACATGCTGGAGCATGAGTGCCTTTGGCAGGAACTTGGTTGTGTTCGTGGCTAAGTGCACAGCTCCCAAGTCAGTGCTGGGGAAATAGTAGGCCCTGAACAAATGTTTCCGAGGTGAATCCAGGAGCTTTGGGTGGGCTGTTATGAACTCGATCACTGAGCAGTATTGGAGAGAATGTCTGAACACAGGCAGTGTCAGGGCCAGGCCTTCCTGACTGGGCTGGGGATGCCCTGGAGATGGAATGTGGCCCATGGACCACCTGCGTGCCTGCTCTGGGTCTCACTCCACAGCTCCTGAATCAGAATCTAGGGGTGGACCCAGGTAACTGCAGGAAGGAAAACAGGCTTCCTTTTTATTATTTGACATTTATTTAATGTAATTTTCTAAAGTACTACCATTTCCACATGCAGTAAGTACAAAACATTTACTTGTGAAACATTTTACATTCTTTTCTTCTTCATACTAAGTCTTCGAACTCCAGTATTTTATATTCACAGCATACATCAATCTGGACTTGCCACATTTCTGGTACTTGTCATATTTGGCGAGGGGCTACCCCTTGGGACAGCAGACCAGGATGTTCTCACGTCTTACTAGTGGCTCTTCCTCAACCTTCTGGCAGGGCCTTATGTGTCAATATCGCAGGGAAACTTGCAAGCCACCTCCTCCAGACTAGATCTGATTTTCACTCAGGATTCTTTCGTAACTCCCTATACTTCTTTTTCAAAGCACTTGTCACAGCTTGTAATTACTGTACTGGTGTGGCTACTTGGTGGACATGTGTTTTCCCTGCCTGATGAGAAGTCACGTGCTGCTGGACTGGACCTGCTGTTCCTGTTCAGTCCCAGTGCCTGACTGAGTGCCTGGCCTATGGCAGAGGCTCAGTAAACATTCTTTAATTAATGTATTAAATGACTCAGTCCCTTCCTTTACTTCTTTTCTCTACTGTACATTTTTACCTGTAGGTTCTGATTTTGTGGAACTTCACTTTGCTTTTGCCGTAGTATGTTTTCAGATTATTTCAAGGCAAATTGCTTCTTTATTCATATTTCCTATTTTAAATTCCCTATTTGGCTAAGGTCAGTGTTTTTAAAAAGTTCCCAAGGATGAGTATTGTCAGGGACCAAAATAAAAAATGCTAATTCCTAGTTCTCTCCCAGCTAGATTGATACAGTCAGTTAGTGTGGAGTCTGCGGTCTGAAATTTTAACATCACCGGGTAATTCTTACGGTGGCAAATAGGGGAACCCTTGGGTCATCTCTTCTGGGACGCTCGTCAGCCACGCGTTGGCTGTAATGTCAGGTGTCCCCTCATCCAGGGGCGTTGCGTGACGTGGGGGGGGGCGGAGAGCAAAATCTGGCTGCCTAGAGGTGTGAGAGCCCCCTTCCAGTTCCCGACGAGACACGCCCGGTTAAGCTCCCTGGCCGCCCCGTGAGTGGGGCGTCTTAGGCTCCCGTTTCCCTTAAAGAAGCAGGTCTGAGAGGTGACCTGGTGGCGGATGGCGGTTGAGCGCCCCTGGACCAGCGGCAGGTGCACCCAGCGCAGGACGGACTCGGTGTGAGTGGACAGAGCACCTACCGCCCAAGCCCAGCTAACGACCCGCGCTTTGCGGAGCAGCGGGTAGGGCGGCGGCCGGTCCTCGCCGGGCGCGCCTCTGGAAGAGCGGGCGCCGCGGCCACCCCGCGACACCGAGCTTTCCAGCGCCTTCCGCACCAGACCCGCTTCCGGCACATGGGACGGCCAATCGTCACGTCCGAGAACGAAAGACCCGCCCCCTCCGGGACGCAAGTAGCCAAACAAGTTGCCCGCTTCCCCAGCGTCCCGTGCGCCTGGACGCACGACCTTGTCCAATCCGTCCCGGGACGTCCTTCTGGTCCCGCCCCGGCCTGTCCCATAAGCTGTCAATCTCGCTGTCTCCCTTGGCCTCGCGCGCACTTCCTCCCCGACGCCGTGACGTGCGCAGCCTTGTGCCCGACCGCGGCGGGCCAATGGCGGTGCCGGATACAGCGGGCCAATGGGCGGCAGTGTCTCATGCGGCCCGCGCCGCCGCAGCCGCCGCCGGGTCCCGGAGCCAGAGGCCGCCCGAGCCGGAGCGCGATGGAGCGAGGGCCCCAGGCGGGGAGGCGCCGCCGAGCGCGCGGCCCGACGCCCCCTCAGTGAGCGCTCGACCGCCGCGGCGCCGCCCGAGGGCGGGCTCGCCTCTGCCCGCCTCGCCGCCGCGCCGGCGCTTGGAGCCCGCACCGCCTTCCCGCTCGGGCCGCGGGCCGGGGACGGGCCGGGGCTGCATGGCCTCGCCCGCACGCCGCCGCTGAGCCGCGGGCCGGAGCCGGAGCTGGTGAGAGCCGCGGCCGCGCGGGGTCGGGGCGGGCCGTGTCGTGGGTCGGCTTGCGGCCTGCAGGCCTCCCGCAACGGGCAGAGCAGCGCGGCGCGCTCCCGCGGGCCTGGGGGCTGGGGTCCCGGGCAGCCGTGAGGGGCTGGCGGGGACGTCCGCGTGGGCTCGAGGGCCTGGGGGGGAGCCGGGAGGGCCGACCGAGGGCTCCGGGCGAGCCTGAGGGGGTGAAGGGGGTTTCGGGGTGGGCTTTCGGTGAGCCTGGGGGGCCCGAGGGGCCGACGGGGCGCTCGGGGTGGGCCTGGGAACCTGGGGGTCCCGGGGCATCCGTGAGGGGCAGGGGGTGGGCTCCGGGCTGAGCTGCGGAGCCGGAGGTGGGCAGGGGCAGCCTGAGGGGGCCCGGGCAGCCTTGAGAGGCCGACGAGGGCTGCGGGGGGCTCGGGTGCCGACCTCTGACCCGCGGGAGGGGCGCTTTCGCGGTGTGGGCTGTAGTTGTTATTCCAGCGTCCCTATTATTATCGCTGTTTTGAAATGGGAGCAGGCGGCTTCGGGCTCCGAGCCGGAGGGGGCGGGCGAGCCGGGGCCTGGAGGGAGAGGGGGCGCCGGGGCCGCAGGAGGCGCGTGGGCCCGCGGAGGGGCAGGAATGCGGGGCAGCGGCGCGGGGGTGTTTCGGGGGGGAGGGTAGGCGGGACTGGGGGGCGGGTGGGAGGGAAGCGGCGGCGGCGGCGGCTGCAGCAGCAGCCCTTGGCCTCAAGGAACAATGTGAGACGTTGCCTGAAATGTTAATTTCCGTTCCTCATTTCATCATCCCCTGGCAGGGCGGTAGCTGTGAGAGAGAGTGTGAGTGTGTGAGTGTGTGTGTGTGTGTGTGTGTGTGTGTGTGTGTGTGTGTGTGTGGTTGGCCCTGCCACATGAATTCAGTCCCCTCTCAAAGAGGGATTGTGTTATTAAATCTTCTATCTTTGCCGTTTTGGGGGAGTCTTAATTTTTCCTGGTGCCCATCAAGGTTTTCTGCTTCTGTTGTGTTTTTGAAAGCTAGTCTTGTATTCCAGCATCCAAAGAGTTTTGAGAGAGGCTTTGGAAGATTAAGCTGGCCTAACAGGGCACTGTGCTTTCAAAACCATTTTCTTTCTAACAGTTCAGATGCAGCATGCTTAGGTTTCATGGTTTCTGCAGGTCATTGAGAAGTTTTGTATTCGTTTGCAAGAGAAGTCACATTCAGACTTTCTTATATGGTGGGAGAGTTTTCTGAAGTGATTTGAGCAATATCCTTAACATTCCTTTAGGACTGAGGAGTCAAAGTGTGGGCAGTTGTTGGACTGCAGAACTTAGAATATTTTGATCCTTTTGGTGGGGGTGGGGTGGGTGAGGTGCACTCAGCCAAAAGATGTAAGATGATACTGCTTGTGGAAAAAATGCCATTGAAACAGTTACTATTTTTGGTTTGTACAAACCCAGTCAATGGAATAACTTGGATTGTTGTAAATCAGACCCTGAGACCGTGTACCTCAGGGCTTTGGGACCTTGATTTCTGTTAGTGAATGTTGCTGTCCTGGAAGACCTGGAGTCCTGTTTATGTCTTTTGGGAGTGACTGCACAAATATGATAGTGTTACTCTGAAACCGTAGTTAGGAAGGAAAAGGGGACTCATCTTGCTCAACTGAGATTGTGACCCTTAGCCCCCCGCCCTCCATCAGCTGTTGTTGGCCTTCTGTAGTGTCACGCTCAGGAGCAGGCTCCCCTTTGATAGGCTGGCTCTCCCACGGATGGAGGAAACAAAGGCCAAGTTGCTGTGACATTTTCCTGTGTTCTTTGTGCATGCCTCTTGAGATGGTTAAAAAGCTAAGAAAAGACACTGCCAAACTGACCCAGGTTTGAGACTTTGAAAAGGTCTTATAAATATTGTTTAATTGTAAAATACGCAAAAGAAAATGTATCTGAAGTTTGTTTTTAAAGGTGCCATGTAGTCTTGAATTCCTCACCTGCAGTTCTGCCTCTGAGTGGCCGCTGTTGGACGTGTTCTCTGGACCCTCTGTGGACCGGTCATGTTCGTCGCGCTGCTGCAGACCAGACGGGCTGCTTGTGACTAGTGGCTTCACGTTAGCTCTAATTACAGCGTCGATGTGTTGACAAGTAGAACTTCCTACATATAGAGAGACCATGCTATTTTTGAGAATATTTTTCAAGAAGCTTTGTGTACCTTGGGTTTTAAGTATATTTGACATAGTAAGTTTGTTTTATCAAATAGGAGAGTTATTTTGTGTAGGATGGCAGGGAGCCCATCATCAGTTAAGTAACATAATTAAAGAGTGTTGGTAAACGCTGGTTCAGGCATAATGTGCATTTGTTGCCAGAAAGTGTTTTGATCTGTCCACTGCCCTGTGAGTCCCTTCCTCTCTCACCTGGTGAGCGCGATGGACGAGCTTCCTTTACTAGCATCACCTTCGCTAGTTAGCAGGTGAGACTGACGCAGCAATTGTTGGCCGCAAGTGGAGTCAGTGCTCTGAGGGGGTTGAGCTTGGCCCGTCTGATAAACTTTACACAAAAATAGAATGAACTCAAATAACTGAAAGTTATTGTCTTGAAACGTTTTCAGCGTATGCTCTCTTAGTTTGAATTTCAAATGGAATTTCTGTGCAATTCAGCTTTTCCGGCTTTATCATAAAGCTATATGAAAAAGATGGTGTCAGTGCCCAGCGCCTGGAACTCAGGCAGTTAGAGATACTATGGAAAGTCTTTTTTAAAAGGCTTAGGAAAGAATCCACTGTAACAACTACTTTGTTAGTTCTGATGGAAATGTTTCTCTTCCTGAGTGGCTCTTCTTTCGTTTGATGGATCTTACTCTTTTAGGCCAGAGTCAAACTCAGGTGTGTACCTTAAACGTCTGTTTTATTCTGTGCTTTTCTTAACTCCCATTCCTCCCTCTCTGTATTTAAAGTTCTCTTTAAATTCACTTTTGGACCAAATAGTGTTTTATGTTTATGGCAGAACCGCGAATAGTATTTTTATGAAAATGTCCCAAAAGCTTATTAACTGGCTTGATCCTGATTGTGTGGCCCCTCCCCCAGTCCGTCTCTGCATCCTGTTTAACTCCGATGCTCTGGCTTTGCTGGCCTCTCATTTCCTAGATTGGGCATGTGCCTTATTCTCCAGGACTTCGACCATGCTGACCCTCTGCCTGGACCAGGGTCTTGCTGAGTGTCCATCACTGCCTCCCTTGAAAATCCTCTCCCCTCCCAACCAAAAAAAAATCTCTAAGGGAACTACTCAGTCTTTGGGTCTTAGTTCAATGTTGCTTCCTCATAGAGGGTCTCAGTCATCACATGGAAGGAAAGTGGCCGCTCCCCCTTGTTATAGGCACATGGAACTGAACGATGCTGACCAGGTGTGGTTGGTCTTTATCTGCTCCCACGGTAGTAGGGCTCTAAGCTCACTGAAGACAGGGATGGTCAGCCAGGGGCCAGCCTAGGGCATAACACTAGAGGTAGAGTGGCTCAAGAAATATTTGTTGAATTTTTAAAGACTGTGTATGGGAGTGTTTGAGTAATTTTGGGAGGACAAACTTAGGATCATGAACTTAAAATTTATTTGATTGACTGGGGATTAGGCTATGTGCATATTAGCCATTTTTCCATTTGTTACTACAAGTTGCCTTTACAGAGAAAGGTATGGGGCAGAGCTTTTAAAACTGGCACAGAGCAAGAGATAAAGGAAAATAATTAAGGGGAAGATTGTCTTTGTGGGAAGAAAGTAATGTTTTCTGTGGAAGCGGTTGAGGAGGGCTGCTGTTCTGGGGCCACGGTCAGAGGCTCGCCAGGAGGCGGCTGCTGCTTATGGCGCTAGAGGTTTCGTCTAGAGCTCTGAGCGCCTTCTGGCCGTGTGTGACGTGGATAGTGGCTTAGTGTCACAGGGAGTCCTTTGAAAGGGTTAGAGTTTTTTAATTCATTTGTTTCTGTTACTTCCTAAGTGGCTGTAATAAAAAAGCTCCTGGGCATTCAAGCCAAAGCCTCAGTTCAAATAAATATAAATTCCCCAGGATGTAGATGCCCCCTTAACGTTGCCCCCTTCCCCCAGCCCAGTTTTGGCATTTTAATGAAGGAAAAAAAAGTCTCTTTGGACAGAAATACACCATAATGGAGTTGTGTTATTTTTTCACATTTATGTTTGTTTTCTGATTAAAAAAAGAAAGAGAACCTGTTATGTAATTGGCAAAAGGTTGTTATTGGAAAGACTAATTCTCTCTCTTTTTTTTCTTTTTCTTTTTTTTGGGGGGTAGGAGGAGGTATTTAGGTTTATTTATTTATTTGTTTGTTTTTAGAGAAGGTACTGGTGATTGAACCCAGGACCTTGTGCCTGCTAGGCATGCACTCTACCACTTGAGCTATATCCTCTCCCCCTCAAAAGACAAATTCTGAGTATAATCTGGGTGATAGAGACCTGAGTTGGTGGTTTGGATAAAGTAGATTTGTGCAGTTTTAACTTTTTAGGTGGTAAGAGGAATTGCGTGTTGTTGAAAACCTTTAAAGTCACCATTCTAGAACTTAAGAAATCCCACAGTTGTAACTCTGGTCTGTTAATAAAGAGTTGAGTGGGTTTTTAGTGTGAAAATAGAAGTCCGATTAATAGTGGCTGAAAGGACTGAAAATTCTTTTGCAGGGCTAAGGCTCCTGTGATGCCCACCCTAGCCAGGATTGAGGGGGTGGTGCTGTCTGAGCTACAGCATCCTTGCTGGCTGGCTGAGGGCAAGACCTACGTTCCCAGTCCTGCCCTTGGCATCTGTGCAGTGAATTCTTTATTATCCTGAAAATTTGTGGGCACTCTTTTCCCACTTGTAATGAAGCCAATGTGCATCTCTTTACAATATCAGAATGTTGGTCTTTTCTCAATTTAAAACATTTTTGATCACTTATATAAAAAAATTCATAAACTCTCCCCTTCAGTTACTTATTTAACTCTAGAAAGTGTCACCTTTAAGAATGGCTGGGATTGAAATTTAACTTAAGAATGCTTAACTTTGTGATATCAGAGAATATTTTTCATCTAAAACATGGCAAATAGACTTCTTTTCTCAGTTTGTCAGTAGTAAGTGTCCCTTCCTCTCTCCTCCAGTTGCAGTCTTCAGACCCAGCGTGTGAATGTCCTGTAATAATGAACGTTACTAATTAATGAGAAGATTGTGGGAAGGTGCTGGGTTCATAAGGTTTTGGCTAAAGTTATGAATAGTTTTTTGTTTTGTATTGTTTTTTTTGTAAGGGGAGATAATTAAGTTTATTTACCTGTTTATTTATGGGAGGTGCTGGGGATTGAATCCAAGACTTCATGCATACCAGACATGCGCTTTACCACTGAGCTATACCCTCCCCCCAGGAATATATATTTTTTTTAAACTGCATTCATATCCAGCAAAATAAAAAAGACTTTCATTTAATTCTGTCTGATAATGTAGACTTGAAAGCATTATGGCCATACTGTGTAAACTTATCTAAAGTCTAGAGAACATGAAGAAGCAGTGAAGAACCTTATTTCCCTTAAGAAATTAAGCCTTACTAGCATGTACCATGTTTCTAAATGTGGTTTTACATCCTGTAAAACAGGAAGTTAAAATAAAAAAACAAAAAAAACCCCAAAGCAACGCTCTTGAAGGAATTAACTTTTTTTTTTTAATTACTAAAATGCTTGACTAACTAAAGGATAACTTAAAAAAGATCTTGCCTTTTGGATGCTTACAGAGAAGAAAAGCCAGTCTTCAGGGGTCTGGCACTATAGCCCTCAGGTGATTCTGATTTCAAGGAATTTTTAGGCTTTGTGAATTTTCTTTGCTAGAGGTATGTGATTTGCTCCTAATTTAGCTTTAGTTGACCTACATAGGTATTTCTGTTACTTTGAGAGTAGTTCACCTGAAATTTGAAATTTTAAAGTTTAGAGGTTAATATATTAAATATACTAAACCTCAGAATCTTTTGTAGGAAAAAGTTTCCCTGATGTTTGAGAAAGGTGAGCTTTTAATTGTCTTATCTTTTAGTATGAAGCTTAGAAAAGTGGTATGTGCTTTCACTCACAGCCTAAGTAGTTTTCAGCAAATGTAACCTTAACGAGATTTACATGCGAACTTTTTCTTTGGTGAAGTGATTAGATCTGATTCTGCTAAACTTGGGTTCTCCTCAGATGACTGACTTTTTAAGTAAGACAGTGTTGAAGCTTTGAAGCAATAGCTTTAACCTTAAAAAAAAAGTATTTAATAAGCAAAGACTCATGGCACAATGAAGTTTTAGAAAGCTGGGGAGAAAAATCTCTGTCCCAGAATTCAACGTGTATCCTCTCCATTTTCCTTGATAATTTTCTTCTAAGCCCCCAGTATGCTGGGTCAGGGGAGGTGGGGACTGGGTCGGTAGAGGATTTGAGGAGGCAACACAGGAGGTGGGGGGCTCTCAGAATTTGGAGAAACACTTGTGGGTTACATTTCAGTTCTGTGAATGTTTTCTACGCCTGCTGTGACAAATGACCATGAATGTAGGGCTAGAACAGTATAGATTTAACATCTTCCAATTCTATAGGTTGTAAGCCTGGCATGGGTCTCCCTGGACTAAAGTCAAGATCTCAGCGGGGCTGTTTCCTTCTCAAAGCTTGGGGAGACTCCGTTTCCGGGTCTCCTTCCTTCTTTGTGGCCTCTCCTCCATCTTTTTTTTTTTTTTTTTTTTTTTAGGGTTTCAAATCAAGGACAACTCAGGGCCTTTGTTCTTTCATCAGTAACTAGAGATTCCTGAAGTGTAAACTAAGCCCCTTCCTCCATCTTTGACGCCTGCAGCCTGCGTCTTGTCTCTCTGACTCTCTTCCAAAGTTGCCTCCTCTTCCGACTCTTCTGCCTCTCTCTTGTCCTTTTACAGACCCTTGCAGTTACGGTGGGTCCACCTGGGTAATCCAGGATAAGGCCCCTCTCTGCTGGTTAGTAACCTTAATTCCCCTTTGCCGTGTAACCTGAGATACCCATGGATCCAGGGATTAGGACGAGGACTCGGGGTTGGGGGGGGGGCATTGATCTGCCGGCCACTCTAGGGTGCTGTGGGTGCTGCCACAGCACGTGAGGTCAGGTCAGCCCTCAGCGCTGCAGGCTCTGGAGCTTGGCCTCGGTTCTCTGGAACTGTCTTGGCTCTTGGAGAGACTCCGTGCCATCGGACTGCCAGCGAAGTTTGGCATTGATAGGGGTTAGTGGGTGTGGTGGAAATGTACTTCCTGAGCAGGGTTTTGTTTGGGTTTAAATCAATTTTTATTTTGGAGTAACTTCAGATACACAGAAAGGTTGCAAAAGTAGTACAAGTACAGAGAGTTTCATTATATTCTTTTTTGGGGGAGGAGGGAGGTAATTCAGTTTACTAATTATTATTATTGTTTTTATAGCAGTACCAGGGATTGAACCCAGGGCCTTGTGCATGCTAAGCACTGCACTCTGCCACTGAGTCATCCCCCCCACCCTCGGAGAGTTTCATTGTATTCTTTATCCAGGTTTGCTAATAATAACATTTTCCTTAGCAATGGTAAGGTTGTCAAAGCTAAAAAATTAACACTATTAATTAAACCCCAGATCCATTTGATTTCGCTCATTCCCCACCAATGTCCTCTTCCTGCTCCAGGACCCTACAGGGCACTCTGTTTCCCTACTCTCGTTCTGTCTGTGACAATTTCTCAGTCTTGCCTTGTTTTTCATGACCTTGGCAGTTTTGAAGAGTACTGTCTTTGTGTTTTTCTTTCTTTGTAACCATTCTCCCACTTGGCACAGTTGTAAAGCAACTGTGTATGACAGTTGTAGAGCTGATTTCTGATTTACCTGGCCACTTTTCCAAATGTGGACTCCTGGAAATAACAGCTTCCCTTGACTGTCTTCGGTTCTCAGGCTGGCCATTGCCCAGCCTCTCTCAGATGATCGCTGCAAATCCTCTTCAGTGCTGTCTAGGGGAGGACGGTTTTGTGTCTTTCTGCAACTACAACTGCCATGAGTTATATGCTTTGGGGAGGGGCTTCTGCAGGTGCTCTGGTTTAGTAGGGTGTTGACCAGTGGCTCCTTGTGCACAGGGCTGTGTGTGGAAGCACAGAAGGGCAGACACAGGCAGGGAGAGCACTCTGGCTCTACAGCCTGGGGGGGGCGGGTGGAGGAAGCGGATGTCGGGAGCAGGGTCAGGGCGGTCGCAGATGTGGGTAGGCTCTGGACAAAGGCTGGGGAGGGCGGTTGTAACGTGAGAATGTCAGGCTGGCTTGTTTGAGCGTGGAGCCCAGGAAAGAAAATGGTACAGATAAAGCCAGGACAGCGGGCTGCAGTCAGCTTGTAAGGGCTTGGAACAAGAAAGCATGGACTCAGCCTGCAGAGAGGAGGGCAGAAACAGTGTGTCCAGTCTGCATTGCTGCACAGGCTGGAGGAAAGTCAGGGTGACTGGTGAGAGGGAGTGCCTGAATTCGGGAGGCTGGGAGAGGGGGAGTGGGCGCAGCCAGAAACAGCCTGGTTGACCACTGCTCACGAGAGGTCACTGCCTCGTCTCCGCGTGTGTACCTCCACCCCTACTGCCCTCTGCTTTTGGAAGAATATCCGGTTTAAGAAGTTCTTGGTAGATTGTTATTGAGGACTGTTAGAGAAAATGGAAACACCATTTTCTAGGGAAAAATGTAAAGCGGCCAGTTAGAAATGGCTGATGGGATTGAACATTTATGGGAGGAATCAAACCTGCGTTCACACGAGTTGCAGAAATGCCCGCCCCGGGAAAGTGGCTGAGGGGCGAAGTTTGCTGGGACCTGGATGGAGGCTGGTCAGGGAAGTGGGGGGAGGAAGGCCTGTCCTCCTGAGGCTTTCCTGGCAGGATCTAGGGAACCTTGAAGTGGGAAGGGCTCTTAAAGTGGGCTGCTTGGGCTGGATGTGAAGGCTTAATGGTGTTTGCTAGCAAGTGTTTATGTAAATACTCGAAAGTGAGAGGGTGAGTTGACCGAGGGGAGTGCCCAGTGTCTTTGACACACGGGCTCTGCCCTGTGGGGCTGTGCGGTGCTGGCATTCTGGAGCAAGGAGGGGAAACTGTGTGGGAAGCCTGACAGCAGAGGCCAGGAGCTGCGATTGGCTCCAACCTCTTATGTCCCAGACAGTGTCAGCTGCAGGCCAGGGAGAGTTGCAGGAGGGGCTGGAGGAGTGGTCCGCCTGCGGTGGCTATTTGGCAGACAGTTCGTTAGGCTTAGCAGGGACTCTTGTATCTCCCATGGTTCTATGCACGTGTGGTTAGATACCTAATCAGTATTTGCTTGAAAGATCAATCTTAAAAGTTATGGTTTTAAGTTAGGGCTTTTAGCCTGAGAAAGGAGTGACATCTGGCAGGAGCTACGTTGGTCATGTGCTGTGACACAAGAAGTTGGTCCTGTGTCTGTGGCGGGGCAGCAGGGACACTCACAGCCTCTGCCTTAGGGAGCTGCTGGTAGTGACTGTCTCTGTGGCCATCCTGGTTCTTTCAGGCCTGCATCGCACGTGGTGGGTGGCAGGTGCGGCAGTGAACAGCAGCGGTGGGTGTTTGGGCTGCTTGACTGGGCAGGGAGCCAGGGTCAGGACTGCCCATGTGGTGCGGTGCTGTGTGTTTACTGTTCCTTAAACTCTCCTCAGCTCTGCTGGACCCCTTGGTTCCCACCCTCCATAAACCTGCAGCCTCTCACCTTCCCAGTACTCGGCACCTGCTGTCGTCTGAGGGAGAGGACTCGTTTTCCCAGTGGTGACGGGTGACCCTCGCTGCCCGTCACCATGGGGGCGGGGGATGGCCTTTCCTCGCCCTGTCTGGGGCTGGCTTGTTACTGTTGTTCTGCTTGTCCGGGGGGCTTTTGAGTGCTGTGCTTTCAGTGAAACAGGTTATGTAGAAATCACTCAGGATCATTGGCTGAGGCTGTTTGGTTTTGAGGTGTTTGCTGATGGGCTGCAGTTGATGGTCCTGGCTGGCAGGTTAGGGAGAAGGGAAGTGGTTTGTGCCCCCTCACCGTGACCCTGCTCTTTCTGACTTGTTTGCAGGTGGAAGTAATAAGAGTGTTAAACAGCAGACGACAGAGGTGGCAGCCTTCACGGAGTTTGGAAATTACAGCTTTAGACCTCTTAGTGGTGCTGGAGTGGGGGTGTGGGCCTGAGAAGGCAGGTGGAGAGACTAGCACCTGCTCATGGAGCCGCATTTCTCTGCGTTGCCCTTGTGCGGGTGGGGCCCACGTGCATGTGAGGCTGGAGGGTATGGTTCCCTCCAGCCCGCACTTCCCTTTACCAGGCAGCCACCTGAGAGCTGGAACTAGGGCCTGTGTCTTCACCAAAACTAGGGTACTTTTTAAACTTCCCATGTAAATATTTGTCATTGGTGGCTAAATTTCCTAGACTGTAGCTTTTACTGTGGAAAATGTAATTAATTAGTCACCTAATAAGATTTAGAGCTGATAGACAGCCACACAAATGACACTCAGTACACGTGGTTTGTTTTCCTGAATTAAATAAATTCACTGCATGACTTGGAAGCCTAGCATGTAATTCAGAAAAGCAGACCCTCATTATTAGTAGCAGATCCTGTCTGGTGAATAGATCTTTCTGGTATCACTCAGTGCACCCCTCTGCCAGTGGCACTCCTGGCCCCATCATAGAGGAGAACATATCAGTTTTGCCCAGAGTCCCCTGTGTCTCTGGTGGGCTCAGGCAGGTAGGACATGGTGTGAGTGAGCAGTGATGTGATGTTTCATCCCTGAATGGGCCCATTTCTCAAATGTTACATACTGATTAAGTGGTGAAAATTACTCTGGGATGTAAAATGTAACAGTCAAGTTCATTTTAGATGTTACTGAATTTATATTAACAATTTATTATTTGCAAAAGGAACCATTAGCAAAGTGAAAAAATCCTATGAAATTGGGAGAAAATATTTTTGTAAACTGTGTATCTGATAAGGGGTTAATATCCAAAATATATCGAGCACATACAACTCAATAGCTAAAGACCAAATAACCCAATTAAAAAAAGTAAAGGACCTGAATAGACATTTTTCCAAAGAAGACGTACGAAAGGCCAGCAGGTACTTGAAAAGTTGCTGAGCATCACTCGTCATCAGGGAAATGCACATTGAAACCACGATGAGATGTCACCTCACACCTGTCAGAGTAGCTGTCAACAAAAAGACAACAAATGTTGGTGACAACACTAACCTCATAGAAAGAGGTCAGACTCGTGGTCATCAGAGGCGGAGGGTGGGGAATTGGAGGAAGGTGGTCGCAAGGTACATACCTCCAGTTACATGATAAATTAGTCGTGGGGGTGTAACGCACAACGTGGTGACCGTGGCTGACGCTGCTGTGGACGGACGGAAAGGTGTTAGGAGAGTCCATGCTGAGAGTTCTCATTGGGAGACAGTTGTTTTCCCTTTTTTCTCCCTTTTATTGTGTCTATATGAGAAGATGGGCGTCCCCCTTTCACAGTGTATGTAAACCAGACCACCGTGCTCTGTGCCTTGAGATCACACAGTGATGGCGGTTAGTTCTTTCTCAACAAAACTAGTAAAAACTTGCAGAAGTTCCCTCCAAGGCCCAGTGGTAGGAGTGCCATCTGAAACTTTGAACAGGGCGAGGCCAGTGGGTTCTCTGGGCACTGGCCATGCTCTGGAGCCTCCTGCTGCAGTCTGCAGGCTCCCCATGACCACTGCTGCCCCCACCCCATCTTTGTTGTTGGAGTGTTAGTGTATCTGTACGTGCGTCTTTTTAAAGAGATAAAAGATAAACACATTTTTTATAAAAATTTTGGGGGGTGGTAATTAGGTTTTGTTTATTTATTTTATTTACTTGGAGGTACTGGGGATTGAACTTAGGACCTTTGGCATCCTAAGTGTGCGCTGTGCCATTGGGCTATACCCTGCCCCCAACACAGATTGTTTATAAACTGAATTTACATAAAAGCAAATACCAATGCTGATTAATCTAGGAAAGTAGTTTTTTGAGACTACTGTAAGTAGCCTTCAGTTCTATTAAAAGTCACTTCTGAAGAGGGGAGGATATAGCTTAGTGGTAGGGTACGTGCTTAGCATGCATGAGGTCCTGGGTTCGATCCCCAACATCTCCATTAAATAAATTAAAAAAAAAAAAAAACCTAACTGACCGCCCCCCCGAAAAAAAAACCAACTAAGCTTTAAAAAAAAGTCATTTCTGAGTAACAGATTTTTTACATCAAGTCACACTTGTTTCGTGCAGGAGCAAGCCTGCCTTGTAATGAATGTTCTTCTGGTGACTGGACTTTCCTGAGGTCAGTTATCTGACACCAAAACTGTCAAGGACTGGGTCTCCAGGGACTGAGTGTTGGGTTGGGGATGCCCTGGGGTCGGGGGACACATCCATGTAGTTACCGTGGTGGGATGTTTACCTGGTGTGGGGTCTTTTAATGTGAGGGCCCAAGTGTGTCATGGTGGGAGGGCTCAGGTCAGGCACGTTTAGTTTCCAGACTGTCTCATCCTGGAAAATTTTGGGGTAACCATGGTTTCATTCTGTTGAAGTGTGGTTCTTTGAGGTTGGAGTTACGGGGAGTGTCAATGACAGATGTTGTAGGAGGCAGCTGCCATTGTAGCCCCACGGTGTGAGGAGTGGACATGCCTAAGCTGCTCCCCCCGGCCGCACTGGGAGGCTGGGGTGTGGGCTGGATGGAGGCAGCACCCACCACACACGTGACTGTCCCTTGCGCAGGGTGGAAGGGACACGAGTGGATGCTGCTTGGCTGCTGGGGTGGGTGGGACGTCCCTGGGGGCAGCCCGGCCATGAGGCCTGAGACCTGATCTCTGTGGGGCGTTGTGTGTGGACCTGATGAGGATGTCCCTTTGTGGGGTGGTTAGCGTATAGGAGTCTCTCTTTTCTGCTGAGATCCTTGAAATGGGATGTCTTATATTTATACAGATTTGAGGGATTTCAATAAAAAAATCAGCTCGAACACTTTGGCTTTACCTATCTTCCAGTTTTTGTCCCTCTTTTTCATCTTTGCAACCAGAGTGTCTGTTAGGTGATTGCTCATATGTGCTCTCCTGGTTGTCAGACCCTGGCCATGAAAGTGGGGTCCTCAAGTCGTGGGACCTACCAGCCCGGGGGCCCTGGTGTGTGCAGGTCTCCAGAGTTCTGGACAGGCCACAGAGCAGGTCACGCGCTTAGTGTCCTCACACAGACTGCAGCTGGGGTCGGGACCGTTCCCGAGGTGGGGGGAGCACAGAAGCAGCTTCCTAAGCATGCCTCACATTAAGCCACCCCTTTTCTGTGGGTTTCTTTTGAAGCCATGATGGAAGGGAAGCAGAATCCATACCAGAGACAAACGTGAGGCCTCATTGTTAACATTCAGAATCTATCAGTCGTTTTTAATGTTTCCTGTGACCTATTTTTCCATGAAGCACAGTTAATCATATCGAAAGGTGTACAATCACAAAGGTGTACCAGTGCTCTGAAAACTTGGTGAATAAAGCAAAGAAATGCAAGTTAGGGAGAAAGGAAGAAATTCTGGCTGTGCGCCCGCCCCCAGCTTCTCTTACATTCAGAGAGGTCGGGGTACAGGGTGGGCAGGAAGAAGATAATGACCTTGAGGCAGTCATTCCTGGTCCTCATTTTCAAGATGATTTTCATGTTTCTTACTCACAGGTAAGCACTGGGTTCAGTGAAGAGGTGTCTTCAGGTGTGGTAGAAACAAATGAGTCAGGAACAGGGGGCCCTCGTCCTTAGCCCCGTTTCCTGGAAATGCCTCTGCACGTTCTTGCGTTGTTTCCTGTGGACTTCGCCTTTTGCGTGTTCACCTTTAGCCTGACTTCTCTCCAGGTACTCTTTGGTATAGAGTTAGGGGTTGTTACCTTGATCTGTGTGTTGATAAACTTTTCTCAGCCCTTTGTATTTTTTGAGCGTGATAAAATGTGAATGTAAATGACACTTTCAGGTGTCCACTTCAGTGGCAGTAAGTACATTCACACTGCTGTGTAAGCACCATCCGTCTCTGTTTCGGAGCACTTTCATCTTCCCTCCATGGGACTCTGTCCCCGGGACACACTGACTCCCCGTCCTGTGCTGGGTATACAGGTGGAATCATGCCATATTTATCCTTTTACACCTAGCTGCTTTCACTTAGCATAATGTTTCAAGGTTCGTCCGTGTTGTGGCAGAATTTCCTTCCTTTTTCAGGCTGAGTTATTTGTCATTGTGTGGATGTACTGAATTTGTGTCTCCGTTTTCCATTGATGGATACTGAAGTTTCCAGGTTTTGGCTGTCATGAGAGTGCTGCTGTGAACACGGGTGTGCAAATATCTGCTCAGGTCTCTGCTGTCAGTGTTTGGGTGTGCACTGGATATTGGGACTGGTGGGTCAGGTGGTAATTCTGTGTGTAATTTTTTCAGGGGCTGCTGGAGTGTTCTCCATCGCAGCCACACCACTGACACAGTTTGTCCTTTAAAGGAGCGCTTGTTCACTTTCTGTTACAAAATGCAGAAAAGTAGGCAAAAGGTAAAAAGAGTGTCCCATGTGTATCATTTACATATAACAGCATTTTGCTGTATTTGCTTCATTATTATTTTCGTTGAAATATTTTAACACAAACTTCAGATTCACAAAAACCTCATTTTGGCCAGTTTCTTACATAATCACATTGTCTTTTTTCCTTTTACTTACTTATTAATTTATTTATTTTAAATTGCAATATAGTTGATGTACAATATTGTGTTTCTGGTGTATGGCAAAGTGATGCAGTTACATATCTACATATATTCTTTTCCATATTCTTTTACCTTACAGTTTATTACAAGATATTGAATGTTTGTCTAGCTAATATGTGATGATCTGTGTCTGCTGACCCCAGACTCCCAGTCGAGCCTTCCACCCCCTTTCCCTGCAGTCACCGTACCTTTGTCAAACTTAACAGAATAAACAAGGATTTCCTATCTAATGCCTCGTTTAAAGTGTACTTTTAATTGATTGTATAAGCACCTATTAGTCCGGCAAACTTGAGCAAAAAAAAATCAGTGTTTTGTTATTTTCTCTACTTTTAAGTATGGAAAGTTCCAGAGATACGGAGAAGCAGGGTTAGGGCTAGCCCTTGGGCTGCTGCCTGGGTTCAGCCCTTGTTTGCACTCGGCCGTGTTTACTCTCTGCAGGGTGTGCGCTGCCTGACAGCTTGGAGGTGAAATGCAGACCTCAGGACACCTTCCTCAGGCAACGACGGTCTCGTGCTGCAGCCCCACGTCCTGTAGGTCAGCCTGCGGCCCCCGCGGTCACACTTCCCTTTGGTGTCTCTAGGGTCAGCCTCCCCCTTGTTTCTCCATGACTCCAGACCAGTCACCTGAGAATGGAAATGCATTCTTGGGTTGTCTGGGTTTTTTCTGGTTCTGGGGTGTAACTTGTTCCTCTGTCCTGTGTTCCCTGCTAACTGGAAGTTAGGTTGGAAGGCTTGGTTAAACTTAGATTAAACATTTTTATCTTCGTGGGTAAAATTTTTGGGTCAAAGTATTCATGTACTGACGAAGGGTCACCCCAAAGATGACTTCTTGGTTGCAGAGGGACACGTGTGTCTTTATAGTCCCACTTTGGCCAGATGATGGGCTCAGCCTCGGGAGTGCTGTCTACGAGGTACTCTAACTGACGTCTCACTGGCTTCCGTGTTAACGCCTGTAGGCCGTGAGGGAGCCTTGCTTGGATCCTGACTTGGAGGGAGGGAACAAAAGCGCTCTTAAGAAGTTTTCGTTTTTTGAGTTATATGTCAATTAAATCTCAATTAAAAATGTTTTGGGGACACTTGGACATTAAAATATGAACAGACGGCAGATGGTATTAGTGAGTTTATTTAGATGTGAGAATGATTTTGTGGTTTGTAGGAGATTATTCTTTGCTCCCACAGTCTGTAGGCCGGGAGAAGGTGAAGTGTGAGGCCTCGGGTCTGGTGACGGGTGTGTGCGCTGGGCTAGTCCCTCATGTTGGAAAGGTACTTTGTAGGTGGTGTGCGGTCTTCATCTTGTGCCCATCCCGAGACGTAGATGCTGAAATGCTTCCTCCTTTGCAGTGGACGAGACTGGGGAAGGCTGGGGCGGAACCTTTCCTTTGCTGTCCCTGAAGCTGCTTGTTTTCATTAGCAGCTTCTCCTGGGATAGACTCCCACCTGTGTCCTCCTTCACCCTGGCAGCTCCACGTGTCACAAGCTGCAGCCTGGGCACACGTGTGAGTGCGTGTTGTGTGTGGTCTGACACAGGGACGGGTCTCCCCAGAGAGGCTCGGAATTGCACACACCCCAGCCTTTCTGCTGCCTCTCCAAGCCTGGGTCACCCTGGGTCACCCTGGGTCACGGGGAGGCTGGGAGAGGAAGGCAGTGCTCTTGAGGCCTCCTCTGCAGTGCGTGTGGTGCCCTCTGGTCAGAAACACTTCTGAGGGGGAGTGTTAGAGGCGTGTCGGGTACCTGTGCCGCAGCGGAGGTAGAAGTGACTTGAGCAGTGTGACGCGGTTGGCTTAAGTTTCAGTCTAACAGGAGCAACACACGTCTCCCACCAGGGCTGCTGGGATGCATGGTCACGTCATGGAGGGGCTATGTGCTGACTCAGCCTGTGCACTCATCCCTCCCCACAGGTTTGCTTCACTTTGTCTTTGGCCCGCTTTTCCACCGAAGGTGGTAGTTTTCTCTGGGCTGGTGTGGAAGTCTTGGCTCCTGGCCCCCGGCTCCCGTTCCGGGCTCAGGCAGCTTCCTTCCCATCCTTTGGATGTCCTTGCAGTGAGGCCCTGCCTGCCAGTGTGTGTGTTTGTGGAGTAGTTTACACAGTGGCGGGCACAGGCTCTCTGTGCTTTGTGTCTTCACTTACCCTTGGATTTTGCATCGGTGCATGTTTCCCACCGCCGGCACACACATGCTCACCTGTCTGTCAGCACGGTGTGTCCTCATTTCCTGCCTCTCCCCAGGACACAGTGGTGCCCTCATGGTCCTTCTGCACGAGTGTGTTACCTGTTGGCACCGTTCTTTGGGTTGCTAGGCCAGGGGTTCTGGGCCTCTGACGTTTGCTTGCTGTCTGCTGAGACTGCTGGCTCATGCTGTCCAAGGAGCTGGGAGTGCTTTTGGTTTGTTTCACAGTAGCACACTGACCTCGGGGAGAGAGGACACAGTGGCCAGCCTTACTGAATAGGCTGACCGCTTTTACACCTGGAGGGGCTGGTGTTTGGTGGGTGTTTGTATTTTATAGTTTCCCTTCCTGTCTAGAAAAGGCTGAAAAAGCTGCTGGTTAGATGGCTGTTTTTACTAAAATTTGCCATGGTTTAGTTTGTAATTACAGATGACAGGATTGCGTGTCAGTCAGATCAGGAAAGCCCTTTTGCAGACAACACGTGGCCATGGTGAGGGCTGTGCGTTTTTTTCCTCTCAGTTTCTGTCACCTTCAAACCAGAGTGCAGGTCTGGAGGAGGGGAAGGCAGGGAGTTTCCAGAGACACAAGTGGATTTGGGGATGGAACACCAAATCAAGAGAGAGGGGGAGGGCCTTGCTTTTCGTAAGCGAGGGGCATCTCTGGCCTCTTCTCCCGCCTGTGTGAGGACTGGCGGTGGTCACAGTGCTGTTGGCAGGCGAGAGGCTAGAACCTCTTTCCGGAAGAATCGTCACCCACAGTCAGGCATGAGGTCAGGGAGAAGAGTCTTGCTGGACGTCCCAGTCCCTGCAGCTGCAGGTCTTGGCGTCCGCGGCTGCTGAGTCAGGACCTACCCACCTGCCCGGTCTGGCCAGAGGCAGGCGTGGCCCAGCACGATCCAGACACCTCTCCTGTGTGTGTGCCACAGTTTGGTTCGTGTTTCTTCCTCATGTTGACATGTACATAATAATTTTATCATTGCAAATCACTTTCCTTTTCTGTGAGCAACCTCAGACAGAGGATAATATCAGATGTTAGGGTTCTTCCAAGGAAGAGTTCTGATTTCTCTCTCTCAAGGGCAGCATGACTGTCCTCGCAGTAATGAGTTAGAATTAGCTTTAGTGATGTTGAAGACAAGGTCTTTATAATTTAATTCCATTTTTTTGGAGAATGGGTTGATGTTCCTGAGTTGGGTTTGTAACTTGGTCGTTTGGGTGTGAGGAGGCACTGGCTAAAGTTGTTTTGTTCTCAGAATTTTTATGTTTCTGTTTTTCTCTCTGTCTTGCTCAGCTGTTTTTGTGTTCCTGATCTTTCTTCAGACATCTGAGGGCATGTCTTCCTTGACTCAGATACTGGAGCAAAGACCAGAATGTTGGTTTGGTTGCAGTTTTTGTACTCCTTGACTTGCTCTTGTGATGTCTTTTGCTACTGTTTCCTAATTTAAAAATGGAATACTGAGCATACGTTATTGATTGTAATATTTAGTGCTCATAAAATAGCTTTCAGACTTCTAGGGTGAATGATACAAAGTTATTTTAAAATTTAAGGAACAATTGTATGGATGGTGAGTACATAATCAGCATTAATGGTATTGGTGTCTACCTGCTTTTTTATCAGAATGCTTTTCCTGGCTGCAGTATTTCTTTGCAGTGGAGAATAATTTTCACTTAAAGCTGCTTGCTCTATGTTTTCTTCTTGGTTGCTATAGAAACAACCCAGTTTGGTAGTGATACTAGTCAAGTGCTGGCTGACCAGCTTTCATAAAGGAGCTCTCAGCAGCCACTGCCCGGCTCTGAGGGGCAGGCATACAGAGGCGTAAGGGTCTGGATCAGAACGCTGTGACTTCTTTCCCTCCAGCTTAAGTGCCAGAGGCTTTTGTTCTTCACCCATTTCCTCCCCACCTTGAGTCTGTGCAACCTTGCTCGCCTTCAGAGACCTCTCCGGCCTCTGCGTGTCCTGTAGGATTGTCTCCCTGGAACATTCAGCAGGGTCTATTGAAAATTACTGCTTAAACAAGAAATGTTAAAAATTGTCCCGCACTGTGGGAGTCCCCACTGCTAGGCCTTTAGCTGAAGCCCTCACCTCACTGCAGCAGCAGAGCAGAGGAGAGGGCGTGGCTGGCCCTGTGTGACACTGCCCAGGGGATCCAGGAGACTGCCTGGCCCAGCACCAGAGTGGCCACAGATGAAGAGCGCCAGGAGATGTTAGGTCTTTGGTGAATATAGAGCAGTACATTTTAGTCTCTCATGCATTGTTCTGGGCTTGGAGTTGGTGGCAGATATCAACCTGGAGAGCAGCATTCTGTTAAATTATAAAAAAAAAAAAAAACTTGCAGTGTGATAGTTAGTGGAAGCTACAAGGTGAGTTGAAAGACCATGGTCTCATCTTGGTTGGCAGTCTGTCTGAGTGACAGGCTGCCCAGGACACTCAGGGCTCTGCTCTTCCCTTGAACTGTGTGTCTGGAGGCTTGGGCCCCTTTGGTGGCAGTACCCGGTCATGACCTGCGTGTGTAGGAGGTGGCGCAGCAGAGGGCATGCGGGATGCTTGCATGGCTGCTTCACAAGTGACTGTAAACTCATCAGGTGAAAGTGGCCCACGCTGATGGCCTTGCAACGTCTGGGTCCCTGCTCGGGGCCTCACCTGCTTGCACGGGCAGGACTGTGGTCTCAGCACAGGCTGTGGTGGGCAGCGGTCCACCCCCTGCTCTCAGGTTGTCGGTAGGGTTTCTCTCCTTGCAAAGTCCTGTTTTCATGCTGCATGTCTCCTGAGGACGGTTGGCTCTTGGAACCCTCCCAGGCTGTCAGGGAGAGAGCCTCATGCCAGCTTTGCCCGTGAGATGCAGCACAGTCAGGGGGGAGACTCCGCCCCTTTGCTGTATTCTGTTGGTTCGAAGCCACGTCCTGGCTGCCGCACCCCAGGAGGAGCCTCCACTGAGGCCTGGACACTGGACGCCGGGGCCTGCCTGCCACCTGTCCATTGAAAAGGGGTGCCTTTTAGAATTCTGCCTCCCTGGATCTGACATGCGGTCTGGGGTGCTGTCTCTTCTCTACACCCTCCCTCCCTGGCCGTTCTGTTCTCACTGTGCTCCTGGCTTCCTTGCATGGGTCGAATTGGAAGGAGATTGATGGCCCCAGGTTGGGTGGAGGAGCACCTGGATCACATAGTGCACCTGGCATGCTGCCCTGGGGCGTTTGCTTCGTGTCTCAGAGGTCCTGTCTCCCTCACAGGCATGGTGAAGGCGGTGGGGTGATGGGTGTGTCGGTGAACCTCTGGGCAGGGCTGTGAACTGGATTCTGTTCTCCACTCTCTAGGCCGCGGGCCAGTTCTTTTCAGGAGTTGGTGTAGGGTTGTCACCTGCTATGGCCTCTCAGACCTCTGGCTCGTCCAGCCTGGGCTCAGTGAGGGCACTGGGCTGTTGGGGAGGGGGTGTTCTGTGAGACCTTTCAGACGGCGCTGGCTGCTCTTCAGTCTGCCTCTTACACATCCTCCTGTGTGTCCGCTGATGTCTGCCCCCACCATCCGTCCCTTACTGCTAGTCCTCCTTTCCCTTCTGTAACTGCTCCCTGAACTCTCCACAGTTACCAGTGCTTTTCTGAAATGAAGATCTGACCCAGTTGCCCCCTTCCTTACAGGAGACTGCCGTCTTCTGGGTCTTAAGTGGGGTGCTTTCTGCCTGAGATTCCTTTCTCCCCACTTCCTCTGATGACTGGCGATGCTCATCCTTCCGGCCTCAGCGTCCCAATAAGCCTTTTGATCTCATGGCTGACTCCCTTTGGGTGTGCCTTCTGCCCCCAGTTGGCTGGATTCTCATCCCCCATCTCCAGGGGCCCTCTCCACCCCTTTCCAGTGGTGATTTATTGTTCTGCGATGCAGCTGTCCGTTACTTGCCCATCTTCCCACCAGTTGAAACATGTATCTCCAAGTGCGGGCTTGGCACACTCACGGTGGATTCCTCATAAAACTGGGTGCTGTGGCTGCACCCATGTTACCATGACTGGTTATCTCTGCTTCACATCAGCTTTGTGCGTCAGTGAGTCTACTTGGTGCCCTCGCTGGGCTTGTTGTGTGAACCTGAAATATTCTCTTTCAGTAATTGTCCTCCTTTCCTAAATTCTGCATCCACTGAGAGACGCTGGTCCCCTCTTCCTGCTTAGGTTTTGCCCAGATTTGGGAGATTGGAGACGTGCTCATGTCCTTGCTCGCTTCTCCTCCTGGCTTCCTGCTTAGCTGCTGCTCCCCTGCCCTGGGAGCGTTCACACGGCAGCTTTGAGAGGTGCACCTGCAGCTGCTTCAGCCTCAGAAAAGTGATGGTAAACCTGCTCTTAGATTTAGAGCCTTGGACCAGGAGCCACTGTCTGTCTCTGTCCCGTCCCTACGTGCTCTCTCCTGCTTGGGCCAGAGGGGGCCTTGGACTGGGTGTTCTGTGCCTCTCGTTCCACAGACTTGTCTGTGAGTGATAATTTGTGCCTGGTGAGTGGGAAACAGGGCTAATTAGACCAAGTTCACTACTCAGGTGCCCTTGGCAGACAGTGAAAATAGTTTAGAAAGTCGAGGTAGACCAAGTGCAGCATGCTGTCCAGGCTGCTTTCGCTGTGGTGTGCCAGCTGCCATGTGTGGTTGGGCAGGGCCTGGGAGGGCGCAGGTTGGGCCTTCAGATGGCGGCCAGAGGGGTGTGACCTTTTCCCTCTTTTGTGCGGTGCTGCGTGGGAGTGGAGGGTATGATGTGGGTCGTGAACCGTACCTTAAACACCTACACAGTGGCGTCATGGAAACCTGGAGCTTGTGCTCAGAGCAGCCTCTGACAGTGTCTCCCTGGGGGGCTCCTTCTGGACTCTCTGGCACTTGTCTTGAGTTCTCCTGGACTTATTGTCAGCACCTGCTTCAGGTCTGTGTTTCTCGGATGTGAGATCCTGATTGAGGAATTCAGGTTACCAGTCCTTTGAGTTTGGTGTTCAGCTGCTCATAGCTTGTGATACGGAAATTGTTAGAATTCCCAAGTAGTACCTAGTTTGGAGTTCAGTAGTGCTTTTACGTTTAGAATCTAGCAGAGAAGGGATTGGTTCTTAAGCTTTCCTGAGATTTCTCGGTGGCCAATACTCTTGTTTCTCCTTTTACGTCAGTTAAATTAACCAGTTTCCCCACCTCCATTTAGTCTGGACATGTGAGGTCCATGGCTTCTTGTCCTCAGCCTGGCCGCTCACCACCCTCTCCTCAGACTCCCCTGCACTGATGGTAGCTTTCCTGGAGCTGCGTGCACACCGTGTGGCACGTGGCCCCTCAGCCTTCTTCTGCAGGAATTACAGACAGGGTGAAAGCCATGACCACGGGTAAGTCACTTCATTTCTCTTTTGTTTTTCTTAGAAGAATTGGGATTACTTCTGCCTCTCAGGGCTTTTGTGTGGGTACGTTACTCAGTGAGCTGATGACCATTAAAGCAGCCAGCACAGTGACCAGCACTAGCCCTAAATAGTAATTCTGCTTACTTTCCCCCCCCATTTTGCTTGGCCGAGGGTGATGTTTGATGCCTGGTAACTGCTGTTTTTTCCCCACCTTTATTCAGGTACTGTTGACATACAGTGAACTGTGCTTAATAAAGCACACAGCCTGACACACTTCGGTATATGTGTGCACCACGATTAAGATAATGAGTGTGTCTACCCCCCGCCCCTGGAAACTGCCTAGGGCTCCTCTTCCTCCCTGCCCGGCCCTGCCCCCCTGCTCCTGATCTGCTGTGGTGAATTTGCATCTTGTAGAATTTTCTGTGAATGGAATCTCTTTTTCTCTCATTGCTTTTGTATCTTTGTGCAGAGTCAGTTGTCTGTGTGTGGATAGGTCTGTTTCTGGACACTGCTCTGTCCCTCTGATCTCTTCCTCTGTCCTCACACCCAACACGACGATTCCTGTACTCTGCACTGAAGCCTGCCACCATAGGTTAGTCCCTTACTCTTGTTTCTTCCTTTCAGACTTGTTTTGGTCACTTTGCCTGACTTTCACATTTGCATGTGAAGTTTACAGTCGACATGTCACGTTGCACAGAGGTGCCTGCTGAGATTTTGGTCGGGGTTGAGGTGGCTCTGGTGGGTGGGAAGGGGTCTCCCGGCCGTGGATACTGGGTCTTCCTGCTGACTCTGTCCTGTAGCCCCTCAGCATGGCTTCATGTTTCACTGTTAGAATCTTGCATACCTGTTGTCAGATTTCCCTTGAAAGTAGTTCATGTCTGGATGGTATTTAAAAGTGTTTTCTATTATTTTTATACTAGCAGAGATCCCAGAAAACGGTTTGTGTTCACCTAGTACCTTGCAGCCATACTGAGCCCCCTGGCTAGTTTTAGTGGCTTTTCCATAGGTGTGTTGGACTGTCTGTGTAGGGGGTGGTGCCGTCACAGATGAAACTGGCTTTACTGCTTCTTTCTACCCTGGATACCTGTTTTCTTTTCTCTTGGTCTGACTGCCCTGGCCGAACCCTGGGGTGGCCGATGGGAAGAGTCTGTGAGGGTGGGTGTCTGTCTGGCGTTAGTTTCCGACAGGGGGTGGGGTCCTCCACTTTCCCCACCCACTGTGACACCAGCTGTAGGGTTTTCATAGGTTAAGGAAGTTCCCTTTTCCAGATTTCCTGAGTTTTTGTAAGGAATGGACTTCGAATTTTATCAAAAGCTTTTTGCACCTATTGGGTTGTCCTATGATTTTTTATTTTAGTTTGTAAATACTGTGAATCACAGGGATGGTTTTCCACACATTAAGCCAATCTTGAATCCGAGGGTTAAACCCACTTGGTTCTGTGTGTGTGGCTGTCTTGATGGCTGTCAGGTGCGGTGATGTGCCCCTGGGGGCCTCATAATCCGGCTACCCCAGGGTGGCAGCTGCCCATCTCCCAGGGGCGGGAGGAGAGGGGCAGGAGCTGTGTGAGCCCCGAGGCCTAGAGCTCCACGACTTCACTTCTGCCGCAGGGCCGGGCGGAGCAGGTCGGGAGGCCAGCCCAGGTCAAGGGTGTGGAATGGGTCCCGCCACTCTGTCTCTTGCTGGATAAGCTGCAAGTCTGATGGTGAGTGCGGCCGGAATTTGTGCCTTAGTCCAGTCTGCTGTGGGCACAGCCGTCTTGGGCGCTTGCCCCAGAGCAGCTGATTTTGCTGCAGTTACCCTAACAGATAGTTAGCTCTCTGCTCTGGATTTTCCCTTCTGGGTTAACCCTAAGCCAGCAGACTCTTGCCAGGTTTCCTGACTGCGTGTCACAGAGTTGAAGAGCACGGGAGCAAGGAGCTCAGTTGTTGTGTGTGAATTGTATAAACCCATGGAGTTACCCTATGATGTCCCTATGTGCACGGGCGTGTGTGTGCGGTGGGCTGCACACGTGCAGGCTGGTGGGGATTGGCACTGGTTACCACCTAGTGCCAGGGCGCTGTTCCCTCTGACCTCAGAGCTGCTTGGTGCTGAGTTCACTGCGGTCAGGACGTAGCTGAGGGAGCACTGAAGCTGTGTTTTTATCCCCTTTGATGTCAGTGTGATTTTCTTCCAGAACGTGTTTCGTTTTTAGCCGATACACCGTGCGGGCGTGTGTTGAAGTACCTGGCTGTTTGCGTGCTGGGCGTCACCCACCTACTCTGCCTCCCCGGGGGTCTCGTGTGGTTGACGGGATGACCTCTGCTTTACTAGTGACCAGACTGAGGCGCAGTGAAGAGGTTCGGAAGCCATGCTTTCAGGTTTTAGATAAATAAGAGAATCATTTCTTCACAGAACTGAACTGTCAGCAGAATTGGGCTCGTTACAGAAAGGCCTGAAGGTGTCCCTCGCAGGGGAGCGAGGTGGCCTGTGGCCGGCATCCTGCTGAGCTCAGGTGCAGCCTCGTCCTCCTGGTCCCTGCTGTCATCGGCATCCTGACAATTCTGGGAGTGTTACTGGTGACTGGAGCTGTGGCCGTGACACCTGGGAGTAACATGGTTGTTGGGGATGCTGGCCACCTCGAAGGAGGAGCTGGGGCCACCCTCCTACTGGGACAGCTGTTCCCTGTGCCCGCACGCGGACCTGGCCCTCAGGTTGGCTTTCCCCACCCTGCTCTGTGTCCCATGGCATCAGACGGCGGGCCAATTCTTGGTCCTTCGTAGGTAATCTTTTAGGATTTTATGGTAACTTGTAGGATTTTCTGTCTTTTTGTGGGAATCTGAAATGTCACTGTTAGGGTTTGGGCTTGACTTTCATACTGTTCAGTGTTCAGTAGCTCTCTGAACATACAGGCTTGTCGTTTTCCACTCATCTCTCAGGTTTCCTGTGAGGGTCCAGGTAGTAACTGTTGCAGACTTTGCAGACTTTGCAGACTTGATGGGCCACGGGGTCCCCACTGCACTCCTCAGCCCTGCCGTGCAGGGGACCATGGACCTTGTGTGATGAAGGAGCCTGGCAGCGTTTCAGTAAAACTTCATTTATTGACATGAAAATTTGAATTTCATGTAGCTTTCTCTTGTCACAAAATATTTTCTTTTTCAATCAGATACAAATATAAAACCATTCTCAAATTATGGACTCTGTCAAGAAACAGTAATGGGCCAGACTCGGCCCTTGGGCCCCAGTTTGCCGAGCTCTGTCATGTGAGGTGAACTTGGAAGTGCGTGAACTCACTGACTTGTCCTCGGAGCTCTTTTCTAACAGTCTTAACTTTGGTCCCTGTGCCGTCTGATCTGCAGTCGCCCTTGACGTGGGTGATCATGTGGGTGATCTGTCCATCTCGTCTGGTCAGCTCCTGGTGTGTCATTCCATCTTCCAGGATTGCTACAGATTGATTTTGTCTGCTTGTCACTTGGAGAAATTTTAGGTTGCAGGGACAGATTCCACTGTCGCGACCTAACAGTACTGATCTTTTTGTAAACGTAACTGCACTCTGAGCAGGAGGCACTTTCACCGCCTGTGTTCTGACTTGTACAGAAGAAATGAAGTTTTTCCTTGAGTGAGTGGCAAGCTGCGGGAGCATTAAACCTAGTAACACTCATAATACTTGTATGCTGGCTTAAGGAATTAATTTTGAATTAAATGTGAACTAAACACTTTGCTGTGGAGAAACACACTGAGATGAAGTGTCTGTGATGACTAAGCTTGTGACATGTGGAAGTTGACCACGAATTAAAGCCACACGAAGGTGGAGCTTTTGTGTGTCCCTTCTCAGGGCTCCTTCCAGAGGCTGAGTTGCTAGTTTGTTAGTAAGCATGGTTCAGACAAGAACCCTCATTTTTAAAACTTAATATTCTAATGGAAATGACCAAACAGAGTGTTAGAGGAACAATTTATCCTTAGTTTTCTAGATTAGGAGAAAAAGTTTGGAGAATTGAGGGAACCAAAATAGAAAGGTACAGTTAGTGATTCTGTGATTTTTTTCCCCCTGTTTAGTAAAATGGCATGAAAGCTGGACTGTTGCTGGGGAGGATAGAGCTCAGGGGTAGAGTGCATGCCTAGTGTGCACGAGGTCCTGGGTCCCATCCTTAGTACCAGTAAGTAAGTCAGTAAGTAAATAAAGCCCTAACCCCTCAAGGCGGGATTATTGGCAGCCTCAGTTTCCTCTTGTAAAATACACGTATCATGAAACATGCCACTTCAGCTGGTTCTGAGTAGGCAGTCCTGCAGCACTGCATTCACGCTGCTGCGCGGCCCTCACCACCACCACCACCACCACCACCACCACCACCATCACCATCTCCTGAACCTTTTCCTCTTCCCCAGCTCAAACCCTATCCCCATGAAGCTGGACTCTTCCAGCGCCTGCCCCTCACACTCCTGTTTTCTGTCTCCAGGGTGGACCTGCTACAAGGGACCTCAGGGAAGTCGTGTCAGACAACACCTGTCCTTTCTGTTTGGCTCATCTGTGCTGTAGCAGGTGCCAGAACTCCCGTTTTAAGCTAGTGATGTTCTCTCGTGGATGGGCCACGTTGAGTTTGCCCATCGTCCATGGATGGGTGCTGGGTTCTCCCCCCGCTAGGGTACTGGGAGGAGGGGCGCTCTCCCTGCTTCTGGACAGCACATTTGTAGCTCTCCCCTCTAGGGCTTCGTCTTATTTTGTTACATGCTATAAAGTGCATAATGTGTTATTTTTACTTGAAATGGTCAGTTTTCTTCCAAATAGATTTGTTTTTGTGTTTTGTTTTTTGTAGGGGGAGGTAATTAGGTTTATTTATTTATTTATTCTTGGAGGAGGTACTGAGGATTGAACCCAGGACCTCGTGCATGTTAACCCATGTGCTCTACCACTTGAGCTATACCTTCCCCCTTCTTCCAAATAGATTTAAGTAATAAGTTAAACATTTTTTCTTCCCTAGACTTGAAGAGTTAGGTAACCTGAATTACATGGTACGGCTGGCAGTTCTCTAAGTCTCAGGAGTAAACTGCAGAGGAAGGATCGTTTCCATTTTTAGTGTTATTCTTTCCTCTGTGTGGTATTTCTCGTAGTGGACTCCTGGCCACGGGTTCCTCCAGCTTCTGTCGGCCTTACCACATGTTTCTCTCATCTGTGTCTTTGAAGGTGGCTTTGCTGGGCACAGAGTTGCAGGCTGGCCCGTTCTCGGTGCTCTAGTCCCGCTGCCCCCACTAGCTCTGACGTGCACCGTTTCCAGCGAGAAACGTGCCGTCGGTTTGCTCCTCCAGCCTCTGTATGGAGTGTCGTGCTCCCCACCCCCCAGTGCTCTGAGAGTTCAGGTGACTTGATTTATGCTGGAGCGTAGTTCTGTTCGTGTCTCTGGTGCTCGGGGCTGTGGAGCTTTATAGGTCTGTGCCATGTTCATCAGATTTGGAAAGTTCTTGGCCATTATGTTTTCAGATACTTTTCTGTCCATCCCACTCTCTCTTGGAGACCACTCAGATGTCTCTGGGTTGCTTAGAATGTCACCCAGCGCAGTGGCGCCCTGTTCAGTGCTTGTCCTGTTTCCTCTGCTTGTTTTCTGTGGGTGTTTTTGTGGCTGTGTCGCAGCCACTGCTCTTCTGTGCTGTCTGCTGTACCAGACGTCTTTGCCTCAGGACACATCACAGCACATGCTGTAGTTTTAATTTCTCGAGAAGTGTGATTTGGGTCCTTTTTAGAGCATGTGTGGGTCTTTGGCTCCCTGGATGTGCAGACTGCCCACGTCCTTGTCCCCGAGCCGTCCTCTGTGTCACTTCTGCTTGGCCGGTCTTCCTCCCTGTTGCTGATCACTTTCCTGCTCTTCTGCATGTTGGTGAGTTTTGATTGTGTGCCAGACATTGTTAATTTCACCTTGTTGCTGGATGTTTCTGTGTTGCTATAAACATCCTTAGGCTTTGTTTTGGGTGTAGTTAAGCTGCTTTGAAGCAGTTGGTTCTGTGGGTTCTTTACTTCAGGCTTTGTCAGGTGGGACCAGAGCAGTGTTTTGTCTCGGCTGACCCCCATGCAGCTCTGCCCCAGACTCCAGCTGCTTTGCTGGCCAGGGCTCCCTGCCCCACCCCCCAGTCGGGGAGAGCGCTGGCTTCCTGGAACCTCCCCAGGCAGCCTGAGAGCCTGCTTTCACCTGCTTCTCACCTCCTGGGTCACTTTCCTCACGGACTGGTGTCTGGAGTCTTGGCAGCCAGAGCTCCTTACTTTGGTCCGGGTTGGAGGGATGTGGATCTGTCCCTTTCATGCCATCTTGGTGACAGTGGAGGCTGGGATAGGAGTTTTCTAAAATTTTACTTTTTTTGCTTGAAAACTCAGATTTTATCATTAACAGCAGACAGTGGCAGTTGCTGACTTGGAAAACTCTGGTTCGTCAGTCGTTTGTTCAAGTGAAATTGGGCTCTGCCGCCGTTGCAGCCCAGACAATTGCACCAGTGCTGGGCTCAGAGCCGCTGCCCTTGCCTGCAGTGGGCCTGCTCTGTGCCCTCTTGAGTTGTTTTTTTTCCGGAGGTGGGTGTGTGAGGTTTGTTTATTTGTTTACTTGTTCATGTTAATGGAGGCACTGGGGATTGAATCCAGGCCCTTGTGTGTGCTAAGCATGCGCTACCACTGAGCTGTACCCTCTCCCTGCCCTTTTGAGTTTTGTCACAGTATTAAAACAACACACACTCCAGTACTGAACTTTAATAAAGCTAGTTTTTACTGGCTGGCCCAGAACAGCGAGTGTCGCTGCTGTCGGGTGACACTGCGGGTGAGGCTGGGGCTGTGTGAGGACAGCAGGGTCGGAGCCCTGCCTTGGTTTGTGTGGAGGCACCAGCACTTTATGCTCCTTGCAGATGTTGGCTCCGTGAGGAGGACCGGTCATTTTTCAGTCCTCTGACGGTGGTCTTGGGTCTGACGGGGTCCCCGCTGGGTAGAGAAAGTCTCAGGGCCGTCGTCGGTGAGCATGTGAAGGGCTGGCACTGCAGCTGGTGTTGGGGTGGATTCGAGGTCTTTCTAGGGTGTAGAAGACACACTGTGGGCTTAGTTCCCTTTCTGGGAATTTGAGTCAAGTGTTGCTGCCTTAGGTGAGACAAGCTTGGTGTTTGTTCAGAGAGACACTGTTGAAGGCAGCAGCTTCTTTGCAGCCAGCCCTTTGGGGATTGATGGAAGATGCCTGCACACAACAGGGTGCTGGTCAGCCTTCCAGGGAACTGACTGACACATAAAGGAGGGCACTGCTGAGGAAGAAGTTGAATGTACGGTGTGTGCTTCCTAAGAAGTGACGTCCCCAGTCTGTAACACACAGTGTGTGCTGAAGTCGCAGGAGAGCGGGGCTCGTACTCCGGCTGCCCCGCATCAGTGGTATCCCTAGCCCTGAGGTCTAGGGGGGGTCTTTCTGGGGGAGCGCCCATCAGGGGTGGAGCCCCGGACTCCAGCTTGACCTGACTTGAACCGTCCCGTATCACTCTTGTATGGCTCTTGTCTACCCGGCTCTGTGTTGGTGTTTGTTGGGGTGGCCCTAACAATGATTGTGTCAGTGATATTCACACAGTGCACTTCGGGCGAAACAGTGCTCGTTCTGAAGTCCATAGTTGCGTGGATTTTGACAGTTGCATTACCCTGTGTGGCTGCCAGCAGAGACTGATGCGATGTGGAGCAGCAGTTCTCTCGCCCCCAGAAGCTCTGTGCAGCACTTAGCCCCAGCCCTAGCCGCCACCTGTCTAGTCTTTGCCATAGGTTTGTGCCTCTGTTTTAGAATCTCCCAGGAACGGAGTCACACAGGATGTAATCTTTTTGTGTCTCACATGATTCCCATGGTGTAATTTTCAAAAATTGAGATAAAATTTACATGAACCTCACTATTTTAGCCATTTTGAAGTGTGCGGTGTGTGGCCTTTAGCGCAGTCACAGTGTTGTGCAGCTGTCACCACCATCCAGTTCCAGAACGTTTTTATCGCCAAAAAGGAAACCCTGTTGCCATGAAGCAGTCCCTCCTCGCGCTCCCTCCCTCCCACAGCCTCACAGCCGTGGGTGTCCTTGGGTCCTGGGGGTTGCCTGCTTTAGACGCTTCAGACCAGGCAGGTCTTCTGCACCCGGCTCCTCTCTCTCACAGGTGTGTTGAGGTCACCTGTGCCGCTGCTGTGCTGGCCCTCCCTTCTTTGATCTTTGAAGAGGCTTCCGTTGTCCGGAAGTACAGTTTGTTTCCATCATCTGTTGGTGGGCGTGTGGGCTGCTTCTGCCTTCTGGCTGTAACCAACAGTGCTGCTGTAAGCAGGTGTGTAAGGGTTTGTTTGAACACCTTTCAGGTGTGTACCTCGGAGTGGAATTGCTGAGTCATGTGAGAGTTCTTGAAGTTACTATTTTGGGGAGTCACCAGACTCTTCTCCACAACAGTTGCCCCGTCTACAGCCCTACTGTGCAGTGCAGAGCTCAGCCGCGATCCTTTGGGAGGGTGTGCAGCGCTCCGTCTGTTGTCAGCCAGCTGCACTAGGATGTGGGCTGTGCTCTTCCAGGGAGCTGGCGTAGGGGCAGGTGAGCCCCCAGCTTGGGGCCCCCGTCAGCGCGCCCTCACATGGAGGCCCTGGGTTAGAGTCCATGGTCGTGGAGTTCTGAAGAAGTTCATTCTGACCATTTTTTCAGCCTGTCCGTTGCTTTCCTTGGAGAGGGAGTTTTGGAGCTCCCTGGCCCGCCGTTTCTGGCGCTGTCTCCCCACCGTGTGTTCTGAGATGTGCTCGTGTTTGTTCTGTGACGTTTCCTTCCTGAGTCGGTGCATTCGGCTCATGTGGAGCCAGCTTGAGGCCCTGGTGACCCTGGTCCCTGCTGAAGGCTCTCCCGGAGCCTTTCTGCAGAAGCTGGGTTGCAGAAGCAGAGATCCTGTCGTTTGTGCAGGAGAGAAGCAGTCCAGGATTGAAGAAGGGTGCTCGTGGGAGAACTGGCCCCTTCCTGGGGAGAGTGTGGTTCTCAGAAGTGCTTTTTCTGAGGGTGCTCTTCTGGCTGGGTCCGGCGTCCGACTGGCACCTGTAGGTCCGGGTTTCCCCTGGGGCCCGGGTGGCGGCAGGCACCCTTCCTCACCTGTGGGCAGGCAGGTCAGTGGTGAGGTCATGACCTCTGGCCCCAGAGGCAGGGTCTTCCGCTGTGAGTGGCAGAGAGCAGCTGTGAGCATCTTGGACGCGTGGCCGCCCAGCTGCAGGCCCTCTGTGAGGCTCCCAGGGGCCTGGTCCACACTGAAGGGGTGGCCAGAGAGCACGCGCGCTGCCCAGGGCTCCACCCCGTGACTCGCTTGATCTTGTAACTCCCAGGGGTGCAGGCACTGCCCCTCCTCCCTGAGGTAGGGAGGAGGGGCTGGGCCTTGGCCCTCGGCCCCCTGCGCAGAGCCCCGCCTCTGGTCATCCGGTCCCTTGCCGCGTGCCCCTCGGGGGCAGTTAACCACGCGTGGTCAGGGTACAGCTCTGCCGTGCTGGCAGCTGTGTCTCCAGCACGTGTGCAGCGCCAAGTGAAGCCTGCCGTTGCACTGCTGCCCGCGTCCCCGTTTGTGTTCTTGCTCACGAGAGGACGATTTGTGCTTTTACTTAAATCTCATCTCTGTTGCCATCTCTGTTGGCTGCCCCATGGAAGGTGCTGGGCACAGTGCTCTCAGCTGCTTGGTGACACTGACCCAGGCCAGACCTCAGTAGGCAATCCTGCTCGCAAGAGAGGCAGTGTGGCTCGTGACCTGCTCTTCTGTGGAGAGCGAGAACTTTATCTGGCTAATTTGTACTTCAACTTAAATATAAATTCCTTTCAGAATTTTTGAGGAAATGTTAATAGGAACCTGGGTACTGTCTCAGGGATTCCTGTTTTAGTTTTACATTGGAATTTGTTTGATATAAAAGTGGAGTCTTTACCTTGAATGATGATCATCTTATTTCCCAGAGTTGAAACATCGATGTTAGCAAACCGAAACAAAGTTTGATGACAAAGGACTATTTTTAAAGCTACTGACATAGTAGAGAATGTTTAAAATGTGCTTGAAATGTGAGGTGCTTGTCCCCATGTGTGAGGCCGGTGGTTGTGCTGAGAAGGCAAGCACTGAGGCTGGGGGGACACGTGCGGACGACCCCAGGATAGCGAGGGTTTAAAACGTAGTCAGAGTATTCTTGACCCCCCTCAGTGGTCACTAGGAGAAAGATGATATTCAGTGACACCTAGCCTCTGGGAACTGGTGTGGGTGGAGGGTGTGCCTGCCCCGCAGTTCACAGCCCAGGGCAGGGCGTGTGGGTGTCCACTTCCTGCCCCTCCTGCCTCAGTGAGGCCTAGAGTTTGGAATTGGCAGAGAATTTTTGTGAATTGTGTCTCAGGTGACAAAAGCACAGTTATATAGATAGCTACCCTAGAATTTTTAGAGACATATTGAGGTGTAGTTTCCATAGCATAAATTGACTCATTTCAAGTCTATAATTTAATGAGTTGTACTGAGTTTCCTGAGGTGTGAAACCAGCAGCAGAGCTCAAGTTCAGAAACTTCCTGTCCCCTCGAGAGCCGGGGCGGGTCACAGCTGGCTCGATCTCGTCTCTGTCCGCAGCCCCAGGCGATGGCCAGTCTGCTCTCTGCCTCCATAGACTTGCCTTTGCAGATAACTGACTTCTAAAATGAAGACCCTTAGACAGGGGTTGGGGGTAGAGCTCCGTGGTGGAGTGCAAGCTGGTGTGCACGAATCCTGCGTTCAGCCCCCAGTGCCTCCTTTAAGGGGAGAAAATAAATACATAAAAAACCCTTATACACCCTTCAGAGTAGCAGCAGCGCCTACTCACTTGTCTCTGTGAAGACACGTTTTATCTTTGGTTGAGTGAACTCCTGAGCGCAGATAGTCGATCTTTTAGACTCTGGGTTGTAGTGTCTGTCAGAAGTGCCCTCCTCTGGGGCACGGGAACAGCTTTGGGTGAAGGGGTGGGGGAGCAGTGGTGGGTTTCAAGGGGGGCTGGTCCTGGCCCGACTTGCCGCTGTGCATCCTGGGAGGCGCTGGACCGTCTGGACTCCTGCACGTGCCGTGGAGTGTGCTTACGTAGCTTCCAGGAGCACGTACTCTTTGGAGTGAAATGCAGAGACACCTGGGAAGAGAGGGCTAGAATTTCAATTATCCTGATGCTTCAGAGAAATGAGGAATTTAGGAGTACACTTATAGTGGTGAGTTTTAGAGTTTGGGAAAGATAATTGCAAGAAAGTGTTTGCGTTTTGTAAGGTCATAAGCAAGCACCCATCAGCAATAAATATGAAAACGAGGGGGTTGTAGGCTTAAAATTTATTACTTTAAGAATCGATCAGTTACATTTAACTGGAAGCACTGCACACTTCTCGACTGTGTGGTGTGGTTTTGGTCCTGATTAAGGGTGGTTGTTCCTGTGGAAGGTGTCCTCCAGCAGGCTGTGCTCAGTCTTGTTCCGGAATCTTGTCTCTGAGTCTTAAGCTTTTTTTACAAAACGGAAAAATTCCCTTCTCCAATCTATCAAAGTGCTGTGTTCTGAGCAACAGTGAGGCGTCCACACGAAGAACAGCTGTCTAGCCGTGCCTGCCCACCGCAGAGAGCGTGCTCTGTGGGTCTGTGGTGCATCTTCTCATGGAGCCTCGGTGCCCGTCCCGGGTGTGTGAACGTAGGTGTGTGTATGAGTTAAAACGTGACTTTTCATCTGTGAATGAAAGTCACAGGCCTTTGTGTGCTAGGATGTGCTGTTTTCTCTTTGATTCCTCTTCCTGTATTGGGCCCATCTTTCCACCACGTCTTTGATTGCTGGATATTCAGTATCTGTGGAAGGAATGCAGAGGTTTCCCAGGACATAAGTAAGAACAGGATGATTTTTTTTTAAGTCAGGGCGTGCACCATGCACCTGTGTGCCGCAGACCTACTGTGCCACCTGCGCTCACAGGCGTCCCCCACTGCCTTCAGTGCCCAGAGGCTGATCTGCTGTGCCTGGCCTGGAGTGTGCTGGGTGAATGGCATGACCCGCCGTGCAGTGACCCTGTTTACAGGGCTGGAGACTTGAGGGGGCCTCCTGCCCCTCTGACGGCTCCTGGGACACATGCAGTAGGAAGTGACCACGCTTTTGATTTCCCAGGGGGTGGGGGCCTCTGCACCTGCTTCCCGCAGGAGCGCTTTGTTGGCTTGTGTCCATGAACCATTTGACATGAAAGGCTGCAGTGAAGTGAGATTGTAGACTGAGTTTTAACCTAACCTCTGAGTTCATCATCCCGTCCCAACCCCCTTCATTTCAGGACATTACATTTCTGGCCTGTGGACTTTATTTTTCTTAATCTGGCATTTGGCTCTCAAGAGGACGTTCAGAGTGTCCCTGACAGCGGGATCTTGTGTCGGCCTCCACTTTTGTGACTAGAACCGTGGGTTATTTTCTGCCTTATTTTGATTTATTTCTGCTATTTAAAGCAGCTCAGCCCTCCTGAGTAACACAGCGTTGGGTGGGTCTTAGGGCAGTTGGCTGTGTGCCTCAGAATTGAGACTAGCCTTGGGATTTTCTGGGACTTCTCTGAGAGCACAATTTATATTCTGGTGTAGCTCAAGTATTTTAACTTTTCCCTTCTGGTAACTTCTAAGTTACAAAGCAACTCCAGGAAGATGATGTGATTAATATGATGCGTGTCTATCTCTACCTGAATTTCTGTAAAAACACACAAGTGGTCATTCTGGGCAGCTCCGCTGAGTGCTCGTATCCCGGGGTGGAGCTTTGTGAGATGTGTGCTCTGCTGCCAGGCCCTTTGGTGTTGACTGGCTTCCTTTCTTGGGCCCCTGCTGGTTCTCCTGGAAGAGGGCAGCACAGCACTGCTCATCAGTGAGGGGGAGGTGAGCTGTGTGCACCAGAGTGCCGGGAGACGAGGTTGGGATGCTAGGACCTGCAGGCCGGCTTTGACAAGGACAGATCCTGAGGCCTGCTCCCGGCCCCATGACACTTTCAGTAAGTTTTTAAGTTTTAAAAGGGGTATGTAACAACATAATTCGGGGGAGTATGTTTTAGGTGCTTGCATTTTTTGGCCCCATGACACTTTCAGTAAGTTTTTAAGTTTTAAAAGGGGTATGTAACAACATAATTCGGGGGAGTATGTTTTAGGTGCTTGCATTTTTTTAATACATATTTTTATTGAAGTATAGTCAGTTTACAATGTTGTGTCAATTTTTGGTGTACAGCACAGTGCTTCAGTCATACATGAACATACATTTCTTCATTTTCATGTTTTTTTTCACAATAAGTTCCTACAAGATATTGAATATAGTTGCCTGTGCTATAGAGTATAAACTAGTTGTTTATTTGTTTTATATATAGTAGTCAGTATCTGCAAATCTCAAACTCCCAGTTTATCCCTTCCCACCTCCTTTTGTTGGATGGCATAACCAGATAGATAATATTGGTCAGAAAGCACAAAGATGCGGCCATGTAGAGTTAGTGCTAAATCACACTAATTTACAAATCTATGAGGTTGCAAATGTTGAAATAGCGTTTGTTCTAAGGTGTTTTGATTTTTTTTTCAGTTTTATTAGATAGAATTGTTACAATTTGAACATATACAATATGTTGCATGTAAATACATATACACAATATATTGTGTATATTTTTAAAAAACTTACATATATTCATTGTTTCTAAGAACGTTTAGAACTTTAGCTTTTTAAACTTATGTAGTTATCAAAGGAATAAAGCCAACCACAAAATAAGAATTAATTCAAAAAGATACGTACACCCCAGTATTAACAGCAACATTATTTATAATTGCCAGGATATGGAAGCATTGTAAGTGCACATCAGTAGATGAGTGGATACAGAAGATGCAGCATATATATGCAGTGAAATACAACTCACGCATAACAAAGAAAGGTTTTTTGACATTTGCAGCCCTTCGTTCACTTTTTTTTCTCACTTCAAAACCTAGAATTTTATAACTGACATTAACATTTCCATTGCACCACCAACAACAAAATACCTAGAAATAAACTTAACCAAGGAGGTTACCTGTACCCTGGAAATTGTGCAACACTGATAAAGGAAACTGAAGATGATACGAAGAAATGGAAAGATGTCTTGTGCTCTTGGATTGGAAGAATCAACATTATCAAAATGGCCACACTACCCAAAGCAATCTACAGAAGGTGCTTGAATTTTAAATGACTAAAAATAATTTATGCTGTATCCTGTAGGTAGAAGCGCTGGCTTGTGGACTTTTTGGGATAGCTGGGTAGCTGAGGTGCTTCGGGCTGGGTCACAGTGAGGAATGTGACGTGATCGTGGTACCAGATGTGGGTAACAGGAGGGGTACAGTCAGAGTTGCCCCACTGTTCAGTCAGCTGCTTGCTTTCCCTGTGACCTGGTGGTGGGCTCGCCTAACAGACACATGAATGTTTGCTGACTCCCCAGATAGGTGCTCCCGCGGGGGCAGTCTGGCCTCCTGAAGGAGTCTGGGGACAGGAGAGCCCTTTGATGCACACACCCCCCCACCCCACCCCCATGCCCGCAGTTTCCTCTTACCACTGACCCTGTGCAGGAGACCTGCTGTGCCTTGAAAGACACAACGCTCCCTTTCCAAGATGGAAGAATGCAAGGAGTGTGTCACAGTCGAGGGTGGGTGTGCATGTAACACGTGTGTGAGTGCTTGTGCAACACTAACACACATGGGAGCGTGCACATAACCTGTATGTACATGCATCACACATGTGTGGACACGGATAACACGTGAACATGTCGCACGTGTGAGTGTGTATATGTAACGCGTGTGTACATAAGCCAGTTTATGGTGGGTGGCGGCTGCTCACAAGCATGCAGAGAACAGTGGTGGGGGCCCTGCCCTGGCCGGGAGTGGGGGTGGGGCCGGGGCGGGGCGGGGCACGCACTCCCAGGGCAAGCGGGCCCTGGGCCTTGTGCTGCTGCTGTTCTGGTGCCCTGCGCCAGCACCGCCTGGGCTTGGCTTTGCTGGCAGGTTTTAAAGTCATGGAATTTGTGCAGTTAAATTCCTGCTTTTAATAAGGCATACTTGAATATTTCTTGGAAGGCATTTCTGTACTTGTGTCATCTTTAAGGCTTTTATTTTTAACTTCAGTTTTTGGTTTGAGTTTTGGTACTATGACAGTAGGGCTAACTTTGTTGTTTTTTTTCCAAAGATAATGAAGACATGTTCATATGCTACAGGAGGTTTGCTTGGGCTGGGCTTGGAAGCTTCGGCCAGATTTGGAGCCCACAGTGTGAATTCTGACAGATTGTTGAAAGCTTTTCCTTGAACACAGCATTAGTATTAATTTGACTTGTCCTTTTAGTTCAAGTTTTAAAGGAAGTATTTGATTTTATTGTCGGACAGTGTATGTTGGTTTTGTGGTTGAGAACTTCTTACAGAGACTCTTTCTTTTTGTATTCTTTGGCAATACATGCGTGTATTTGCTCCCAAAGTGAAAATGTAACCTGCTCAGCCTGATGAGTTCCTGTCCCTTGACGCCTGCGGGGCTGAGAGTGACAAGCAGCATCCAGCTCACCATGGATTGTTTGGAAAAGTATTACTGTTTTTTAGTGGAGGTACTGGGGATGGAACCCAGGACCTTACGCGTGCTAAGCATGCGCTCTACCCCTGAGCCACATCCCCCCACCCCCACATATTTGGAAGTGTGAGAGCTCCTGACTTGAATGACCTTGAAGGGACTTTCCAGCTCTTGAGATTCTGGTTTGCTTTATTTTTTCATCTAGTGTTGATTGAGTGCCTGCTAGGTGTCAGGCCCTGGGCTGGGGCGCTGGGTACAGAAGTAGGTGCTTAGGATCTGCCCTTAAGTCACTCTCTGCTTCCTACGAGGAAGCAGCTTTATTCACCCACCATTGCTGTCCTGTTGCACTGATTCCCAGACGCATGGTTTTTACAGCTTGGGAAGGGAGTCTCGGACGTGGGCAGTGCTTGTAACTAGCTGTAATTCCTTGCACTTGAGTGGACCTGTCTTTGCAGTTTAAACTGTTTACGTTGAGTTGTTCTGTACATTTTGTTACGAAACGTCTTCGTACAGTTGACGTTCAAATGTCTTCTGAAAGATTACACTGAGATTTAGCCTTGAAATGGGACGTTCCTGTGGGTGCAGGAGGATGGCGTAGCCTCCCAGCTCCTGACTCCTGCCAGCGAGGCACGTGGTCATTGCTGCCTAATGATGGCCACTCTGTATTTCTTGCAAAGCAACGACTTAGCGCTTTATGGAACCCATTAATGACTGAAGCTTTGCTGTGCTTTTACAACTGAAGAGTGCCCACGGCAGCTGAGCACTGCTGCTGCCGACAAGGGGCAGCCACTTGCCTTGGAGTAGCTGAGAGGGGCCGAGGCTCACACATGGCACAGGACGTCACGGGGGCCTTGCCGCAGATCCTGGATAGGCTCTTCAGAAAGGAAGCGTGGTGGTGGCATTAGAGATACCCTCCAAGTGGCCATAAGGCAGAGTACTGGCCCAAGGAATGTGTGGTCATCTCAGCTTAGGGGCTGTCCTTGTGTCCTGAGGAAGGGGCTCCTGATCTGGTTTTGTGGGCTGAGTGAGGAGGTGACCACATGGACAGAAGGGCAGCAGGGCCTGAGATGCCGAGGAGCCCGGCTGACCATGTTGAGGGTGGCTTGGGGAGAGCCGGGTCGGCCACAGAGGAGCGTGTGTGGTGCGGGTGTGTGCTGGCACGTTTCACATGTCAATCGAGGTGTGGAAAGTAAAGCTTGGTGGGGGTGACTCTGGAGGCTCCCGCTGAGCCCAGAACGGCTGGGCTCCTGGGGAGATGACCATGGGCTGGCAGAATCCCAGTGCTTCCAGGAGGCGCATGGGGTGAGCAGTCAAGGAAGCAGGGGAAGAGGCAGTGCCTGGGCCAGGTGAGGTGGTACCATGGAGAGTGGTAGAGTCCAGAGGGAGCCGCGGACGGGAAGGGGTGGTGAGGCTGGCCTGAGGCCCCTGTGCTTGGGGTGCCCCTGCTCTGTGGGGCCACAGCCTGCATCTTGATGTAGTGTTTCTGCTGCAGTTTCTCAGTCCCCCGCTCCCTCCGTTGTTCAGGCTGGTTCAGTGCCGCGCAGGGAAGACCTTGTGGGAAGCCCCTGGTGTGGGCATGTTTGCGGGTGAGGGGTCCCCAGGGTGAAGTGCGATGAGGAGGGTGGTGCAGGGGAGGGTGGGAGCTGTGGATTGGAGGCAGGCAGGTCCCTGGGGTTGAGCTTGGAGCATTGTGGTCGGTCCACTGGACATGCCCTTCCTGTGGGGGCAGCACAGGCCATGCTGGGGGCAAGGAGGCAGAGTCAGGCGTTGTACTTGTTGGCGGCAGCTGGACTGCAGGCCGGCCTTGTCTTGGTTCTCCCCATGCTCTGCTGCACTGGTGCCTTAACTGAGACCCAGCCCCGGAGGGGGCTGCACCTGCAAAGGGTTTCAGGGGACCTGCCAGAGGATTGCAGGGTTTCCCCTCAAAGCCCTTAATGGCCTGGTGGTCAGAACTGACTTTGTATCAAACTCCTTTTAGATTCGAATGCCGTGGAAATGTTACAAAAACCTCACCACTTTTTCACATAAGCCTTTTCATTATTCTCAACACTCATGATTTGGCTCAGGTTTTAGAAGCCTGTTGAGAGCTTTTGTGTTAGACCTTGGCCCAGTGCTGCACCTGGAGCTCCACCATCATGGAAACCTCAAGCCAGTCTTCCAGTGGATGCCCCCCGCCCTGGTCAGGGCAGCCTGGGATCCCCTGCCCACTTCCCATATCTCCCCGTGTTCTACGAAGGAGGCTGTGCCAGGTCTGAGATGCGTCTGGGAGGTGGGTCCCAAGCTCGCAGGCTGTTTGCAGTGGGAGCAGCCACCTAGGGCTGTGTTGCAGACACCTGCTGGTCTGACTGCACTTCCTGTTGTGAGAGGTGAACCTGGCACTCCCAGGCGTGGTGTTGCAGCATGAGCTGTGCCTCGGTCTCCTTAATCTGCCAAGGGTGATGGCATGGAATGATGGCGGTGCCTTGAGGACCAGGCATTGGAATTGGTGAGGGCCTCGACCAGTGCCTAGCCCAGAGCTGGGGTGTGTTCAGGGAAACGGGTGTGCCCCTCTGCAGCACACGATTCGTGCTGGTCCAGGCAGCCACTTTTCGTTCTTGCTCACTGCTTTTTGATGTGGAAGCTTGTGGTACAGTGTGTTGTTCATTTAGCTTGCACATCCGTGTTTATCTGTCATGTCTGGTTACTGTTTCATGCAGGATCATAGAACTTCTTTACTCTCCTTGGTAAAACATCTAAGTGAGTTATTACTGATTTTAGATTTAAAATTTCCAGCAGTTTTAACTCAGCCTTGGTGCATCTGAATGTTCTGCTAAAACCGGGTACCCAGCCTGCAGAGTTCACCACCCTGCCCAGTGCGACAGGTGCTCTGTCCTTGCTCCCTTCCCACACAGTAGTCCCATGTGAGCACAGGTGTGGCTCATACTGTCTCACAGTGGGGTTGCTCTGCACCCATTTTTGCTTGTAGTCCATCCCTCACTACATGTGCAAACCTGCTTCTTAGCAACCTGTCTTGGAAACAGGTCGGTGTTCTGTAGCTCCATTTAACTCATCCCATTTGTGTATCTTCACGTGTGGAAAAGGCTGTTCCTCATTCCTTTGCACAGTGTCCTTAATTCATTTCTCTTGTTTGCAAAACCCGTTGAAAGGGCGTCACAGGTCTGGCAGCCCCGATGAGGGGGTATTGCTTAAAGAATCTCTGGGTGCGGGGGCAGGTGAGGGTGTGTGGCCAGCATCCCCACAGGCCACGTGCTGGGGAAGCGGGTGCAGTGGGGTCTGCCCCTCCACGTGTTTCTCCCTCACGCTGGAGGGCACCTCATGCCCTGGAGGGCAGGAACCTGTTTGTTCTGCTCACTGAGAAAACTGTCTGATACCACATACTTCACATTTGACAAATTCCCTTGCTGGAGTGAAAAGGCATTTGCATCTTTCTAGTGAAAGTGGGGGAGTGTGGGTCTCGTGGTGAAGCGCTCCATGACAGTGGCCAGGAGCCAGCTGGGAGAGGTGCTGGTTCTGGCTGGAGGTGGGTCGGAGGCGCAGGGGGCAGTGCTGCTGGTGGGCAGCCACACATCCCCACACAGAGGAGCAGGGGCTTCTGTGAGAATCTGGAATCCACATCACTCCTGGTGGGTGGTCGGGGAAGAGGGCTGAACCAACCTCTGTAAGACTCAGGCCTCCTTGAGCCGCTTACAAATGTCTTTTGGAAATGAGTTTTAGATGTGTAAAACCACTCACCCGAGCTAGGTTAAAAAAATTGATTTGTTTTGGCCTAAAACCAAGAGGAATTGAGAAACCGGGAGACAGAGAAACCAGGAGACAGACAGACAAAACTGTGTTTCTGGATAAGTTGTTTCTGGAGAGAATTTTATAGAATTGTCTTCACTCAGCATCAGTTTAGAGCAAAATTCTAGGGAAGGGAAGAGTCTTAGACGTCTCAGTCTTTTGTTAACAGGTGGCTTGCTGAGATCGCATTTCCAAAGTGTTACCTAGATAAGGCTCACCATATCCAAACCAGTTTTACGTTATGTTTTAAAGAGTCAGAAGGGAATGTAGAATGTTGATAGTAAGCCCCCAGTGAGGAGGATGAGGACAGTCCTGGCGTCTTCCCCAAGGCACTGCCGTCTGGGTGTCACACAGGCCCCTCGACGATTCCCACACTCCTTGCCCCGTGTTGTGTGCGCGTGACTCATAGCTGTCAGGCCCTCCACAGATTGGTGGGTTAATGCTTATTACTGTTTAAAAAAAGTGTATTTCTAGGATCTTGGTCACAACTGATCTTGATGCTGCTTCCATTGCAAGGATTTTTAACTGACAGACTTTGAATTTGGAGTTATTTAAACTAGAATAAATTGTTTTGAAATCTGCCAACAAATGCAGTCAGGCTGAGATCTTGGATGACTTTAGGAAAGCTTTCCGTAGAGAGGACATGGGGAAGGCATCTTTCCGAGAGTGGCTGTGATTGGCTGGTGCCAAGGGGTCACTGTGGCAACTCTGGGTTACGTAGGTTGCTGCCTACCTGCCCTGTGGTCTCTGTTTAATTATGCAGGGTAGGGTTAATTTTTTTAGAATCAGATTTGCACATCTTTGAAATAATTCTTCTTTTGAAGAGTTGATTTTTTTGTTTTGTTTTGTGGCTGCACTTGTTAGTGGGTGTCAGAATATATTCTGATACTGGATTTGCAAGATCTTTGAAACAAATCTGTAGTAGAACCTGTTCAGAAAATTTCTTTAGTTCTCTGTTCTGCGAATTCTCTTTGAGAATGAAAATCCATGTCACCGTTCAGGGCTTCCTCCCAGGGACTACAGCACACGCACAGGGCCCTGGCTAGACTGAAGGCTGCGCCCCTCTGCCCGGCTCCCGCGTCCCCCAGCCCCAGGCTCTGCCCCCAGGGCTCTTTGGGTTGTACTTCTCTGGTCTCTTAGTTCGGCTTGGTGCCGTCTGGTGGCTGTCGTGTCTTAGTGCTCCTGTTATGCTCGGCCTCCCCCGGGGAGCATCGACATTTTATATGGCTGTGCTGGACGGCTGTCCGCAGTTTAACAGCAGCACAGCGTATTCTTGGGGGCAAGTGTGTGGCAGGAGGCAGTCTGCTGTCGCCTTGAGACCAGAGCGTGAAAAGAGGAAGGAGGAACTCAGGGTGGGCGGTGACCTCGGGCACCTTTTTGTTGGAGCCCCACTGGTGGACCCGGCTCCGCTCCCAGACTGCTGGCGAGTGTTGTGCCACAGGCCATGCTGGTGCCCGCGGGAGGCCACGTGCGGGGCAGGCGGGACTCCTTTTGGCGCCAGCCTTGGTCCAGACCCAACTGACCTCTGCTTGCTTCACCAGGAGGACACCTGCCAGCTAGCTGGGTGTCCGGAGGCTGACAGGAAGGGCTGTCCTCCGTGGGAGCTGGTCACCAAGGGTCCCTCCTGTGGGTGTCACCTTCTTCCTGAGTCTCGCTGTGTGTTGTAGACGGCTTTTGTCACTCACATGCCTTAGTCACGGTTTTACATGGAGGGCTTTGTCCCTTGTTTCTTCCTTCCGTGTGGTTTTCAGCGCTGACAGAGTGTGTGAATTTGATTTTATCTCCTTAGAAGTGAAGCCATTAAGTTAGTGTTACGTAGTCAGAGGTCACATACATTTGTGCTCATGACTTAGAGCAGCTTATACCAAATATTGTCCATTTTTCAAAAAAACTTTTCTGTTTACCAAAAACAACGGGCCTTACCTGAGAGCTGAGCAGGGAAGACAGGAGCTACCGTCATGCGTATACTTGCCCTTTGAACAGTGTGTGTTCTGTGGGGATGTTTACCCCTGAGAGGAACAGAAGAGTGAATGCAGGTCCGTTTGGTGACTGGAGGTTGAATCCTTTTATTAAGAAAGGTCTCTGCTGGGTTCTGTAGGCCAGTGTCTTCCAGACTGTGGCTCATGACCTGTCATTCCTAGGTACGGAATTTTTCCCTGTCTCAAGGCCGTAGCAACAGCTTCACATGCCTTCTGAAAATGTTGCACTTTTGCCATTTACATTTAAGCCTGTAGTCTGTCCCAAGCTGATTTTGTGTGCAGTGAGAGTTAAGGAGCGGCTTGTTGGTGGCTTTCCATGTTCGAGTGGACTGCTCTTTGCTTGCTGGCCTGCGGGGCTCCCTGCTGTGAACCAGGTCTCCCCATGTGTGCCGGTGTTGTGCTTGGGCAGTTGTGTTTGTTGTCTCTCCTGGGGACACTGGCACTTGCCTTCGTCATGGGTTCTGATTGTTGCTGGTGTCTAGGAATGCAGTTAGCTTGTGTGTATCATTTTATATTTGTACCCAGGAACTTCTCTTCCTACAGATCAGGAAACTTAAGAATGACACAGGCTGTTAGAGTGTACCCAAGTCACTGCCAATACAGTGGCAGAGTCAGAATTCTAACCACGCCAATGTCCCTGGCCTGAGCTTACACCCACTGCCCATGTTACTCCCCAGGAAGATTCAGCTGGTTCTGGCGTGGGGGAGTGTGGGAGAGGTGACTTGCAGGAGGGGTGTGCACCGGCCTGCAGAGAGCCCAGCCCTCGCAGGGAGGCCCCGGGCTGAGTGCACTGTGTGTGCAAAGCCCGTGAAGGTGTGTCCTGGTCTGGGAACCCGGGGAGATGCCGGACTTGAGATCAGAGGCTGAGGGGCTGTTTGCTTGGAGGTGACAGTGGCAGACTGGGGAGTGAGTGGGCTGCTGCGGGAGTGGTTGGGAGGAGAGGACAGGCTGTGAGGGGCCCTGCTGCTGGTGGGACTCTGGATGGAAGAAAGCAGGCATGGAGGCAGACTGCTCCATTTCTGGTGTGACTGCAGGCTCTTGTTCTCTGTTGTAGGCGCACAGGTGTCGTTGTTGACTCACAGGTTGAGTGTCGAGTCCCGTTCCCCACAGTTTGTACGTGGACGTGGCTTTTTGGTTTAGGGAGTGCCTCTCCTCAAGGAGGAGAAGCCCCCCTCACTTGTGCACTGTTTGAAGACGGCCGCGTGTGGCAGGTTAGATTTGTGCAGCGTTCATCTCCCTTGAACTCCTTTCTTGCACGCCACTTCTTAGGAGACTGGGGACAAGTAGTGCTGAACTTGTCAGCCATGGCCATCTTTGGTTCAAATGAAACTATTTCGAGGCCTGCGCCCCATGGCCCCCCATCTTTTTAAAGTTACTGTTGATTAATGTCCATTAAATTCAGAGTTTTGTACAGTTAGAGTAGGCAGTTCGGTCCACCCAAGGCCAGAACATCACTTCTCTTTTTAAGGAGTGTCATCGTCTTACCTTACTTCAGAGCGTCTCAGCTGATGGTTGGCTGGGTTATTCTCATAACTATTTAAGATAAGTAGGCATTGAAAGATAGGTAGTCAAAGTTTTTTGATTTGCAAGTATCCTGCACTTCGTGGCCAGTGAATTTTAAATCTGCAGGAGGTCAGCTAGAGGAAAGCTCTGACCGCGGATCTGGGAAGGGGGCTGCGGTTGCCTCCTGCTCCTGCCCTTCATTCTGGGCTCCTGTGCTCCCTCTGCTCTGCGTCGGCTTGGCTCTTGCCGCGTGATCAGCCTGCTTTGTTCTCTCTGAGCACCTCAGGCAGCCCTGTTTGAGGGTCCTGTGTGGCACTCGCTGTTAGAAAATCGAGTGTGTTTTCTCTTGGGGTTTCTCCTGTCGAGGAAGGTCATCTACCAGGAAGTAAACTTGAAATTTTATGTTTTGCTAGAAAAGGGTTTCACCCCACTCTTTGCTTGGGGGTCTTCAGTGAGGCTGGGATCAGTGTGTGTCTGCCGGGCACCGAAGCCTTGCGGGCTGAGGAGCACACCGCTTCGGCAGCTCAGCATCGTCACTGAACGGGTTTGTTCTTCTGGAAACTTGAGGTGATTGAGGGATGAAGAGCATCGCCAGCGAATTGAATTAAATAGACACTGGAGTGAGAAAGCTGTCTTGCTCGCTGACCTGACACATTGAAAGCATGTCTCTTGGGGCAGGGGCGGCAGCCCAACTGGTAGGTGGACGCCAGGCTCCTGGCAGACGTCACATCTGGGAGGTGAGTCGTCGCGCTTATGGACACACCTGCCCAGTAAACGGCTTCCCCACCCCGCAGCCCGCTGCCCGAGGCATTCAGGTTGGTGTTGCTGCGCTTGTGTGCTCGGGCAGTCTTTAGGGCGGGGATGGCCTCAGTTGCCAGGATCACAGCAGTAGACAGCTCAGACATTAGGTCACCAGAACCCTGAAGATAACTGGGTTTGGGTCCTGACACTTCACACTGTGGTGTGGCGGTAGGAGTCTGGTTAGCCTGCCCACACCCTCCCCTTTAGGAGGTAAGGATGGCCTGGCCCTCACAGCTGACTTCGGGCCCAGGAGACATCTGTTGTGGCCTGTGTAGTGTCGGGGCTGCTGGGCAGGCTTGCGTTGGGCTGAGGAGCTGGCTGGGCGCACAGAGGTGGACCAGGTGTCAACAGATGGGGCAAGGGAGCACCTGGGCTCCGGGTGGCCGATTCCACAGGGTGTGGGTGCGCACAGCCCTGCCGCTCCCTCTCACGTGACTTCTGTGGGGTCTTCTTATTTCTGGGCTCTTCTTCCTCAGAGTAGGCCTCTCCCACTTTAGAAGGTAAGGGTAACGAGAAACCTCAAGGCTAAGAAACACTGCTTTCTGGGGACTGTTCCAGTTCTATGATTCGGGCTTGGGTGGGAGAGTGGGACTAGATCAGTGCTTATTTATTAGATTTGCTTGGAAAACATAAAAACCCAGGGTTGCAATCCTCACCCTCAGACCCACAGAATCTGAAGCATCTCAGGGGTGGGAATACGCAGGAGACTCAAGATGGGCGATGGACATCCTCCGCGCTTGTGTCTGTCTGCAGGGCGGGTGTCCTCACAGCAGCCTCACTGCTCTGTGAGCCAGCGCTTCCCCCGGGCGCCCGGCCTTGCTCGTGCAGGGCTGGTGAGCGGTCCTTCCTGTGCGCTCCATGGTGATGTTGCAGAGCTCCTGGGTGCTGGGCAGCTGGCGGAGGACAGTCCCAGGTGGCGCAAGGCTGTCACTTTGTTCATGGAAATGTGCTCACTGGGGTGTGAGGCGGAACCAGGGGACCGAGGGCAGTGCGGTGCCCGATCCCTGAGTTCCTGAGGGGGAGCCGTCCAGGCCCGCCCTGGGGCTTGGAGTGACATGCACTGGTGGGAGGGCACCTCACTTCCTGTGTTCTGAAGAATCCTGTCTGTAAACCACGGTGTGTCTGAGGTGAATTTTTATCTGTATCAAAGAGTGACGGTGAGCAGGCTGGATTGAAAGGGCCCAGATACTCAGAGGTGAGGACAGAGCTTGACTGTGCCCGAAAGGTGGCCTCCTTTCCACATTGGCTAGTCCAGCTGTCAGCTCTGCGCTCTGAGGGTCTCCCTCGGCCTGGGCCTCACGGGCATGCCTCCTGTCCAGGGTGCGGCATGGGGTTCCCGCAGCCTGAAGGTGACAGGCTAGCACAGTGAGAGACTGCCCCTGTCCCTCTGGCAGACCTGGAAAACAGTGACAGGATGAGGAGGGTGGCGGGCCTGAGTGTGCTGGCGGGGGCGGGGGCGGGGGCGGCGGGAGCTTCTCAGAGCAAGGCGCGGTGCTAAGGGCAGTAGAGGAAGTTTGGAGCTGCCGTCACGCAGCACCCGCGTCCCTGGGGATCTCCGTCACCGTGGTGTCTCTGGTGGGTTGTGATGCCAACTTCCGTGGGTACACCCATGTTAACACCCGCAGCGCCTGCAGCCAGCCTGGCCTTTGGTAGGAGACAAGGGGGTGCCTCACATGCTGGGAGGGAAGTGTTTGTGAAGCCTTCTCAGTGGCGTGTTCGTGTGCATGCTGCACCCTGATGTGGAAGACAGGCCTGTGCGCCTCGGGAGCCCAGTGAGTCCTGTGGGCGAGAGCAGGCGGACGCCAGGGTGAATCAGGTGCGCCACGGTCACTTGCCCGCACTGCGGGGAGGGAGGTGGCTGGCTGTGTGGTTGGAAGTGGAGATAATTAAGTTGTCATGGTGACACAGGTGGAGACACAACACAGGCTGCTGGATTAGGAGTTGGGGCTGTGCCACAGGCAGGGGAGAGTGATGTTTAGAAGCTGAAGCTGACAGTCTGTCTGCTGGCTTTTGATTGTGAGTGGGGAACAGTAGCTTTCCGGCTTAGAGAGTCTTCTGCACGTGGTACCCTGAACCAGGGCAGGAAGTAGATCACTGTCGACCTGGGGCCTGTCCTGCGCGCGCAGGTGCTGTGGGTGTGTGTGTGGGCTCTGTGGGCTCAGCGGGCGCTCTGAGCTGGAGAACTGGGATTGATGGGCCAGCCTGGTTGTCGGAGCCACAGAGGCAGGCCGGCAGCCCAGGGAGACCGTAGGCGAGGCAGACGGCCAGTGAGAGGTGGCAGGAGACGCTGGTCTGGTCTGCAGGAGGCGGGGTGGGGTGGCGCAGTGATGGGCAGGTGGAGGCTGCTGAGAGACCAAGGCCAGGAGCGCTCGCTTCTGGTTTGGGGAGGAAGTGCTCGAGCCAGGGGTTTCTGAGCTGGGCGCTGTCTGGCTGTCAGTGCTGGATCGTGTCAGTGTTTCAGGTCAGGAGGGAGTGCTCACTTACAGACAGAAGGTAATTCCAGGAGCTGTGACTGCCTAGGAGGGGTGGTGCCCTGACGATCTGCCCACGCAGGCTCTGCGGACTGAGTGTGGTCCTGACTTGGAGGCAGATGCTTCAGCCTCTCAGAACCTGGTTTCTCAACAGAAAAAAGAGCTGGTGTAACCCTTAGGGTTGTGAGGGTCAGGGAGCTCTGCAGGGAGAACAGGTGAGGTGGGGGGCGCCAGGTGGCACCAGGGGCTGCGGGGACCACCTCTGTGCAGGACTCCAGCCGACACTAGTGTCAGCGCTCACACACAATGGCACAGAAGCCCGATACCCGTGCTGCGTCTCTCCGCCTGCACCCCCTCAAGGCTGCGGGCTGCATTCGTAGGGGGAGGGAGAGTGAGGGGCAGTCGTCATCCCTCACGTTGTCATCTCCAGATGGAAGCTGGAAAAGATAACCACATGAAGAATGCATTCCCTTGGGGGAGGGAGTAGCTCAGTAGTAGCGTGTGCTTAGCATGCACGAGGTCCTGCGTTCAATCCCTAGTACCTCCATTAAAATAAATAAAAATAAATAACACTAATTGCCCACCTCCCTCAAAAAAACCCCCACAAAACAAAAAGGAAAAGAAAATTGAAAAACACACTCCCTGTTGTTTGTCTCAACAAAGCAATTTAGCTGACTGCAAGCATGTGGACCCCAGATGGGTTGAAACCAGACAGTGGTGATGATGGAAACTGCACCTTGATGCCCAGGCGTCCGAAGGTGGGGCTCAAGCCGCTCACCCCTGCAGCCCTGCCCTCACACGGCCTCTAAGACCTTGTCTCCTAACCGGCAGCTTGGACATGGTCTTAGGACATTAGCCCACCATCCTCCCAGGCTGCCGGCCTCCTGAGTGAAGCAACTTTTCCTTTTCCACCAAAAAAAGAAACCAGTTCATTTTGGTGATGTTCCTTTCAGTCCTGGCTGGGCATCAGTGTGCTGGTGAAGTGTCCAGAGGGTGGCACGTGCAGCAGGCCTGGGGTGGAGCCTGCAGGCGCTGGCTCAGCAGGCGGGTGTGCCCCGGAGGCCTGCCAACAGCTGAGGCTCCAGCTGCCCCTCGCTCTGACATCTGGCTGGCTGCGCCACCGCACCACAGCACAGGCATTACATTTAGGTGCTAAATTGCACCGATCAGTGGTGGGAGTTCCTGTCTGCAGTGAAAAGAGCTGCACACATTAGGAAAAATGATGTTTTTTTTTTTTAAATTTTTGTTGTTGAGAGGTAATTAGGCATTGATTGGTTGGAGGAACTGCGGGCTGAACCCAGGACCTTGTGCGTGTGAGGCATGTGCTCCACCCCTGGGCTGTACTGTCCCTGCCCAGAGTGATATCTTTTTAAAGAAACAGTGTTATATTGAAGAGTCTTCAACTTTCAGAATGAAGGGCATTTTGGGCATTATCACATTTAATGCCCTTGTTTTATGGGTTAGTAACCTGAGGGCTGTTTCCTTAGTACTTTTTTTTAATCACCCTTTTACGGAAAAACAAAGCAAAACACCTGGCAGATGTATAGTAGACATTTCAGCTACGTCTTCCTTATGTACTCTCAGATAATGTTTAGAGAACACGCATAGCTCTGTGAGCTGCGCGTGTGCAAGGTGCCTAAAGAAGAGCACTGCAGCAGTTCCCTGTGGCTCTCAGGGCCCTCGCCCAGCTCTGGAAAAGGCAGCCGGCGTTTCGCTGGAGCCCTAGGCTCTCGGGTGGGACTGCTTTCAGCAGCATTGGCTCCCAGTCTGGAAACAGGCTTTCCCCGTGGATTTTGGCCTTCTGTAATTTCTTTCAGGAGTTTTTTGTGGTTTTCAGTGGACAAGTCTTGCACTTCTTTGGTTGAATTCATTCTGAGACGTTTTACTCTTTCTGATGTTGCTACTCCCTGGGTTTCCCTTTCCGAGGGTCACCTGGCGTGCAGGCGCATGGCTGGCCTTGTGCGTTGGCTCTGTCCCGCAGCCTTGCTGGGCTCTGCTCGTGGACGAGCTCCCACGGTGTCTTGTCTGTTCTTTAGGGCTTCGTATGCCTTTCCTGAGGTGAGTTTTCTCGCTGGACATCCCATTTTAGTTCCAGCTTTAGTGGGGTCCTTTCGAGGTGGGTTTGCCTTCCTGTCTGTGTCCCTGGGTGTCTGGTGTGTCTGTTGAGCACTCTCCTGTGGTGCCTGCGGTGGCACTCGTGTGGCGTGGAGCTGGACTGATGCTGAGGTCCTGTTCGGCAGTGTCCTGTGGTCTTTCCTCCTTGGTTACTCCTTTTGTAGAAATACGCCGGGGAGAGTCGTGAGCGTGAGACCAGTGCGCGGTCGTCCACGTGAATGAGGTGGGGCAGCCCTGGCTTCTGCTCCCTGTGTCTCCAGGGCTGGACCCTGGTCACCAGGTCTGGGTGGGCAGGGCGTCCCCACGACGCGGATGGCAGCAGCCTGCTGTCGGGGCTTTGTCCTCAGAGCCGGATGCTGGTGGGAATCGCGAGCTGGTCGTCTGTCTTCTAACCTAGACCTCAGCAGGGTTGCTGCCTTCATTTCTTCTCACGAGGGCTCCAGGTGTGTGTGGCGTCTGGACGACTGTCCTTCGTGCGGCTCATTGTGCTGAGGGTCTGGGGTCAGGGCCATGACTGGGCGGCGTGGCTTCCTGCTCTGAGTCGGGCTGGCACGCGTGCTGTGGAGTCTGGGTTCCTGGCGCCGTGAACAGTCAGCTCCTCCAGCCTCACAGCCTGCTCCAGGTCCTTTCTCTAGCCAGAGTCCACGCTTCTATGTCCACCTTCAGGAGTTTCCCAGTTTCTGGTTTACAGAGTTCCCCTTTCGTGTTTGTCTTTATAGCTGAGCATCTAGTTACTTTAAAAAGCCTGTTTGCCGCCATCCCCTGGGTGTGGTGGCTTTCGAGCGGCCCTTCTCCCTGGACAGAGCCTCACGCCTTCCTGCCTCCTGGGTGGTTTGAAGACCACCTTCTCCACTCTTCCTTCTCTTAAGTGTAAGAAGAGAATTGTCCTGAAACATTACTTCTGTTTCTTGCTTGTTTTGTCCTGCGGAGAGAAGGGTTTGAATGGAAGAGAAGAGCTGTGTTCTCCTCTCATCTTCCCCAACTTCTTTCCTACTGCCTCAGCTCCGGGTCCTTCCCACGCTGTTCCCTTGAGCCTTCACCCGAGTCAGACCAAGAGAGCAGTGACAGCTAGCGCCTGTCCGAAGACACGGGAAGAACAATTAGCCCTCCCTCAAAACCTGCGCTCCTGGAAGGCGGAGGTCGGGCCCAGCCCGCAGCAGAGGTGGGCCTGGCGCCGCAGGCACTTTGAGCTTTTGTGACGGAGGACTTTGAAGTGGGGCACTGCCACTCGTGTGTTCTTCAGACAGCGGCATGCCCCCGTCCTCTCCACTACATTTTAAGGAGATTTTCAAAGCCACAGTGAGAAGGCGTGGGTGCTTGTGTTTCCCTTGTCCAGTTTCGGGGGAGGAGGTGGATGAGTGTGGGCTCTGGAGCCCGCTGGCCTGGGTCTGAGTCCTGGCCCCGTGCAGCGGGCACCTCGGCTCAGCTCTGCGCCCTCACGAGGCCTCAGAGGTCTCCTGTGTGAAGTGGGACTGACAACCGTACCGACCCTATCGGATTGTTGGGGTTAAATTAGGCTAAACCATACAAAATTGCCAATATTAGACATTTTTTGTTTTGTTTTTAAATTGAGATCATTGTAGAGTCATGTGAAGTTGTAAGAAATACTGCGACCCCTTAGATACTCTGCCCGGTTTCTTGAAATGGTATCATTTTATAAAACTTACGTATAGTGTAACATCACCCCCCAGAGTGTTGACGTGGACACAACCCGTCAATCTTGTTCAGGTGGGCAGGTCTCACTTACACTGTGTGCATGTACGTACGTGTGTGTATACGTGCGTGTGCGCTCGAGCGCTCTGTGCAGTTTCATCCCTCCAGGCCCCCTGTGTCCACCATCACAAGGGTCTCTCCTGTTTGCCTTTTCACAAGTGCATTCTCCTTTGTCTTGCCTCATCTCCTCACCCCTGCTCTAAACCCTGGTGACCACTGCTCTGTCCTGTGAGAACGGCCCGGGGGTAGCATGTGGATGTCACCTTTGGGGTGGCCCGGACGAGCCCCTGAGGGCCGAGTGAGCGTGGGCCCACTTGCCCCGCCTTGTGTTGCCGAACACCGGTCCCCAGGGCCCATGGACCACAGTGTATTTATCATCCACCTGTTGAAGGGCACCTGTGCCCATCCTGGTTTGGGGGGATTGTGGGAAAAACTGCTGTGAACATTCTGTGGAAGTTACTGCCCACTTTAGACCCACCAGGATGGCAGTCTCAGCCAGCTCTGTTTGGACCTGAAGGCGTCTGGTGCTCAGCAGGGCGTGGCGATGTTGTGTGCTCACCTGCCTCGTATACACACCTGGTAACTCATCTTGCTGTCTGTGCATGCATTGGCGCTCATGGAGGACGCATTCACTGGTCAGGAGGCCACCGCTCTATGTGGGGCTCCTGACCCCTGGCCCAGGATGTGCACCCAGAGCTCTAGGCGGGCAGGGCACGCTGCCGCCTTTCTGTAGGGAGCAGGAAGGAAAGGCAGGAGAGGAGCAGTTTGCAGCCCTCCTCGGGGTATGACCAGTACCTGGAACCCTGGTGGCAGCGTCTGAGGGGTGCCTGCCTGCTGGCACGGCTCCCTCGACCAGATCCTCACTCCTGCTAATGAGAGCTGAGGTCGCACAGAGGCAGGGATGGAACAGCGCTGTGAGCTGAGGCCAGTGCAGCAAGACCAGGCTTCTGTAAATTTGGATTCTCAGAATTTTGGGCATTTGGAAAGGTGGGGCAGGAGGGAGACGGTCAGGCCTGAGCAGTGCTCCAGGCTGTGAACCCAGAGTGAGACTGTTGACGCGGAGGCTGGGCCTGTGGGCCGGCCGCAGGCACCGTGGTTTCTGCCGTGTGGGTCAACATCATAGCCAGGTAGTTTAAAAACCTGCTTGTCTCATGATGGTCAGAAACTCTGATTAGCAGTTACAGGTCTTTGAATACTAAAAATAGAAGTGAATTTAATTATCAAATATAATTGTATAAGTAGACTCTTCCGAAGTGTGGGGTCCCCCCCCCCAGAATAATAACAGAGCCTGTCAAGGGTCCTTACAAGGATCCGGTTCTGTGCTGGGGACTGGGTTTGCTGCAGGCGGTGGCTTTCCACAGAGAGAGGAGTGTTCAGTGTCAGCTTTTATGCAGAAATGAGATGAGGTGGGGTTAACATGAATATCATGGTATTTCTTGGTAATTTTTAAAAAAAATTTTTCTCAGCCCCTAATGTGGCTCTGAGTTCATTGAAGGAGTTGGTGAGGTAGGAAGGAATAGGAAATAAATTTAAACTGTTGTATGCCCCTTTGTTCAGAGGTGACACTGTAATGGCAAAGATGTTTCCTGGTTTTTCTCAAACGAGCGTTGGTGTCATCCTTCGTGCAGACTGCCCCACTGCACCTCGTGAGCACTTGTGAGTACGGTCTTGGCCGTGTTGCCGGCGCCATCGAGGGGTCTCTCCTCGCTGCTTCTGGTGGTTCTCGGTGGGGCCGGCAGTCCCCTCTCCCTGCTCATTGGCAGCTCCACGTCCCCGGGGTCTCGTCTGCACTCTGTTCCCACTGGCTGTCTTCTCTCGGAATACTGGAGCTCTGACAGTGTGTTTCTCTCGGCAGATGTGGCTTGATGAGGGTGGTGGTGGTTTTGGGGTGAACATGTGAGCTTTTTTTCATATTTTAGGCTGTTTCTGCAATGTGTGTTCCCCAGAAATGGGACTACTCTCTCAGGGGTAAATATTTTAGAGGCTCTTACTTTTTAAAAATTTTATTTATTTTTTGGGGGTAGGTAATTAGATTTACTTACTTATTTTTAGAGGAGGTACTGGGGATTATTGAACCCAGGACCTCGTGCATGCTAAGCATGTGCTCCATCACTGAGCTCTGTCCTCCCCGCAGAGGCTTCTTAGTTTGTATTGTCTTCTAGGAATAATTGAGTCAGTTACTATGTATTTTCCCTTAAGATGAGAAGGCCTTTAGACCAGGATTTAGGAGACCTGGGTTCTATTTCCAGCTTGGTTTTGATTCCCTGAATGACCCCGGACAACTGAAAACTTATGTTTTACCTCACTTTTCCTAATTTGGGCCAGTTTTCTTATTTGTGAAATACCAGTTGGAATAGAGCATTGGTTGTCTACCCACATGATTTTGCCCTTTGGGGGACTTGGACGCTGTTTGGAGACGATGGGCTGTCACAGCGTGGGGTGAGGGAGGCTGAGGACACTGCTCAGCAGCTTGCGGTGCCCAGGGTGTCCTGGTAGAGACCACGTGGCCCCAGGATCAGAGGTGTAGGTTTGAGAAACTCAGGTTTCCTTCAGCACCAAGGAGCAGTTATTACTGGCTGCATTCCTGGTGTAGACATTCATCATAAACTCTGTTGTTCTGTTATCATCTTTATTGGAAAGTTGAAAAGCTTAGTGACTTAGTTTTTGCTTTTCAGTAAAACCAAGGTGTGGTCAATGGAAGCTGCTTTTCCACGTTTGGTTTTCATAGTCCTCTAGGTTAATGTCAGCTCTGAAAAATCCTGTGCCAGGAGTATAAGGACTGAAAAATCCTACTCCATCTTTACAGACACGCCTGCACACCTGTCAGCACAGGTCAGGAAGCTGAGTGCGGCCCTTGGGCCCGCACTGTCCACAAGCACCATATCCCTGTCTGCCATCTCCTGCTCTGCTGCTCGGGTGGGGCTTGCAAGGGGAGGGAGCCTGATGCCCCGTGGGATCGTGGGGAAGGGTGTAAGGGTGTGTCCCCCAGCAGTGTTGGTTTGTTTTACTCTTGAAGATCTGGAAGCTCTCTTGGGAGACTGTAGCATTTATTCAGTTTTCGTCCTGTTACTGCCGTAACCTCCCTTTCTGACTAGAGTGTTACTGTGTTCGTGTGGCAAGGCCACAGTGGTTGCTTGATTTATTTGATTTCTGGCATGTGGGTCTTTGGAGAGGATTCTCAATAAAGTCTGTTTTTTACAGTCATTTTGGAAGATTGTACAATAGTGCCATTTGCTCTTTTTTGCTATTAGACTTTGGGTTTACTTTCAGATAGTCGAAATTGCTGTTTTGATGTAAAAATGTTTGATGAATGAAAATGTTTTTAGTTGTGTCTGTACTTTTAAAACCCTAGTTTTGAAGGATAGAAATAAATTATTTCAAGTAATCATGCAATGGAAGTGCTCTGGGAGCCGGGCTCAGGGGAGCTCTTGCTTTGGGGGAGCCCTTCACCCTGTCGGCTCCCTATCGGGCAGCAGAGGGGATGAGGCCTGCAGCCTGTCACCCGAGCTGGCATGCATGAGAGTGTGGGGGCTAGCCCCCACCCCCGCTGCCAGCAGCTCGGCCTCAGCGGCCCTGGAGGCCTGGCATGCGCCTCCAGCGGATGGCTGCCCGCCAGATGCCCTAGAGGAGCTGGTGCTGTGAGATTTGTGCTTTGTGATGCTTTGTGTTTTATTGGTGTTATACTGTGTACATGGTAAATCAGACATACTAAGTTTCACGTGCTTTTAAAAAACACAAATACATTGAATATACTCCTCTGAGACCCTTTCTCATCCATTGTTAGGGTTTTTGAGACTCAGCTGTGTGGCCGTGTAGAGCTGCCCTTGAGAACTGAGGGAAGAGGAGGTTTGCCTGTGGGTGGAGGCTGGGGCCCTGGCTCTGGAGGGCGAGTTGAGGGGTGCCCAGCGGGGCCCCCCCCATTTCTGAGTCACATTTACAGATTGTGCTGGTGCTCAGGGCCAGATCTGCCCGTTCCTCCTATGTCCTGTGAGGAATAGCTCAGACTCGAGTCAGATGCCAGAGTCAGGCTTCTGACCTGGGGTCACGGGGTGTGTGTGTGCTCCGAGTTGTGGTCCTTTGTCTTTGAAGATGGACCCCAGGTAGCTGGAGAGAGAGTGGAGCGGGGAGAGGGGTGGCCTGAATGTCCCTGTGAGGGGGGCAGGGGCGGAGGGCGGCGAGGGGAGGCTGTGGGCCTTTGAGAACCAGAAGGAGTTGAGATTTTATTCTGAGTGTGACAGCAGGGCTGTAGAGGATGCAAAACGACTTTGACGAAGGATTTCTGGGATTTCTGTCGGACTGCACGCAGGCAGGAGCTCTAGGAACAGCCCTTCTGAGGCCCAGGCCGACCCTGTGGAGAGTGACAGGCCCATCTGAGTGTTCTTCCCTTAGCTGGCCTTTCTGGGCACTGCTTTCCAGAAAAAACTATCGAGAGCAGAGATTTCCCCTTGGGTGGGGTCCTCAGACAGACCGTTGGTATGAGCCCTTCCTGGGCCTGCACAGTCCAGCCCACGTCCTAAACGCTCTTGCTTGTCCACAGTTGGAGAGACAGGGTGGGGAGGGTGGTAGGGTCCGAATAGTAAGTCCAAGTGAAGAGAGATTGAGATGCTGAAAGGAATGAGTGGAAATGGTTATTTCCAGGAGCTGATTTTCCTCTCCTCTCTCAGAAGCTGCGCAGCACTGCCTGGGGGCTCTTGCCTGCTAGACTCGATACGCTGCCCTGTCACCTGTGACCTTCAGCCATGGAGTCGGTAAGTGCTCTGATGTGCTGCTCGCTTATCAGTGTGTGTTATTTTCATTGGTTTGTAAAAAGCAGTATGAAAATAATGCTTACATCTCCAAGCTGGTTTTTTTGGACTTTGCAGTGTTGGCTAAGTGTTTGGGATTTTGTCCTGGATTTCCCTTAAATGAGATGTTTCAGAGTGACAGTAGTGAGCCATGTGGGATCAGTGAGTGGCATCCTTGGTGACCAGCAAGAGGGATTCAGTGGAAAAATTAAAACAGGCCGGTAGCCTGGCCTGTGAGGGAAGTTCGTATCCTCTCAGCCCCATTACCGTCTTTGATAACTCCCTCCCTGAGTCGTCTGGAGACCACTAGGACCCCCTTGTTGTGCTGTTCTGTGCTCTACATGTGGCGCCAGCACGGCCTGGAACCGTCTGTGCCCTCCAGGCTGTGGTGGCAGCCTGGCTGCTGTGCTCCACTCAGGTCCCGGCCTTAGTAGCACATGCTTTCTGGGCAGTCGAGGTGGCGTGTGTGGTAGGTGGGTATGGAATAGGGTCCTTGCTTGGCTGCCCCTACCCGTGGCCTCCTCCTGGGAATTACTGGCACAGGTTTTGAGCGCAGGGCAGCTGCTTTCTCGAGGCTTCAGGGCTCACTGGCACCTGCTGCTCTGGGACAGCTGCCCTCCTCCGGAGGGTGCCACCTGGGCAGATACCCATGTCCTCCGATGTGTGGACTGGGAACAGTTGGAAAGAAAACTTTGGCTCAGTTTTTCATACCTTGGCCAGGTGTTAGTGATTTAAAGTAGATGGTCCCAAAGTGTACGACCTGCTCTGTGGTGGTGCTCCTGGCAGATGGGAGGAGCCTTTCTCTCCACGTCATTGGCCAGGAGCTAGCTGTCCGCCAGCTCACCATCACTGGTCGGGCCACTTTAAATGTACCTGTCTGGCCTCTGACGTGACTGAAGTATTTCCTTGGAAATGGGGACAAGCTATGAAGGAGTTGAGATGTTAGCTGTCTCTGACATAGGCCTAGAACTGTCTTCTCTATTCTGCAGGTTGGTCTGCAGTTGGAAAGAAGCTGGCCCAGCCAGAGGGGTGTTGGCGATGAGGCGGGAATGTCCCCGCGGTCTCCCCGGGCACCCGTGTGGGCAGGACCAGGCCTGCCCACACCTGTGGGCCAAGCCAGCCTTTGTTTGAAAACTATGATATTGCTTGTAATTTATAATGAGGAAAAACACGATGCTGCTTAAATTAGATTATTAATAAGTATTTGGTGATACCTCATGAGAAGAAACCCAGTCGTCAGCAGCGGTGCTGACGGATGCCTGGAAGACCGCGGGCAGGAGGCGTGCTAACGTGTGGAAGGTTTCCTGACCAGGAAGGATGGCTTTCTGACAGCACCACAGTGGTAGTCCACAGTGTCTGGTGCTGTGGGTCACTTTTGTGGACCAGAAATACGCAGTTACTACTGGGTGTCATTGTCTTCAGAAAAGTCCATGGTGTGGGTCAGATGGAGATGAAGGTATTGCTAGAGACCGCCCAGCGTGCGCCGCTGGGGTCTGCAGCCACACAGCTGAGCCCAAGTTGCTGGGTCTACCGTCAGCCACCTTTCCTGGCATCAAAAGGCAGAAGTTTAAACACAATGACTTTCCAGTCTTTCTGATGATTTTTCATTGTATCCATATGATCATTATTTTTAACTTTCATGTTGGCTACTTAAGGTGGAATGGGAGCCATTTAGATCAGACCGAAGATCACTTCTGACAGAGGTGGGCTTGTTCACTGCTGTGCTCTGGCCTCCCCTGGGTATGGTTAAGGCCCGGCTGGTTGGCTTCTTGGCTCGTCCTGCCCTGGGAAGGACGCTTCAGGTGTGGCTGTGGCTCCAGGGTTCTGGGCCCCCGTGTGTGCTGGGCTGGCTGATGCTGGCTCTGACTGTCCTCTTTCTCTCCTGAGCCCTGGTTCCTGCCCCGTGATTGGGGTCCCTGCATGGGACTCGCCCTCCAGACCCTGAGAGGTTCGTGATGCTGTGTGTGGAGACTAAGCTCAGTGAAAATAGAAGCTGTAAGAAAACTAGAGTTAGCGTCTGTTTTCCTTTCCTCTTACGTACAAACTGCTCTCAGCTGAGAGCTGGGGTCATTCTCACTTTGTGAACCTCTTTCTTGGTAAAGTGGAAGGTTCAGGCCTTCCCGAAGTGAAGAGTTTGGAGCAGCTCTCAATGGATGGCTCCCGTCTCAGCAGGTTTGAAGTGCGTGTAGGTGTGAGTCTGAGTGAGCCTGGGCCGCCCGCAGGTGTCGTTCAGCCCCAATCCCTGGATGTTACGGTTGCTTCCTATGAAACAGGAGTTTTGAATTGTTTCCAAAAGCAAAGGCCTTCCTTCTTTCTCCCCTCTTCCTCCTTCCCTCCCATCCCCATTTATAGTTGTTAGAAAGTGATCACTTTTCGACTTGTCAAAATGTTGAACTTGCAGCAACAGGCATGATTTCTCGTGTCCCTGGATGCAGTGCTGAGCTGGCGCTCTGAGCAGGCTGTGCTCACTGCAAACAGCTGTGCACCACAGGTGCCTGGTCCTGGAGCTTGGGGGCTGGAAGTCTCGTAAGCAGTGGAACTGAGTCCCCCCTGCCTGTTGTCCATGTGCTGGTGACACCGGAGGTCCCACCTGAACTGCAGAGTTGGAGGGGCAGGGACCCAGGGAGGGGACCCTTTCCTTGGTGTCTCTTCTGACAGAGCATGCTGTGCCCTGTGGTGCTGTGTCAGAGAGACACGCCTCTGGGCAGGCCCCTCTCTGCAGCTTGTCTGGTAGGAGTGGTGATTCACTGACCCTGCCACCACCCGGGTACTGGTTGGCCACTAGGGACTGTGGCATTTCCTGGTCACGGCACATGTGGGTTCTGGGGGTTCCGCCCCGTCTGTGGGTGCTGTGGCCTGAGGGCAGGGCGGCAGCTGGGCTGGATCTGCAGGTTGTAAGGAACTTGTAGTTCCTTATGTTAATAATATGTTGCCCACTGTAGCAAAGATGCTTATCAGGATTTAAAAATAGATAACAAAGCAGTTTTGCTTCATTTTCAAAGAAATATTCATAGCTAATTATGCCAATATAATTTGAGTATTCTTAATTCTGAATGTAATTTTTATTGTACTTTTAGAATTCTGGGGAATATTCATCAGCTAGGTTCCCTTCAGATAATCGTATAAACTGTGGAACATTTGACGTCACTTAAATTAGATTTCATTAAATGCATCTGTTTTTTTCCTGTAAAAATTGGCAGTTGTGTACACACACTCCCCCAGAAGCCCTCGCTCTCCCCACCCCAGCTCTTGTTGGTCAGCAGAACTTTGTCCTCTTGTTCCAAGAAGTTTGAGTTGCTGGGAGAGTCCATGTGCTCAGGGAGAGGGTGTGGACAGCGGGCAGGTCTGAGCCCAGCCTGGGCCCCTCAGTGGCTGCGCAGGTGCCTTGGGTTCGGGCCTGTGGGGCCCTGTCCCCACCCTCTGGACGTTTCTAGCTGGACCGGGCCTGGCGAGGAAGGCCTGGAGAGGTCTGCTCGCGGCGACGAAGGGCTGTGGGCTGCCTGCAGCCTTGAGTGGTGCATTCTGATACTGTGATGGCTTTCGTTCTGTCGTTAGCTGCAGGGGCTCCCGTGGAGAGTTTGTCTTACTCTTTAATACCATCAAATTTTAAAAGCTGGCTGAGGGATTTTCTGCACATTTTGTGTTGAGGGTGAGGAGGTTTGCGTGTATCTTGCTTAGAACAGGTGCTCCCTGTGTTCTGTTGAAGCGTGCTGCACGTCCTGCTGGCCAGGCCGAGATGCCGCCTTGCGTCCTGCGGGCCTTGCTCACATGGGGAGGGTGGACCCAGGCAGCGGGCAGGCATCTGCTCAGGCGCTCCCAGTGCAGCCCCCTGGGTCTTGGTGAAGGAGGCGGAGCAGGGAACAGGTGGTGGAAGGGCCGTGGGCTGTGCCTGGGGATCGCCAAGGACAGGATTGGGGAGGCGACTTCAGGAGTGGGCCTGCTGAGGTGGCCTCTTGTGCGCTCCAGAGGAGGCCCCCTGGACAGTTATTGGCATGGCCTTTTGGGAAGAGGGATTTGGGTGTTCTTAGTGCCAAAAAAAAAGGGGGGGTTGTGAGGTTGGAAGTGTGCTGTGTTCTGGACGTAAGGACGCAGTGTTTGCTCCAGCACGGTGTCTGCATCAGAGTCTCGGGGTCGGGCTCTGTCCCTGCGACCCCTCCTGTGCCCCGCCACCTGGGAGGGGTCACGTCAGAAGCTGCCTGCTGACTGGTTCTCTCAGTAACTCCTAGCATCCGTGAGAGGCAGCACTTGCTGGATTCCTTCACTTGTGTCCTTTTTGCTCCCTACGAAATCCAAGAAAATAGCGTTTTCCACATTTTTATTGTAAGATTCTAGGCCTGAAAGATGTTGAATAGTGGGGTTTTCAAGGTACCATAACTGATCAGTGGCAGTCTGAGTGCACCTTGGGGTCCTTCTGACACTAACGAAGAGGTGGCTGTGCTTGTGTCTGACTTACGGGGAGGGGTAGGGAGTACTCAGGGACCAGCTGGTGCATCTGCTCCAGGCACTGGTGGTCCCCGGGGCCCTTCTTAAACTTGAACCGTGATTGTGCTGCCGTGTGGGGGTGGGGGTAGTCTCTGTCCCATCACTGGATTCCCTGGTCCTTTGTTCCTGGCCTGATGTCATGTGTGTCCACTGTCAGGTCTGGAGTGAGGCCCGGGCACAGAACTGACAGGACCTGGTCAGCTGCTCTTGGCAGAAGCCCGTTTTCTACAGGCCTCCTCTGTGCTGTCCTCCTTTCCCATCTGAGGAACTAGTGCTGATCCAGCCTGTTCCTCCAGGCAGGCCACACACCAGGCCTCCTGGCCCTCTTGCACTTTTCTCAAGACTTGAGTAGATGGCGTCCAGGTCCAAGGGCCGGGGTCTCGGGGGGAGTGGCCAGAGGCTGCAGATCCAGCTAGGCTGGCTGTTGAGGATTCCCAGACAGTGACAGGCTTGTGCTGCTTGGAGACAGTGTGCTGTGCCCAGTGTCTAGAAGTGGGATGGTGCCCGGTGGGGTCGCAGGCTTGAGAGGGGGCAGCACCAGAAAGTCACTCTCCCGCAGTCCTGAAGGCTGGAAGCCCGAGGCCGAGGTGCCGGCCGGGCTGGCTCCTTCTGAGACCTAGGGGTCCTGTCCCGGCCTCTCCCAGCTCCTGCTGGTTCACTGGCAGCTCTGATGTTCTGTGTCTCGTAGAAGCATCACCCCCATCTCTGCCCCGTCATGTGGGCAAATTTCCCCTTTCTGTAAGGACACTGGTCGTGCTGGGTGAGACCCACCTGCATAATCTCATCTGACTGACTACAGCCACAAAGACCGTCTCCAAATAAGGCCAGCTTCTGAGGCACTTGGGGGTTTAGTATCCCAACATAATGTTTTTTGGGGAGCTAACAATTCAAAGAGTAACACTTATTAGTAAACAAAGCTAAATATAAAGAAGGAAATAAAAATCATGGATAATTCTGCCACTCAGAGATAAAAAACATAAATTAAAACTTTTATATGTTTTTATATACTTTTCACAAAATAGAGGTCAGACTGCATATCAGCTTTCATGTTCTGCATGAATTTCCCACGATGTGAACCGTAAATCGTGACTCAATGACTGTGTCAGCTAGAGAGTGGTTTACAATGTGCCTGATAAAATTGTTACTTTTACATTTTCTGGAAAAGAGGCCTCGTCCACTTGCACCCTGCTGGCCTTCCCACAGCAGAGGGTTCTGCCTGGCCTGTGAGCCCTGGAGGTGGGTGGGAAGCAGATATGGTGGGAGGGGCTTCATGAGGGTGTCCGGCCTGACAGGCAGGACTGCCTGTGTTACTCAGCCCTTACCATAGCTTATGAATCGGAGTTCCCTCCTGCTGCACATTCTGTTTTCCTGGCAGGAGCATTAAAAAAAATATATATTTTTAAACAGACTATATTTTGGAGCAGTTTTAGGAAGGTACAGAGAGTCCCCATACACCTCTGCCCCGCCAGAGCAGTTGATTTGTTTCAGGCCGTGCGCCTGCACTGTCGGCACTGGGCTGCCTTTTTGGCACTCTGCACTCTGTGGGCTTGGATACGCGTATGTGATGACGTGTACCCACCGCTAAAGGCTCATGCGAGAAGTGTCACAGCCCTAAACGTCCCCCGAGCTCCCCCGGTGGCCCCCTGCCCCCCTGCCCTGGCCACCACTGAGCTGTTTACTGTCTCCATAGTTCGCCTTTCCCAGACTGTCACAGGGTTGGAATCACACTGCCGTTTCAGATTGCCTTCTTGCACTTAGTAACGTGCATTTCAGGGTCCTTCTTGTCTTTTCACGGCTTGACAGCTCTTTTTTTTTTTTTTTTTTTTTTGTGCTGAATAATGTTCCATTGTCTGAATGTCCCACAGTTTATGTGTCCACTTACCTCCTGAAGGCTGTCTTGGATCACTTTTAATTGTCTCTTTGGTCTTCTCTGATGGAGAAGTAGGCAGTAAAAAAAGCGAGCTGCTGACCTCTGAACTCAGTTCTGACCGCTCTGGTGAATTGCCCGGAAGAGGGGACATTGCCACCCAGACTTGTGCCCTCAGTTCTGAGAGCCCTGGACTGTGACAGGACACCTCAAGGTTGGTACAGCCTCTGTTCAGGGAACACCTGAAACCCCTCTTGTGGAAAGCACCCCCACAAGGTCTGCACGTTGCAGAGCGGGTGATGGGGGTGGGGAGAAAGCTGGCCGCAGGCTGGGGTCCGTCTGGGGTCTCTCAGGGTGCACAGCCCAGTCCAGAGACAGTGCAAAGCCCTTGCTGGGTTCCTTGGGAGGTGTGTGTAACTGTCTGGCCAGTGTGCCTTTGCCCACACCACTTAACTTCTCTTTCAGAAACGGGACTAGGAATTCTTAACCTGGGTTTAGGACATTTAAAGTGTATTGAGGTCTGTAGCTATTTCCGAACGTCATCAAGTTCTCCAGACATTAACTCAGCACACACGGTGCATTTTTGAGAGTGAGCTCGGCATGTGGACTGACGCTCAGGTCCCTGCGTCGCGTTCTGAAGCAGAGTCCCTGTGGCGGTGCTGGGAGCCAGCTTGGGGACGGCTAGGGGCCTGAGACCTGGAGCTGGTCCCTGCACCTCCGTGCTGCAGCCTCACTGCTGGGCCTTCATTTCCCCATCTGTAAACTGCACGGTTCTGGGTGCTTTTCAGTCTTGACATTCTGAGGATGAAAGTGGGTTGGGGTCTGTGGAAGGACTCTGCCAAATCTGAAGCAGTGTGTCTTATCCTTGCTGAGAGAAAGGACAGAGTCCCAGTCGTGCCTCAGCCCAAGGGCCGCCTCTGTCCGTGTCCCTGTCCTGTGGCCAGAGGCTTGCTCTGCCGGCTCTGCACATCTCCAGTGGAGGCGGCTGAAGGGCAGAAAGGCCCCTCCCTGCTCGCCTCTGTGCTCCTGACGCAGAACAGCACAGCCCCGGCATCTGCTGTCACAGGGACGCAGTCAGGAAGCTGACGCTTCTCTGAGAGAAACACTCAGATTTTGTACGTGTGCATCTGTCTCCCCTCTCATCCAGGTGACAGTGTCTACAGCAGGATCCGGGGAGTGGGACACTTGGATTACAGGTCTTGTCAGCGGTGGGGTTTCAGCAGGGTCTGTGATGGAGCGGGCCCAAAGTCGCCGTCTTTCTGGGACACCCATGTTCTGGGCACTGTTGTCTCAGGAACTGTTCCTCTTGTGGACATGGAGGGGCCCAGAGAACTGGTCTCAGTAAAATGTTCACTTACTAATTTTATTTAAAAGTGGGAATAAACCCACTGCATATTACACTGAATAACACATCTTTACTAAAAATCACTGTATTTTCCAAATGAAAACTTGTCATATGATGCTTTGGTTAAAGTGTAGCCCCGCAAATGTAGTTGGAGTAGGGAAGAATATGTGAATAGGGTTTGATTTAACTTTGGAGGTTTTATTTGATAAGACACCAAAATCCAACAAGTCCTGTGGTGAAGGTCGGGGCAGCGTGGACCCTCCCCTGGGTATTGGCGGCTCCCTCCCAGCTGTGTCCGCCCTGTGCCTGGGCCCTCCCTGCCTGTGGCGCTGCGGCACCTGCCCTGGTTGTTTGCTCAGGCACGGTGTCCCAGACGCTCACACGCTGGACTTTGCTCCTTCTGTTCCTGTTACCCCTCCTCTCCAGGGGAGCCTTCAGAGGCTCTCCGCTCATTTCCCCTAAATTCTAGTGTTTCACTGAATACTTGAATTTTAGCACTGGCCATAAGTTAGATCAAGTGTCTTCCTTGAAGGGGCAGTCTCAGTTTGTTCATTTTCTAGAAATAATCTCCAGATACCTGTGTCTCTGTAACTAGAGATTGTGTATCATTCTTCCACATGAAGATGTTGTTTGCTGGAGCAGTGCTCTTGCTGCAGACGCCGGTGGTTATTTGGTGCACGGCAGAAAGGGCTTCTTGTCCAGTTCACGTTTGTCAGGGAGGACATGAAAGAGACAAGTCCAGGAGGGCTTGGCATGGCATAAGTTAGTCGTTTTGCTTCACCACAGAGGTTCTTGAGCATGTTGGACCGTCATCTGTGCCTCCTCAGTACCAATATCATCCCAGCTAAAAAGGCAGTGTTGCTGTGAAAAGGGGTTTGCAAGGGTTGTGGGAGTCTCTGGGCCACACTGTGGAAGCAGCTGTCCTGAGCGATTCCGCCCTGTGGGAGTTGTAGTTGGACACAGCAGGCCAGCCTGAGTGCTCATCAGTCACGCTGATCTGCAGCCTTGGGAGCATCGGGCTGTGCGGGTTACATCCCTCGCTGTGAGCTCCCGGTGTGGGTGTGTTTTCAGGGGGCTCCTGATGGGTGGGCCTTGGTGAGGAGTGCTCCTCCTGCAGTGCTCAGGGAAGGGTAAGCATTGGCCCCCTTTAAAGTAGGTCTGTGCGTCCATCTTTGGGTATGTGTCCTCAGTGCGTGGGCTCCCTGCCTGGGGTCTCGTCTCTGCCGCAACCCCACAGCGCGTGCAGTGTGGCTGGGGAGGTGCAGCCCGCGCCTCTGGCCACTCGTGGCCCTTCCTAGGGCTCCTCCACTTGGCTGGCAGAGCTCTTCCTGCTCGGAAGCTGCCTCAGAGCTGACTGTGCCTCGGTGGTTTAGACCCTGGCTCTCGGGCATCATTTGAACCACGTTTATTTCTTGCTCTTGGCTCACTTTTCTCTTGTCCTTGGTAGTTCAGCTTTAAAAATGTCTTTGTTTTTCCAAATTTCACAGATCTTTTAAGGTGACATTTGTTATGGATTTGCTGGCTTGGAGAACTTTTTAAAGTTATGGAGCTCTGTGTACTCAACTTTATTTTTTTAAGTAGTCTTTTATAAAATTGTTGTCTCTGAAGTGACTGTTATGAGAGCTCGAGACGGACTTTCTAATAATGCTGATGCTAATCAGTCTGCTTTAGTTGGAAGTGAGGAAGCAGGACTCTTCCTGATGACCCAGAAGTAGCTCTGCAGGCCGTTTGTTACGGAGCTGTCATGCAGCCGTGTGTGCGCCTTTCATGATGCTCTTCATCATAAAGCATGACTCCTGCCCGTGAAAGTGAGCTTTTCCAGGTTTAATAAGATCAGGAGAAAATATTATTTCTTTTTTAATGGAAGTGTAGTTGATTTACAGTGTTGTGTTAGTTTCTTGTGTACAGTGAATGATTCTGCCCTTTGTATACTAATATATACATAGTCTTTTCCATTGTGGTTAATTACAGGATGTTGAATACAGCTCTCTGTGCTGTGCAGTGGGACCTTGTTGTTTACCTGTTTTACATACAGCAGTGTGCTTCTGCTGACCCCAGACTCCCAACCCCTCCTTACCCTTTCTTTGGTCACCATCATTTTGTGAGAAAATGCTCTGAGTTGTGTGTAAGGCGTGTTTGTATTGAGAGGAGCCCTGGCGGGCATCGTCGTGTCGAGGCTCCTTGTTGTCCAGGGTGTGGGGCCTGGCGGGGCCTCAGCTGCACGAGTCTGCGGTGTAGAGGCCACCAGGCCCAGCGCCCCATTGTGCACGTGGACCTGCGCGTCACCTCCCCCTGATGGGCGTGCTCTGTGGGTGCTCACTTTGCAGTGGCCATGGCATCGCTGTGTTCGTGGAACCTAAACTGAGGGTGAGGACCCACTTCCAGTTTGACACACGGTGGCTTCAGCTTTCCTTACTTGCGACGCTCAGAGTTAAACTGAAACAGTCTCTATTGTAAGAACTTCCTCTGTGACTCTGTCTTGGCATGAACTTTGCAGCTCCCCTCATGCGGGTCACAGTGGTGGGTCTCACTGTCCCACGAGCTTCCTCCTGGGACGTGTGGGCAGTGTTCCCCGGGCTGGGCTCCCAGGGTGGAGAGGGTGGCCCACCCGGCTTGCTCGCTGCCTGTGCGCCCAGGCCAGTTGCTCCCCTTCAGTCCTGAGAGGTCCCCGGGGTGGGTGGCCTTACTCTGCTCGCAAGAGGAAGGGAAGTTCTGAGCATGTGTGGGGCTCCAGCCCCGAGGCGCAGTGTCACCTGTGAGCACCGAGACCGGCTGGCATCCAGCTCTCAAGGCCCTTACTGCGTCCAGAAAGATGGGCCGCAGAGACGCAGCAGACGCTCCGTGAGAAGGAGGTGGGTGGGGAAGGGTCCTTGGAGGCTGGGCTGTGCTTTTGCGTGTTCCTCCGAGCACTTCTCTCCTCCCCACCTCCTGCACACAGGCTCTCCCTGCTGGCTGTCACCCGTGTGCTTTGCCATCTTTCTGGGTTATTTGTCTTTAAGGAGGGTTCTGGTAGGCAGCCTGAAGTTGGGTATTGCTTGCTTGCTTTTTTAAAAAAAAAAAGAAACCCAGTCAGACAATCTTTCCCTTTTAATAAAGGGCGTTTACACCGCTTACACCCAGGGTGACTATTGGTGTGATCAGATGCAAGTCTGCTGTTGAGGACAACTTCCACAGTGTGAGAACCTTCAGGAGTACCCTTCCCGGCCTCCCTGCCCTGCCTCATGCTCTCGCTGGCCGCCTGTTGCTTGTGCGTGCTGCATGCCCTGCACCTCGTTGCTGCTGCCTTTGCTTCGGCCGTGGACTGTCTTCAGAAGAAGAGGTCTCATGGCCGTTTCCGGTGCTCTTCAGTGTTTCCTTGCAGAGTCATTCCCCTTGGCTGGAGGGCTTCTGTCAGCCTCTCCTGTAGAGGTGTTCTCTGTGGAGCTGTCGCGAAGAGGGTGGAGGTTCCCGGTGCCCCCTCTTTGCGGATACCTCCATCACCTGGGCTGGCAGAGCAGAGGGCCCCGCATCCTGCATCAGCGCCACTGTCACCGCAGACTGTGCCCACACTCACTCGAATCCTGCTGCCTGTCCCTTGCTGTCCAGGGTCCCACACGGGTACGGCCTAGCCGTGTGTGTGGCCATCCTGTCCCTTCCAGCTCCTCTGGTCTAGGACAGAGTCTCAGTTTTTCCTGGTCTACTCTGACCTGGGCAGTTTTGAGGACCACCAGCAAGATGTCTTCTGGAGCCTGTCTGGTGTTTTCTTCTTAGACGGGGTTTGGTTTTGGAGGGAGGTGACCACGGAGGCAAAGCGCCTTCTCAGCGCGTCCTGTGGCTGCTGGCGTCCCCCTGGCTCCTAGGGGCCCACCTGGGTGCCTGTGCCAGGAGGGTCCGCTTGCCCACAGCTCCACCAGGGTTGGAGCTGAGTTCATTGCATCACCTGAAAATGACTGTGGTGTTTGTTTTGCTTGATGCCATCTTGGTTGTCAAGACTGTTATTTTCTTAAATGTTTTGTCACTTGTGAAAGTATCTGCTTCCTCCATCCGCCAGAGGGAAGAGGTAGATTGTTCTAGGTCATGATTTGCACCTTTGTCGCCAGTTGTGACGTCTTGTTTTAGAAATGCTGGTCCCTAACAGGTATCTTTGGGGACAAACGGCCACTGAGCCGGTGTTGGCAGCTCTGAATGCCCCCACCCCCAAGTTGCAGCCTTCCTTCCAGGACGGCCACAGCCTGTCTGCTGGAAAGCCTGGCCTGCCCAGGGGCTGTGCTGTGCTCTCTGTTCCCAGCCATCACAGGAGGAGACGGGCTCCTCTCTGGACCGCGAGTGTCAGGAGCCGTGGTGTCCGCACGGATGAGCTTCCTCAGGTCTGGAGGGACAGCTGCCTCGTGAGCTGGTGTGGCGGGGAGGAGCAGGGCTGGCTTCCTGGGACATCAGGTTTGGGAAGCCCTGTCTGCGGCTGTGAGAAGCAGGACAGGTGGTCACAAGAGCTGACTTCACCATCATGCTGTTAAAAATGTGATTTTCTGCAAGAGTTCAGCCAGTGTGTTGTCAGGAAGCCTTGCAGTGTGGCTTTCCTTGCTTTCTGACCCACGTTGAAAGTAGGTAAATGGTTCATCTTGAGCCCAGCCCCGTCATTTTCATCAGTAAGGGCTGTACTTAAACAGCTGGAGTCTGAGGGACGGAGGCAGTCTCTTTGCTTCCTTTGCAGGGAATGTGACAGAGCTAGTCATGGTGGCTGCATGCGAGTGTGTTCCTTAAGTATGTGGAGTCATTTGAGAGCTTAGAGTGGCTTCTCTCCTTTAGTCAGAGCAGTTGAATATTCAGGTTTACTCTCTGAGGCTTGTTAACAAGGTTTGGGGCCCTGGAGGCAGCTCCTGGGGACCCGGTAGCCGCCTTGTAAATGAACAAGAGGTGCTCTGGCTCCCTGTGTCCCGTTAGTGTGCCCCGGGTGCCTGCACAAGGGTCTCCCGGGGGGGCGGTGGGGAGGCGGCAAGGTCCCTGACCTTCTGGTCCCCTCGAAGCACCAGATCCCCAAGTGGCCAGCGGGCTCTCCACGCAGTCTGGTCACTGCTGACGCAGGCCTTCTGTTACTCGGTAGACGGTGCCGGCGGGCTGTGGTGATGGCTTGTACCTAACGCGAGTTTGTTTCTGTAGTCTTTGGCGATTCTTGAGTGCAGGATGAGAACCCGGCCTTTTGATGACAGTTCCTTGAGGGCCGGTCTCCCTTCTCATTCCGTGGACGCGGGGAGGCTGCAGAGAGCCGCCCCTGGCCCACTGCGGGGACACTGGGCTCCCTGGGTCCCCAAGCCTGCCTCCGGGTCAGCGTCCGGGCCACGTGGACGGCCTTGAGGCTGTGGCCTGGGAGGAGGAGTCTGGAGGCTGAGCTCGTGGGTGTGTGTGGCTGTCATGTGGCCTGGAAAGGTCTTTGTCAGGTGCCTGGAAGTGTGCTGTCCACTCAGTCACTCCGCTCGTAAACCCCTGGAAGCCTGTTCTTGGCCACAGAGAATTGGAATTTCTTACAACCTTCTCTTGGGACCTGTTTCCAAAGAAGCTGGAGTTGAAGACGGGCGAGGCGTGAGCATGAGGGTGGCCTCAGTCACGTAGTTTGATGAGGAAATAATGAAGAGGATGAAAGTTCTCGAATAGCCTGAAACATTGTTGTGTGTGAGTTGGGATTACTTGCGTTTCTGAAGGCGGGGTTGGCAGGGGCCTTGGTGCCGTGAGGTCACCTTCACTCGGGTGCACCTCTTGTTGGTCACCAGCCCAGCCTCCCTCGGGTGCAGGGCTGTCCTCATCCGCCCGAGGGCTCCGTGGCGCGTCCTCCCTCGTCATACTTCCTGGCGCTGGAGGACGTGAATGGGGGCTGTTTGCTTGTTTTGTAAGGACTCACGGGGCAGACAAGCTTTGAGTTGCCTTCCTACAGCCTGGAAGCTCTCTTCTCTCTTACAGACTCAGCCATGAAAAGCTACCCGGAGGGTCACTCACACGTGTGTCCTTGCATGCGTGTGAGTGTGCACTTGTGTGTGCTCACACAGGCCAGCGAGTGCCTCCCTGGCTGCCCCTGGTTCTGACAACTCGGGGCTGTCTGTCAGCACTGAGTTTTGTTGATATTAAGTGTGGGCTGCTATAAAATGTTGTAAGACCAAAAGGCCACCTGACTGAGGTGAAAGGAAGGAAAAAAGTCATTTTCTGTCCCTTTCTAATTTAAAAGATTTTTGTTTTATTTTTTCTCCAGTGTCACTGTGGTATAGTTGACTTTTAACCTTGTCTGAGGAGGTGGTGTGTGCGTGCTGAGAAGCCACCGTCTGCCAGTCACGCAGCCACAGATGCTGTCTTCCTGAGGAGAACAGTTAAGACGTGCTCTGTCCCTTCCTGCGGTGATGTCTCTGCCCCCGCCTTCCTTCCCCTCCCCTGCCCCACCACCTGCCCGGGTCTCCAGCACTCACCCTGGGGCTGGGATTTGTCTTTGCTCTTTTGTGTTGCTGTGTGGAGGTAGGTGGTGTGTTCTGGGTCTCAGCTCAGTTTTGATCACCCCGTAGTCTTACTGGCTCAGAGCAGCTTCAGAGCAGGGGCTTCCTGCTTAAAAGGAGACGTTCCCGACAGGTCACCAGCAGTGGTGCCGGGCACTCCTGTAAGCCTCGCTGCCGCAGGGACTGTAGTCTGGGACAGCCCAGAGGCTCGACCTTTTCTCTCTCCCAGGGGAGTTGAGGATTCAGGGCCGAGGGCTGTTTTAGACTCTTTACCTTGCCACTTGTTTTATGGAGGGAGCTGGACTCCACAGTCGCACAGCGTGGGATACTCCCACAGGTGCTGGCCGGTGCGAGGATGCTGCGTCGGGGAGGCAAGGCAGGATGGAGGGTGGAGGCAGCTCTCTGGCGCCCATGGGGTCCACACATGCACCCCTGCTACCAGGTTCTTGGCTTCCGTCCCCCTGGCTGGAGCCCGCAGAGCACTGGACCCATGCAGCCTGGACTTGCTGGGGCCCTGGGCTTGCCGCTTCTGGTGCAGCTTTGTTTCCTGTTGGCCGTCACTGCAGACACACACAGAGTTACAGGCATCCACACACACGATGCTGAGGTTCAGAGTCATACAAAAATCAGTTCTCAGAAAGGGTGGACGGTGTCATTTGTCCCTGACGTCCCCCTGGGATACAGATGTCCGTGGGATGTGTGGGGCGGCTGACTGCTCCTGGCTCTGTTGGTCCATGGCGAAGCAGTCGTGTCCCCCAGAGAGCATGGGAGGTTGTGGGCGGGAGGAAGCTTTTGAGTTTCCCCGGGACTCTTAAATCCCACCCCATTTATGTCCCGGACGACTTTGCTTCTCACACCTGTCCCTCACCTTGAGCAACACCGCGGCGTCTTCTTTGCCTTGGGTCACAGGCACCCATTTCCGGGTGGCAAGAGGGCCAGTCTGAGAGGAGAGGGGCTCGTGAGGCCTGCGCGGCATCCACACTGCAGTCCTGGGGCCAGTGTTTGCTCAGGCGGTTGGGTGTGTGGGCTGTGTGGCTCTCACCCTGTGTGGTGCCCTGTGCCCTGCAGGATGGCACGTGAACGCTGTCTGTGCCCCGGTGGCACAAGTGGTTTAATTCTTGCTTTTCTGCTGTTAAACAGCAACAGGAGAAGACAGGCTAGGAATACGGGCCCCTGCAACTTTATAAATCTGTGTGGAACCATGCCCAGTGGCCTTGGGGAGTCAGCCGTGTGAGTCCGGGGTCATTGAAGGAGCGCTGCTCATCGGGAGGCTCATCATCGTACAGGGGTGGAGGGATGCTGATTCAGTGTCTGCTTGAGACGTGGCTGGTGGGGGCTCATTTCTAGTTCTCTTTTAGTGTGTTTGCATTATGTACATTTTTTACAGTAGAAACATGCTGCTTCTGTTCTCCAGTCAGTGTTTGTTTCAGTAGAGGTCTGGCCTCGCCCGCTCCCTCTCTCCAAACCCTGATCCGGTGCCCGAGTCGTGCCCGAGGTAGCACATCCGTCGAATGTGTTCCAGTCACTTTTTCTAACTGTTTTTTAATGACTGGCAGTGACATGAAAGTTGAAACTCCAGACGAGAGAGTTACTTGACACGGCTTAGTTGAGTAAACAAATGGCCTTGTGTTTTAAAGACTGCACTTTATTTCTTGGTTAAGCTGTAAGTCTGGGACAGAATGTCGATTTCTGGACTTTGACAGAGCCCTGCTGTCATGTTCCCGGTGCAGCAGAGGCTGAAGTAATAGACTTCTTTGGGTTTTGCTTGGGGCATCCCCTGCGGTGGTCGCTGTTGGCAGTTCTCATGGCTTTGAGGGGGCTCCCACTACCTGCTTCGCGGCCCTCCTCCTCTGCCTTCCCCACCTGCACGTCAATGCCGCTGATGCACATGGCACTTTGCCTCATGGGACGCAAGTGTGTCTGTGGCAGAGCCGACCTGTGCACCCCTGCAGGTGGATAGCCTCACCCCTGCCCTGCTGCCCTCAGAGAGCCCCTCCACCCCCCGCCCTGCCCTGTCGCATCCGCTTGTGGAGCTGAATATGCTCACTAAACATTTGACGGTCAAGTGAGTGACTTTGGGGGTGAGCACACAGTACACCTGCACTGACAGATGCCCTCCAGGCAGAGTTTGGATAGCTGAAGGCATTGATTTCTTACAGTGAGAATTCGGAGGTCCTGGTTCTGTGGCCCGTGTTCCCTGACCGGCCTGTATGTGGGTTCTGTCTGGTTTGGATGGAGGACTGCCGCTGTCTGGAGGGCCCCGCCGTGAAACCAGACCTGGAGGTGGGTCCTTGGGTCTTCACTGTGTCCTGCTGGCCACCCTCCGCAGGGAGTCACTGGCTCCGGGAACTTAGCAGTTGGGTGGTAGGTCAGGTCCAGGTGCAGCTTCCCCTCCTTCTGGAAGAGTCCTGAGGCCAGTTCACGTAGACTGTGTGGAGACAGTGGAGATCTGAAGGGCAGGCCTGGGGGTCACGCCACACCCGTGCCACCAGCAGCCCCCGCACAGGGAGCAGGGGCTCCTGGACCCAGGGGTCCGAGGTGGCTCTCCTTTGTGTGACGCCGCCTCATTGGCCCCGGGCAGAGTGAGGTCCCACACGAGTGCTGGAAAGCGTGTTGTCCCGTGAGGCGTCCGGCCTGCTTTATACACGAGTACTTGTCGTGTTTGGCTTTTTGTTGATGGCTTAAGGTTGGGGCTCTTACAGCGTGTGAGTCAGGCAGCAGGCCCAGGTGCGCTGGCCATGCGCTGGCGTCTTTCTTCTGCAGTGTCCGCTCCGTCATCCACCCGGCGCTGGCTTCTCGGCTCGGTTGTTTACCATCTGCTCTGGGCTTGGGCCCTGGGACCCGTGAGTGCAGGTCTGTGCAGTGGGCTTTCCTCTGGAGCGGGCGCTGGGCAGCCGCCCTCGGCTGCTGCTGTGCCGCTCGCTCCTCCTCCCTCAAACGTGAGTCTTGGTGCCGGTCACTCCAGTGTCCCTGCTGTGCCCTGGGAAGCACCAGCTCAGAACTCGCTCAGGGGCCTGTGTCTTCTCTGGGTTTTCTGCAGGTGGACCTGTGTGCTCTTGGTGGTTGTCTCTCAGCAAAGACCTGCTCGGCTGACAGCACAGATGGGACTCTCCACCCCCTAGACCAGCCCCTGGCCATGCGGCAGCCCCAGGGCCGGGGCCAGTGCAGCCTACACAGTCCACACCTGGAGCCTCGTGGCATGCAGCCAGCTCAGGAGAAAAGGAGTTAAACACAGATCAGCGTTCTGCAACTGGGGTGCCAGAAATAACGTCTTTTCGCAGTGAACTTCTTGGTATAAGGGAGGAGTTTTATATATCCGCATTTATATTTGGACCTGAATTGAGTAGTTTGGAGATGCAGAAAATAGTGTTTGGTGAATAAAGATGAAGGTGTATATTTTTGAGCAATGAGGATTGGAAACCGTGAAATGACAAGTTTCTGTAGCAGATCTTTTTTTCCCTAAGTTTTTTGTTTTCCTGTATTTACAAAAATTTAGATGAATATTCCTTAGGAAGTTGTTGAAAGCGATGACCACGTAAATGGACTCGTGCACGTGCACATCTTTGTGAACTGACCTGGGAGAGGTGTGACAAAGCAGCCTGCCCCGAGCGCTCGCGTTTCTGGATGCTCTGCCGAGCCCGCAGTGTCGCTCAGTGGTCCAGGTGGTGCCTCTCCAGTTGGTGGCCTCCTATCCCCACATTCAGTTTTCAAGGCACATCAAGAGCCCCATTCACTGCTGACGTTTGATTTTTTTTTTTTCAAATTATCCTGTAAACTTTTAACTCCATTTGGAAACTGGTGGAAGGTCTGTGTCAGAAGCTCTTACATCTTTGAGAGGAGGTGAAGGGCCCAAGTGTGCTTTGTTCCTTGGGGTGCACGCCAGCCCCGCCAGGCCCTGACGGCTCCGGCTGCTTCATGGATGGTGTGGGGCAGGCATGGTGGCCCCACCTTCCAGGAACCAGTTAGAAAGGCTTTCCAGACACATCCCAGCTTCACACATTTTAGGGCCAGCTCTTTTAAGACCATCGGTGTCCATGGTGAGCCTGCGTGCTGAGCTCTTTTCTTGCTGGTGGGCTGCCCTCAGGGCGAACCAGGGTCTAGGGTCCTCCTGTACACCACTCATGCCCTTAAAATCTCTGGTTATTAAAGGATTTTCAACTTTACACCCCCATCCTTCCCCCAAAAACCTGCACAGAAGAAGAAACAAAAGCCAGTGCCTGAGAATTTCTGGTCAGTCTGTCTTGCCTCTCCTGATCACACCTCCTCTCCTGTGTTCTGCTTTTTTCAAGTTGTGCTGGTCACATAAATGATTCTAACCCAAAGAGGGTCCCCCGGGCACGGGGGGCTGGGGGCTCCTGCCCTGTGCATTGGGGTCTGGGGTGTGGTGCGGTGTGCAGGGCTGAGGGAAGGCCTCGGAGAGGGTGCAGTGCTGGATCGTGGGGAGCCTTCCCGACCTTCCGGCCGCTGCGCATGGCAGACTGCCTTTGTGTGTGACTAGGCTTACAGCTCGGACTGATGGCTGAACTTAGCGTGTCTGTCTTAGTCTGTCAGTATTCAAGGTCTTGTGTATTCCAGTGTCTTAAAGAAAGCCTGAGAAGACATTGTGGGAGCCGCCTGTGCTTTCTAGTCCTGCTACCTGCTTTATCTGTGCCCTGGTAGCACACAGACTTACCTTGGTATCTTTTCCGGCTCTACATTCTTGTTCTTTCCTTTCCTTTCTTTCTTTCTTTTGTGTTTTTTTAAAGGAGGCACTGGGGATTGAACCCAGGACCCTGTGCATGCTAAGCGCACACTACCACTGAGCTGTGCCCTCCCCTACATTTTGGTTATTTTCTATGGAGATTGTTATGGTGGTCAAGCTTCAGTGTCATGATGTGAAGTTAGTATCAAGAGTTGGAACTAAACACCACTCTGGTCAGGATGGTGGACTCTGATCTTTAACAAGAACACGAACACACAGACAGACACAGAGATACACGCACAGACAGACACACACAGAGACACACACAGACACACAGACACACACACGCAGACACCCCCGCCCCCCACGTATCTCTTGAACCTGAGGGCTTTAATTCATGTCTTTGCCGCCCTCGTCTGAGCCGAGACGACCCGAGTGGTAGTTTTCTCAGCTGGGATGCTGTGTGGATGGCCCGGTCTAGAATCACAGGAAAGGAGCTGGCTCGTCGCTCGCAGGGGCCCTGTTTCTCTGAGGAAGGCGGTCCCGAGCAGGGGTGGGCCTTTCCACTGGCCCACGTGGTGTGGGTCGTAGGCTTGGTGGGCCACAGGGCCTCTGTGGGTGCGATACAGAAGGAGCCACAGATGCCATGTTACTAGTGAGCACGACTCCCACCACGAGGGCCGCCACTTGCTGTTCTCTCCAGGGGACGTTTTTGTGGCCAAAGCACTAGGGTCAGAAGCCTAAGACCTGGTTGACTTCACGTTCGCAGAACCTGATGCTGCATTTTACAGAGCTGTTCTGCATGAAAGGGCTCTTTAAAAGATATCGCAAGGCTGCTCGCCCTTCTGAGTGGGATGGGTCACACTGCGTGTGGAGTGTCTGCAAGCACCCAGCCGCCACACCTCGTGGCCTTTATCTTGCCTTCCGAGACAGCCTGCACTCTATGGAGTATGTGTCTCTCTGGATAAATCTACCTTTACTCAAAAAGAGGTGAAGAAAATTACCAGTAAAATAATTGCTGATAATTTTTGTCTTTTTTGCAACACTGCCTCCCCTGTGATTCACTCGAAGTAGCTGTTCCCCTCACTGCAGCTTTGTAGGAGTGTGGGTGAAACCACCTCCTCTCGGTCTGACTTTGCTCTGAACGACAAGGAAGTAAGAATGCAGAACAGGACCGTTTTGTTGAGCCCTTACGCAAGGTTTTTTCTTGCTGAGTACCTGCTGGTGCTGAGTGCTGTGTTAAGTACTTTTAAGGCCCTGGATCCTCACCGCTCACAGAGGAGTTCATGAAATGAGGCACGAGACGTGAGCGGCACAGGCAAGTGAGGAGATGTGTGGGACTGATGGGAGTTAAGAGACTTCGGAGAGGAGTCGAGGCCTTGGGGAGAGGAAGGGGGTGAGAGGTGGCACTGGGGAGGTTCCATGCTGGAAGCAACAGTCAGTCTGAGTCTGGTCTCAAAGCAGGCAGAGGGGAGGCCCTGCTGGGCAGAGAGCAGAGACTCCTCGAAGAATTGCTGTCTTCCTGGCAGGAGGTGGGGAGATCTCAGGCTAAAAGCTGGCAGGGGATTTAGGAGGACGGCTCCAGAACCACCCTCTTTAGCTGGAAAAGCCTTACACACACTTACATTTGTGCAGAGTCCTGCCAGAGAAGACCCAGACAAGCAGTTCCCCAGTGAAGACACAGAATTGCCAGCAGGCACAGTGGAGAGATGCTCATTGTCGCTAATTATCAGAGAAATGCAGATCGAAACTACAATGAGGCATCACCTCACACCAGTCAGAAGGGCCATCGTACAAAAGTCCAAGAACCGACAGATGCTGGAGAGGCTGTGGAGAGAAGGGAGCCCTCCTACCTGCTGGTGGGAGTGTAGTTCAGTGCAGCCATGATGGAAGACAGTATGGAGATTCCTCAAAAACCTAAAACTAGACTTGCCTTATGACCCAACAACCCTACTCTTGGGCATATATCCAGGGGGCACTCTAGTTAGAAAAGACACCTGCACCCCAATGTTCATAGCAGCACTATTTACAATAGCCAGGACATGGAAACAGCCTAAATGTCCATCAATAGATGACTAGATAAAGAAGATATGGTATATTTATACAACAGAATACTACTCAGCCATAAAAATAATAAAATAATGCCATTTGCAGCAACATGGATGGACCCAGAGATTGTCATTCTAAGTGAAGTAAGTCAGAAAGAGAAAAATATCATATGGTATCACTCATATGTGGAATCTAAAAAAAGACAAACGAACTTACAAAACAGAAACAGACTCACAGACATAGAAAACAAACATGGTTATGGAGGGGGAGAGTGTGGAAAGGGTTAAATTGGGTTCAAGATTTGCAGATGCTAATATATATACAGAATGGATAAGCAAGTTCATACTGTTTAGCACAGGGAACTATATTCAGTATCTTATAGTAACTTATGAAAAAGAATATGAAAACAAATATATGTGTGTTCATGTGTGAATCACTGCTGTACAGTAGAAATTGACACAACATTGTAAACTGACTGTACTTCAATAAAATATATACACACACACACACATAGAGTCCTGCCAGGGAGCAAGACTGGTCACCTTCCACCTGCATGCTGGGTCCGAATGGATAGGCACATGTGGCCTTGGCAGCTGCAGAGCTCACCCTGGACCGCCCGCCACCCGCCGTCCCTATTTCAGGCCCCTGTACTTGGTGCCTCATGTACTGGTTCAGCCTTCGTGCCACAGGATGGAGAAAGGGTTCTGTGGCTGAAGATGAGAGGTTGCCCTCAGGGACGTCCCAGGTAAGTGGGTGCTGCCTTGGTGAGAAGGCCCCCATCCAGGGCCGGGAAGAGCAGCTGCCGCCCGGAGTCTTGAGGTCCTGACGCTCCTCCAGAAGCTGACTGGCCTTCCGGCTCACCTGGACCAGGACCCAGGCCTCCTGAGCCTGCCCAGTGGTTATCACCTGCCTGACTCCGGCCCCCACCTCTGTCTCTGTGAAACACACAGAGTCAGCAGTTTTTTTTTTTGTTTTTTTTGTTTTTGGTGGAGGGAGGAGGTAATTAGGCTTACTTATTTTTAGAGGATGTACTGGGGATTGAACCCAAGACCTCATGCATGCTAAGCATGAGCTCTACCGTTTGAGCTATACCCTCCCCCACCGGAGTCAGCAGTTCTGATCACAAATACGTGTCCTGACGGTGCCGGTCTTGTGCCCGTGGCAGCAGGCCGGCAGCGGACGAGCACGTGCCCCATCCCCGGGCTGCGCATCTCGGCCCAGCGTCAGTGAGAGCGCACAGCACTTTGCTTTTTGCTGAGTGAAGCAGCTGACGGAACTATGAACTTGAGGTGTTGGTGTAAGTCACATGCTAGTTATGTACTTTCTGTAGGAGCCGGTTTCTGGCAGGGCCATCCCACCTGTTGGCATCCGTCTCAGGAGCCTGCTCTGTGGTGGCTCCAGAAGACTGCTCCACGGTCAGCCAAGTGATGGGTGCGTGGTCAGCATCTCTCCTGCTCCCAGGATCGCACGTCTGGTCTGAGGAGTTGGCATCCCCACATTTGGCGGCAGGGGAGGCTGGCTGGACTCCTCTGCTCCCTGTGCCATTGCCCTCCGGCCCCTGGGGATGGGCAGGGGCGGTGGGCAGAGTGCTGGTGGACAGAGCGGCACCCGTGTGGTCGTGGTGATGATGGCAGGTGGTACCTGCTCTTGGTCCCACCACAGCCCTCGTGCTTGACCGTGAGAGTCCCCAGTCTGGCGTCCAGCGTGGAGGTGGTGCAGGTGTCCCCACGCTACACCGCTCATTTTGGTGTGATTTCAGAAATAGGGCTTTTCTGTTCAAGTTCAGCCGTTAACTTGCTTTAGAATCGGGGGAAAGTGATGCCACTGGGGTTAGAATGGGTGATCTCTGAAGATCTCTTTCCCATCCCCTCTGTTGCTTCCTCGAGCACCTCTCACCATGTGACCGCATTGTCCTGTCAGTGATCTGAGAGGGGGCAAGGCCTCTGAGGTCGTCAGGTTGAGGGAAGAGAGGGCGGTGCTGCCCTGAGGATTCATTTCCTGTAATGAAAACACCAACTGTGGTTTCTCTGGCCTCCTCCTCCTCTGCTAGCAGCCACTCTGAGTGACGGTGACATTGACTCAGGAAAACTCTGGGGACAGGCGGACAGCTACGGCTGCCTGAAGGGGTGGCCCAGGAACCGTCAAGAGTGCTTTCGGTGACCCCTGGGACTGCGGCTCCCTGGCCTCGCCCGGAGGTGGTGCTTCTGCCTGGCCTTCCCTCAGCAGGTCTGAGAGGGCGGGGGCGCCGTGCGCACTTCTGGCACTGGCACTTTGGTCTGTCTCCTGCCCTGCTTGTCTGTGTCCCTGTTTTCTTTCTTTTAAATATTTACATGTTTGTATTTTGAAGTAGATCTGAGGCAGCAGATTATTTTACCTGCGCATACTTCAGTAGTGCCTGTGATAGTTGAAGACTTAGAAAAAGCTGGACCTGGGTGCCGTGGTTCTTGCTGTGGCGGCTGGCATGAGCAGCCGTGGCAGGGACGTCCTTGCAGATGGCTGAGTGCGCTGAGTGCGGGGTCCCCGGGACAGGTGGCCCCCGCTCCCTCATGGGCCACTCACAGGGCCTTTGCCTTTTCCTGAGACTTCAGGGGCGGTGTCCGCCGCACAGTGCGTGTGCTTGGTTTTTCCTCACAAGGGTGTGAATGCTGGTAATTCCCTGTGCACTGAGGTTGAAGTACTGGGTTTGTGTGAGGGACGGACAGCATTGTTGGTGATCTCTGTGCCCCCTTGGTCCATGGCTGGCCACGGTAGAAGGGGTTGGGTGCAGACCTTTGTGCCTGCCTCGCCTTCTTGAGTCCATCATCCCTCTTGGTGCCACCTTGAGAGCTTCAGTAGGAGTTTTTATTTTTATTATTTTTACCCCGAGCTGTGCAATCCCTGGGAGGCGAGTGTGGCAACAGTAGTTCTGGGTCACCACCAGGGAATGTGTCCCCAAGGTGTGGCTATGTGCATGACCCGGCTTTGGTGTGAGCTGCCTTGAGGCTTCCTGCCCCGACAGGGTGAGGCAAGGGTGGGGCACAGATGGAGCAGGATGTGCGAAGGGTTGGGGTGGGGTGGGGTGGGCAGGCTGGATGCTGGGCATGGCCCCACCATCACAGCCACAACCAGGCAGTGCAGAGCGGTCCCGTCTCCCAACCCGAAGTCTGCCCACAGACCGCTTGCAGCGCAAGGAAGCTCCCCACGGAATCTCTGTGGCCTTAGCCATAGTGAAACTCCTACAGTCTTAAGTAAGGCTCCTCTGGTTGTGGTCCCTGGCCACCTGTGAGAATGGCTGGTAAGGTCTGCTGACATTTCCTCACAATCCCCACGCGTATGCAGCGGCAAGAGATGCATGCCACATGGTTGGGACACGCCCAGAAAAGTTCTTTTCCCTGCTCCCAGTGGAGTAAGGCCCAAAGGGAGGAGAGGTGCTAGGGGTGCAGAGGGGGGACGCACAGGAGGGACGGAGGGACAGAGGGACGGGCCTCTCAAGAGCAAGGGAGGTGAGAGGGTGAGACTTATCGAATCCTCCCGGCTGGCTGAGCCAAAGGCGTTGTGGGAACGAGGCTCTTGCCTGGCGCAGGGAAGAGTTTAGGAGGGAGGCATGGTCAAGTGAGAGCCAGCTTGCTCCGAGACACACACTCGCTAGACCAAGTGAGATCTGTGTCACTTGGAAGGGAAATGGCTCAGGAGACATGTGGTCCATGGACAGCATGGCTGTGTCAAGGAGGTGGGGCGTCTGGTCGAAAGTGCAGGTGCACGCGCTGCGCCGGCAGAGCGTAGGCCCCTCCGCAGGCAGGAGCACCTACCACGTCAATAGGAAGAGTTAAAATGCGGTTTTGGTGAAGCGGCATTTGGCATTGTATGTGGGCCTGTTTGCAGGATGCGGGTGCTGTGGGCTCCCACGCAAGTAGTTACTGGGGCTCTGGGGTGTAGGCTGTGCCGTGTGGGACGCCCTGGGCTGAGGGGCAGGAGCTGCCACCCCCTCTGGATGCCCTCCAGCTGGAGAGACTCAGACAGCAGATGTGATGTACAGGCCTGTCTGGAACCTTCTCCGTGTGTGCCCCATGCTGCCCCCAGAATGCAGGGTCCTCTGAGCACGCTCCCGGGGCACACGGCTTCTTGCAGAGGCAGACACGGGCTTGCTGGTCCTGGTGCTTCAGCCATCAGCCCTCATCCCTCCATCTGGTGGAAGCAGCTCCTCTCTTTCCCTGCTCTTCCCGGGGTTTGTTCGTGGTCATGGGGGCTTGGGCATGGGGGCCAGACCCCCCGCCTCTCAGAAGGGCAGCCCTGAACTGGGACCCGGCCCGGGCAGGGTGTGGTGGTGGCGGTGGCGGCGGGCAGGCTGCTCTGCCTGGCTTATGTCTGGGTGTTGGTTTTCTTGAGATGGCTGCAGCCACATGCAGTTGTGGGGAAAAACAGAGGGAGCCTTGAACACTTGGTCTGGTTTCTCTAAACATTTTGCCGACTGGACAGTATCACAACCAGGGTGGGATGTGGGCGCTGGTCAACTCCTCTGCTTTTACTCAGACTGCCCGCTGTTTACTTAGGTGTGTGTTTACTTCCGTGCAGTGTTACCCGCCTGCGCTCCCCAGTTCAGCTCCAGTCAGCACGCGGAGCGGCTCCCTCACCAGCAGGCCTGCCCCGTCCTGCGGCCGCAGCCCCTGCTGCTGTCCGTCTCCGGATGTGCCTGTCTGGACGGTCCACAGCAGTGGAGTCACACACTGTATGGCCTCTGGTGTTTGCATCTTCCACTGAGCGTCGTGCTCTCCAGGTTCCTCCATGTTGTGTGTGCCTCCTCCCCTTCTGTGGCTGGTATTCAGCGTGTGGGGTGACCGTGTTTTGTTGAGCCGTTCGTGAGTTGACGCCTGAATCGACTCCTCTCCCTGTGATTGTGAGCGGTGCAGCTGTGGGCGTGCGCCTGCGAGGTTTTGTGGGGATATGTTTTGTTCTGTTGGGCACGTACCCAGGAGTGAACCTAGCACTGCTCTGCTTGGATGTAAGCCTCTGGAGTTAAGAGGCTTGTGCTCTCTCTCTTTGGGGGAGCGCGCACAGACAGTGGGATGCTGGTGTGCCGTACCGAGTCAGGAGAGCTTCCCCCCACCAGCAGCTGGTCCCCTGCTTGAAATCCTGCTTGAGTGCCAAGCGGCTCACCTCCGCAAGGCAGGAGGGCACCCTGTTCTGAGGTCCCCTGTTGCTCTGTGTTTCCTTGAGAGCAAGAGACCATGCTGCAGAGGACACCTTGACGAGATGTCTGGACAGGTGTGGGATGCTGGTGGAATTGAGGGCTTCTTGCGGACGCCGCTGAGTACAGGCCTTGTGAACAGAGCTAGAGCCCAGGCGAGGCAAAATGAAACAAAAAAGGAATGCAAACTGTTCTCTAGTTTTGAATTACCGCTTTAATGTCACTTCCCTTAAAAACATCTGGTTTTAGTCCCAAACGAGGAGTGGCAGGTCCTGTACGTTGTATGTCTCAGAGGCATTTTCTAAACACCTGTCCAGGGCTGGTTGGTGGCGCCCGTGGTGGTGGCGGCGTTGGGGAGGGAGGGGCTGCAGCACACGTGTGCAGGGGGGCGGGTGGAGTTGGACCCTGGACTGGGGAGGCCACCATGAAGGGGGCTGAGGCAGAGGAAGGTCTGGGCAGCTGTGCCTTCAGGGGGTTGTTTGAAAGCTGAAGCTTTGTCTCCTTTTCTTGGGTTGCTTTGCAGCAATGTCTCAGGTTCGGCCCTGGGGCCGCCGGGCTGGCAGGAGTCTGAGTTGCTCTGTTTAAACAGTGCCACATCTGCGAATGGGGAGCCCGCATGCACTGAGACCCCAGGCGGTGTGATTTCACTGTCCCTGTGTGCAGGTGGGCCTGCTCCTTGTCATCGCAGGAGGCACAGGCAGTGGGCATCTGATGCATCTCCAGGTGGAGGGACCCAGAGAAGCAGGAGGCCCTGGGGGGGGACTGGGGCTGTGTGCTACTTGGCCACAGGCTGTGTTTCCATTTGTGGTCTGCGTTCTTTCGGTCAGGTTGCTAAGGGTGGTTTTCACATTTGTAAAGAGCTGTTCACAGCAGCACAGCCCACAAAGGCCAGAGGGTGTGCTGTCCCGCCCTTCCAGGGGTCAGCCTCCTGGGACCAGGCTTGGTGCAAGGTACGCTCTGCAGGGCCGGCCCCAGGGACTGGCTCTGTTAAACCAGCGTCTTGGATTCTGTCCCATTAAGTGCCACTGATACGCCTCTGAGCGTGGTAGCACCACGTGGCGAGTGAGGGAAGGGGCTGGGTTTGGGGCACAGTCTTCACAAGAGTTTGCTGGGTAAAGGCAAGTCTGAGCCACTGTCTGGAAGACAGTTTCTGCTGTGCCCTCTGAGCACCATCCTCCCTGTCGTGTGCATCCTGTGCCAGGGCCGTGCCCACTTCTCCACTGAGAAGGCGGGCGCCAGACCTACCAGCTTGCAACGTCCAGTAGTCCCATACCCACTTCAATCAGATCCCACTGGCAGGGCTCCCTCCACCTGGAGGGCCGGTGCCCAGATGCTCTCACTCTTATGATGCTTGTGGATTTTGTGTTTTGCGTTTTTCTTCCAAAACAGTTTAGCCTTATGCTCTCCACTGTCAAAGCTCTGCAGTCTGTGGTGAACCACAGTTCATGATAGATCATGAAAAGCAGGTGATTTTTTTTTTTTCTTTTACGTGCTTGGGTACAGTTCCACATTGGGGTCCAGGGGTTTAGAATACACGATAAAATGCCCTGGGCTTCACAAGTATGTGCTGCTATCACATGGAATCCATTCACAAATCTTTTCTCCGAAAATCAGCAGTCTGCTCTGGAACACCTCCTCCTGCCAGGCTCTTGGGCCCCACACGTTCAGCTCTCTAGGCAGTGGCATGGCCAGCACCCCGGTCGGGGTGTTCACAGAGCAGAAGGAGCAACCGCTCAGAAGGGTGGAGGGCGTGGTGGGAAGGAGACTCATGTCGTCACGTTTGAGAACGTTTTTAGAATCTTGCTTATTTTGGCTTCCAGACTTGTTGCTTATTGAAAGAGGTTTCACAGCATCCTCCAGAAAGTTTGGGAAAGATCTTGGAATGTGATTTCCATGCTGAAATTTGAGAATTAGCATAGCATTGTTCACTCTGACTCATACAGAGGATTCCACTAGCATCGAGCACATGGTTGTGCGTGCGGGGAATGAGGGGCACTGGCCTGGGGCAGTGCTTTCACATGGAGGGGCCAGGAGAGGGCCTGCCTTTCCAAGCATCATTTGCAGTCCCTCGGGGAGCACGAGGATCGCCGTTTACAGGGCAGGGTGGGGGAGGGGATGGGGCAGGAAAAGGGGTGAAAGGCTGTGCTCTGTTCTGTGGCTGCAGCAGCATCTTAGGTGTGCTCTCCACACCGCGAAGGGGAACGTGCCCTGAGGGAAGTGCGTGACATTTCTTTGTCGCTGCGGAACAGATTACCCCCAAACTTAATGTGTTAAAGCATGGGTGATTTGTTATTTCTCGTAATTCTCATCTTGCCTGAGTGGTTTTTCTGCTGGTCCTGCCTGTGGTCCTCCAGTGACAAAAAGCTGGTGCCCTGGCTGGGTGTCCCATTTCCTGGTGAGGTTGCAAGAGTGTTCCCAGAGCTTCTGGGGCCCAGGTGCCAGGGGAAGAGGCTCCCTCCTTGAGCAGAGAAGACCCATTACCAGTCCAGCCAGGGGCTTGTGTGTGGAAGAAGTTGATGTGGGGTGTTTGGTGTAAGAAGTGTGGGCCTAGGCACGGCACAGAGGTTGCCTCTGAATTTAATAGAATGAGAAGAAAACATGGTTTGGTTTCCCTAAATTCTGGACACAGAAGGGTGAACTACCCAGGTTTTTTTTTTTTTTTTTTAAAGAGATTTCAAAACTTTATCAGACTGTCTTAATCCTTGCCTGGCATTTAAGCATATAGTGAATTTGTCTGCATTGTCAAAATACAGGGTAAATTTAGGGGATGCTTCAGATTATAGAGTGAATGACAGAAAATGGAACAAGAGTCTACATGTTATTGACCAGAATTCTTTAGCTTGGAGATAACTATGGTTTTACGTAAACGTGGGTGGATGTGTGTTCCCGACTCAGACGTGGGTCATACCCGCTGAGTGGCTGGTTTCAGCCCAGCTTCTCTGCTGTGCCTTCTCTCGCAGCCGCGCCTTTTCCACGGAAGGTGTCCCTGCTGGTACTGTGTCTGCTGTTTTGAGTGTGTCACTGAAGCAGGTGGCCCTGTGACTGTGGAGTGTGTCTTTGCTGGGCAGCGGGGTTCCTGGCTGGGGCTCCCCGCCTGTCCGGAGAGGGCCACCCGGGCTGGAACCATTGCTTCGTGCCATGGGGGCCAGAGAAGATTCCGCTCTGAGGTGTGAACGTGATGGAGCTGTGAGGGTCCTATGTCCCCGGAGCCGCTGCCGAAGGCGCTGCGGCCAGCAGACCTGCCCTTCCTGCTGCGAGGCTCTGGGCTGGCTGAGCAAGACCTTTTCCAGTGAGACATTTCTTGTGGGCACTGATGGGAGTTGTTGGACCTAAATCTTTCCCTCTTGTCTCCGCAGCCCCTTCACACACGCGCGTGTGCTCGCGGAAGGGGAGCCGTGCATATTAGAGGAAGCGGCTGGGTGTTGACACATTCCAGGCTCTGGGTAGTTAATTTTGTCTTGAGGGCAGCTGCCCCGGAGTGCCTTTTTTCCAGTGTTAGTGCCGCGTTGCTGCTGTGTTCTCAGGGATGATCATTCTCCAAGCACCAATGTCAGCGAATGCAGGAAACGAAACTAGATCTGTAGGCCTTTTATCTTTTAAGTATTTTGTGATTTAAGGTATGTAATTTTTCAGGGTTTCACTACACATAACTTAACTACTGCTCAGTACAGATGTGTTTATCAACTGATTAAAATATGTGATGCTGATTTTGGCATCCGTGACACACTGTTTTGGGGTTTGTAGCGTTTGCGCGGGAACCTGGGGAATGCCATCCCACTGTCTTTCCGCACCGGTCAGAATGCAGTGTGGAATCACGTGCAGATGTTCCGTCTGCTGGGGGTGGAGATGAGGGAAGGTGACTCTTCTGGAATGAGATTCCAGCTGCATTGTGAGTGTGTGTGGCAGGGAGGCAGGTGTAGATGTGGTGAAACCCAAAGCTTTGGTGCTGACCTCAGAGTGTGGGGAGTGGCCGGAACAGTCCGGCTGCGGGGCGGTGGGGGGGCAGGTGCGAGGAGGGGGCTGGCTGGCTCCCAGCAAGCCAGCCTCTCGCCTCACGGGGAGGGCCTGGCTCAGTGTCCACTGCAGTTGGATTTGTGGGAAACGGCTCCTGTGGGAATCTTACTAGGTTTCACTTAAAATAAAAAAGGATTCTGAGCCACCAACTTCTGGTGTTTGTTCCCTGGAGGCAGCGATGAGGGGGCACATCGTGGTCCTGTTGTTGAGACGGCGTTTCAGGAGCTGAACTCAAGACGTGGATGTTGGCAGTGGGTGCTGGAACTTGAGGCAGAGGAAAGGCGAGGCCCAGCGGTGTGGCCGTGGGGGACCAGGGTCCTTCACTGTCCTTCCCTGGCAGCGACGGTGGTGCAGGCGTGTGTCCCGGGTGGACAGCTGGTATCTGTCCTGGGGGACGTGTGTGTTGTATGTGGTCCTCTGTGGTATTGCAGGAAAGCAGTTCGTGAGACACAGTGAAGCAGCTCATGGCACCCGCATTCTTACTGCACCCGTGGTCCCTGGGTTTTCACTAGCAGACATGTAAATGGCCCTGATGAGGTGCGTGGGGTCTGCTCGTGGGCCGTGGGGCCAGGCCTGCCACGGGGTCCCCAGCATCGGGTCCAGGGCAGGCGCGTCGTGGCTGGCGCTTTTGAGTCGACGTTGACATAGGCTGCAGCAAGGTCCTGTGTCACTTTGGAATCAAGTTCACCCTCCTTGGCTTTTAGAGCTTCGCCTTCGGAGATGCAGCCCTTAGGACGTGCGAGGAGCGAGCACTGGGGTCAGTACTGGGGCCAGTGGGGCTGACTCACCAGCACAGAAGCCTCTGGGCCTGCTGCCCTTCCCTTAAGGGGAAGAAGGTCATGGCGCGTCCTTGCAGGCCTCCTGCTAGTTAGAGAGCAGAGTCCCAGCAGCTGAGGGAGCTGGGTCCTGAGCACCTGTTTCCACTGAAGCACAACCACTCGTGAGGCCCGCTTCAGCCGCGAGGGACAAAGTGGCGGTCCTGCCCAGGTCGCCCAGGTGCTTGTGACACCTCCACGTTCTCCTGCTCGGCTGCTAAGCTGCACACATTCAGAAATGGGTGGCGTGGCCGGGGGAGGGCCAGAGTTTGTCCAGCTGCTCTGAGGCCTCAGGCCAGGCCTCCTGCAGTGCTCTCACCTTCCATCTGCGATGTTGCCTTAGAAGTTGCACCTGGTTCCTCAGTTTCTCCGTTGTTAAAACCAGTGGGGGGCCGGGGTTGTCTTTGGGACCCACGGCTGTAGGTGTGATCATTCCTGGGGGGGGCCTGGGGAGGCCCTGTGATTGTGAGGAGTGTGTGTGGTTTCTGGAAAGGAAGAGGACATGTTCATAGGGCTGTTTTTAAAGATTTTAGATTTCAGAACTCGAGCAGGGTAATTGTGCCTGACTTGTGTTCTGAAGGAGTTACTGCTTCTGGCTCCTTTCGCCCCAGTGATGTTTATAAAAAATAATAGAAAGCAAAGTTGTAGAGCCAGGAGAGGCTTGCCGGGGCGGAGGGTGTCGGCGCCTCCCTGGGGCCCCTCCCCGGGACACTGGGCACCAGCCTACTCCTTGCTCTCCCCTCTGACTATACGCCCCATCGCTGCCCAGCCCAGAAGCAGACCTCCCAGGTGCTCCCAGGCAGGGACAGTGCTGCTGCCAAGAGTCGGCAGTGGGCGCCCCCCCAAGACGAGTCCAGGAGGCTGACCGTGGTGCCTGAGCACGATGTCCCCCTTGTTCACTCTGTGCTGGGCACAGCCCCTTTCTGGCTTCCTGCAGGGTCCCCTTGGTGAGGACCTGGGGCCAGCGCGCTTGGGAGTGGGTGTGAAGGCCCTTGCCCGGCATTTGTGCTCCTCCGGCCCAGATGGGCTGGGATGCCAGCGACTCCAGGTGGCCCGTTGTCACCTGGCTGCTGCCTGTCTCCGTGGGCTCCTCTTGGGGGGACTCATGTGAGTGGCCTCACACAGTGCTTGTCCTCTCGTGACTGGCTTTTTCCACTCAGCATAATGTCCTTGGTGTTCTGCAGTCCCTGTGGTGGCAAACTGCAGAATTTTCTTCCTTTTGAAGGCTGATAATGAATATTCCATTGTGTAGAAAATCATATTCTTTTCATCCGTTTGTCGATGGACACTTGAGTTGCTTCCTTGTTTTGGCCCTTGGGAGTAAAGCTGCTGTGACCACGGGAAATCAACTGTCTCTTTGAAACCCTGCTTTCCTTTTGTAGAGGTGGGTGTCTGCCCAGAGGTGGGGTTGCTGGAGCATGTAGGAACCCTGAGTTTAGTTTTTTTGAGGATCTGCCATATTGTTTTGCACAGCGTCTGTGCTAAAATTTTACATTCATGCCAGCAGTGCACAGTGTTCAGGAGCTGACCCTGCCAGCAGCTGGACTCCTGGGCCCAGGGAGATGGTGGCCGAAGGGCTGGGAGAAGCTCTGGGAAGTGACACGCTGGCTTCTGTTGACATTTATTCTGCGCACTGTCCTTTTGAGGGGTCCCCAGCATCGCACCATACTTTGCTCACAAAGCCGGCGTTTGAAGCAGCGGAGTCGCACAGAGACACCCTCCTCACTGAATCTTGGCTGCAAGGCCTGTTCACTTCCTCCCAGCTCCCTGAGCCTGTTTCCTCTGCTGAGCAAGGTCAGCTGACGTCTTGTGTCCCTGGGTTCAGGCGGTGGCGGCCTGGGAAGCCTGTGCTCATCTCTGGAAGTTTCCACTTCACTTCCTTGACAAGAGACGTCTCATTTGGACTTGTTGAGAATCAGTTAAAAAATTTTAAACCCCACAACATGCTGTTTACTGTTTGCAGTCTGTAATTGTTAGAATTTTTAACAGATAAGTATCAGAAACGTAAGAAGAAAAATACTGTGCTTTGCTGGTGAAAAGCAGCCCGTGTTCATGGCAAGGTTTTCCGAAGGCTCTTGCAGCGTCTGTGCTCCTGCAGTAGGAACGGGAGGCCTGGTTATGAGAAGCTCACCACGCGCTCTGCTTGCCCCGTTCCTCGGTGGAGTGGAGGGCTGGGCCGGCCCACCAGCCACGCCACCCGCAGGTCGGAGGGTGTAGGTCCGGTTCTTGTGGTCTGGGAAAGTCGCCGGTCTGCCCAGCTGTGTCTGGCCCCCTCATTTCACGGGTTATCTGACTGGTGGGTGAGGCAGCTCCTTGAGGGCTCTGCCTCCCGTTAGGTGGGACGCGAGTACTCTCTGGGAATGTCTGCCTATTCCGAAACAAAGGGAAAATAAGGATCTTTGCTTTTTATTTTGTTTATCATGGAATCAAATTTTTGTTTTTAAAGTACCTTCTTTTAACACTCTGTGATTTGCAGGTCTAGTTCTGAGTTTATTTTGAGGCTCAGAGCTGGAAAAGCTAGTTTTCAGAAGCAGCGCGTAGGCCTTACACTGAGGTGAAGGGCACCACAGGCGATAATTTGGGAATGTTTTACTGAGTTCTCGTCAACCTCCAGTGGGTCTTTCAGGCCGACAGCAGTTGCTGATGAAAGTGGGGTGCCGGCTCAGCCTCCTGTGGTGGCAAGGCCTGCGCCCCCCTGTCCCCCATGTGCTTCTGGCCTGGCGGCCTCAGGGCCACTCCACACACAGCCAGCCTCCCCTTCTCTGCCTGGGGAGAGTTGACAGCATTGAGCTTTTTCTGCCGGTTTTAGATGAAAACGCACCGTCGTCCCAGCGTTTCCTTCATGAATCCTGGTGTCGCTCTGTGAGCCCCTGGAGCTCTGAGGGTCTGTCTGCACCTCCCGGCCCCTCCTGCCCTTGGGGCTTTTCTTCTACAGGAGGTAGGGGACAGGGCCTGCCCCGGCACCGCACCTGCACCACAGAGCGCCTCCAGATGGAGCAGGTCCTTCCTTGCCCTCCGGGTGCCTGGGCGCCCGTGTTCGCCCTGCCCTGGTGATGGGCTGGCCGCTCTGCCGTTAGTGCTGCTTGGGGAGGGTCCGCTTGCTGAGATGGTGATTTTCTGAAGCTTTTCAAGCATTTGGAGGCTTGGCTGATGTTCGTGAAGTCATTTTTTACAGTTTCCATTTACTTAAATTCATAAAGTAGGAAAAAGGAGGCTTATCAAATTTTAGGGTGAGACATGAAGCTTCAGCAAGAACCGTTTCTTTGTTTATCACGTATACGATTAATTTGTGAAGATTTGAATGAGGAAAGGTGTGTTTTTTGGTCATGATGCCGTGTATTATTAAAAAGCTGTGAGATGGCTGGGCTGGTAGACCCTGGGGAGGGGGTGCTGTGGGCAGCGAGCTGTCCTCCCAGACTGGGGAGGGGGCACAGGGCTGGCCCCAGGTCTGCCATCGTGCTGATGAGTGTGGTGCCGTGTGGGTGTCACTGGAGATGTCACACGTCGCTAGGCCTGTGCGGACACCTGGACTGGTGCTCCCTGTGCTGACTCCTGTCTGTGCTTCTGACCCTTCGAGATGCTCTGTACACACAAGTAGAGACTTCCTGCTGGTTTTACTTTCTCTTGTCTTATAATTTTCCATCTGTGTTAGCATGAAGTAAACAAACCCTGTAACATTAGGACTTACATGTTATAAGTTTAATTATTCCATTCCTTTCTTCAAACTTGGTTTTAAAAGTCATCTTGTGGTCATACTCCCCTTGGCGTAAATGAGACACTGAGCAGAAGCAGCGGAGCATGGAGGGGCCCAGGAGCCGTCAAGGGGCTGCTCAGGTCCTGGACACCTGCTCTCAACCCTGGCTTGGGTGTGGTGTGCTCGGCCAGGACAGATCCACCCCAGGGAGCCTTGTTTCACGTTTCGTAGTAAAATAACAGCTTTGCTGAGAAATCATGGACACACTACACAGCCCCCCACGCAGTCTCTGGTGTGGTAGCCACGGCCAGCTGAAAACATGTTCTCCAGCTCAGGAAGGAGCCACACCCCTCGGCCATCACTGCCTACTCCCCTCCCCTGCCCTGAGCAAGCCCTGATCTGCTGTGTCTCTGGATGTGCCGGTTCCGGACAGCGCATGTCCTGAAGCCTGTGTCCCTGGTACCATAGAGCCGCACACGCGTGTTGTGCACGTGGACAGGTTTCAAGGATGCCCGTGGCAGCATTGTTTGTAATGGCAAACACAGAAAGAAGCCACATGTCCGTGATTTAACTTAGACACGCTGAAGAGGTCGTGTCAGGTGTCTGAAGTTCGATGTGATCCTGTGTGAGACTGCACGTGAGCACGCCAGCTTCATTCATTTCCCACGGGCAGCAGTTTGCCGTGACACTGCCTCCTTCCCAGCTCCACGGCGCCACCCGAGGACCGCTCATCGGTCACCCGGCAAAGCAGCAGGCGCGTGCAGTGCTCAGGGCACCTGCACACCTGCCAGAGCGGCGGGCTTGTTGCCCACCCCCTCCCCCCGCCCTGCCATGTGCCAGCTCATCTCACTTCTCTGCTGCCCTTCACAGAGGCTGTACCTTTGTCATGGATCCCCTCTGGCCCTCTCTCTGAGAGCTTTACTGAGATGTAAACGCAGTGAGACACAGCAGTTCTGGGTGCACTGTGTGGAAAGTTCCCACTGTCAGTGCAGTCGTGACGTGGGAGTCCCTGCTTCCCAAAGTGCCTCTTTGAAACTAGCACCTTTGTCCAGTTCCCTGGACTTAGGAACCCTCTGGTGTGCTTTGGTCTTAGAGGTTTTCTTTTCTAGAATTCAGTGTGAGCAGAGCCGTGCAGCCACTCATTCTTCTCCTTAGTGCCCGCTGCACGGGGTCCACGTGGCGCCAGTCTGCAGTCCAGGGATGTTTGTGCGGTTTCCGGCTCCTGCCTGTTCGGACCAGAGCTGCTGTGAACAGCTGCACGCAGACGCTGTGGGTGGTTTTCCTTTCTCTTTGGTGGTGACCGAGGACTGGGGTTTCTGGTCCGGGTTGGATCACTTGAACAACCTGTCAGACTGTCTCCCAAAGTGACCATGCAGTTTCGTGTTCCCACCAGCAGCGAGCCAGAGTCCAGCTGCTCTGCGTTCTCACCATCACTTGGTGTGGTCATTCGTGTGTGTGTGTATGTGTGGTTTTGGTTAAGTATCCATTCCTTCATGCCTATTTTTTTTGGTCCATTGAAAAAATCGGGTTGTCTTACTAAGAGTTCTTTATACTTCTGTGAGTTAGAGAGCTCTTTTCTGTTTTAGACACAGCTCCACTACTAGGTTTGTGTTGTGCATGCACTTCCTCCCTGTCTGCGGCTTGCCCTTCTCGTTTTCCTCAACAGTATCTTTTGAAGAGCAAAAGTTTTTATTTTGATGAAGTCCAAGCTGACAATTTTCCCTCAGATACGTCCCGATTCTTGTGCCTTAAACCTGTCTAACCCAGTGTCACATGCTTTTCTCTTAGGTTTTCTTCTAGAAGTCATGTAGTTTGGGCTCTTACCTCTAGTCCTACAATCTGAGACCCTTTTTGTGTGAGGTAGGGTGAAAGGCTGCTTGTTTTGTTTATGTTTTGAACTTGAGGATTTCCGGTTTTTCCAGTGCCACTCGTTGACAAGATTGGCACTTTGCTTCTACTGAAGACCAGTTGAATGTGAGTCTGTTTCGGACGCTGCGCTCTGTTCCGCTGATCTGCACGTCACCACTGTACCGTCCGGAAGACCGTAGCTTTGTGGTGAATCTTGAGATCAGGTGGTGAACATCTTTCCATAGTGCTCTTTTTCAGCATTTCAGGATCAGTTCATCAATTTATACCCAAAAACGTCATCTGGGATTTTGCCTGAGGTTGTGTTGAAAGAAAGATCTTGTGCATATTTTACCTCTAAATAATTCATTTTGGGGTGCTGTTATAATTGTATTGCTTTTTTAAAATTTCAGTTTCCCATTGTTTGTTGGTAGTGCATAGAAGTATAGTTGGTATTTTTATAGTAGTGACCTACTTTGCAACTTTGCTAAACTCACTACTGTAGTAATTTTTTGAGAAATAGATCCACAGAGTTTTCTGTGTGGAGGTTTTTGTCAGATGTGACACAGTCTTTCTTTCTCCTTTGCACTCTGTGTACCTTCTGTTTATTTTTCTTGTCTTACTGCACTCTAGGACCTGCTGTCCGTTCTTGCCACGTTCAGTCTTTCACAGTTCAGTGCATTGCTGTCAGGTTTTAGTAGATTCCCTTCATTAGGTTGACAAAGTTCTCTTTTTTCCTTAGTTTGCTCAGTTTTTAAATGCAAACGGGAGTGGAGTTTTGTCCTATGCTTTTTTTAACCTATTAAAATGATTGTTTTAAAAAATGCAATAGAGAGAAATCAATGAAACCAAAAGTTGGTTCTTTGAAAAGAAATAAACCTGACAGACTTTTAGCGAAAGTAATGAGGAAAAAAGACACACTTTCAGTATCAGGCATGAGAGAGGGAGCAGCATTGTGATTCTGTAGCTGCTAAAAGAATAGGGGGGTTTTATGAACAGCTTCATCCCAGTAGTAAACTTGACAACAGAGATGAAACAGACAAATTCCTTAAAAGACACACACTACCTAAACTCACTCAGGAAGAAATGGATCACCTGAGTATAGCCGTGTGTCTGTCAAAGAAACTGAATTCTTAATTAAAATTGTTGACGTGCAGAGAAACCTTCAGCCCCAGAGGGCCTCACTGGTGATTTCTGCCTTCTGCTCGCGTGTAAGGGTTGTCTGTGATACACAGGCTTCTCCACCTGCTCCCAGGCTGGGCTACCCTGATCCATAGCCAGGGAAAGGTGTGGTGATAGGCCAAGGCACATGTGAATATAGCTGTAAAAATCCTTGCTTTGGAGCAAATCGAGCATAGCAGCTTACAAGGTGGTGACGCAGGAGGTAGGGTTTATCTCAGAAACTCATGTGAGGAACCTGACATGAACACCCATGGGATGCGCCGTACTGACGAGATGGGAAAGAAACCCATGAGGTCATCTCAGAAGACGCAAAAAAAAAAAAGTGTTTGACCGAATTCTGACACCCATTCACGATGAAACAAACAGCCTCTCCACTGAGGACGGAAGGGACTCCCTGAATCTGGTGGGCAGCTGTAAGAGAGCTGCAGTGACCTTGGTGCACTTAACTGTGAGAGCCTGAGTTCTCTCCCCGATGCCACGTGTGGTGGGGCCGTGGTGGCAGCTCTTTCGTCCTCTTCTTAAAGATCATCTTTGTTGCCAGAGCAATACACAGTGTTTTGGAGAATTGGGAAATACTGACAAGGAAAAACAAGGCGTAGAACACCACACCTGCACTGCTTAGAGAAGAGCCCTGTGTGTGTGTCAGGCAGTGGGGCCCAGGTGCTGCTGCGAAGCCCTGGCAGCCGTTTCCAGCCTGCGGGCAGTGGGTGGGGTGAGGCGGGCGGCTGGGACCAGCAGCGCCCAGGCCCCGCGCACAGCTGCCCTCAGCCCTGACTCCCTGTGGTGCTCCTGGGTCTCCGGCCGGACTCTGACTGGTACATGTATGTAATATGTGTCTATTAATTTTATAAAATCTTAACCTCCTCCACGCTCAGTGATGGTCACCTTTCCGTTTCAGTCAGCTTTTGCCTCCTCCAGTGCCTGGACCGAGGAAAGACCCGGCGGGCCCAGTGTCTTCCCCGGTCGGGGTCTGGCGCAGCCCCTCTCCTTGCTGCTGACAGGGGAGCCCTCCTGCTCTGGCCCTGCCCACCGCTCTCTGCTGCACGGCCCTCGGGTTCTGTGCTCTGTGGCTTGTGAAACTGAACCCGTCTTGATGTTTTGGGCTCCAGTGTTTGCTGCTTGTTGGTTTTGTGTCTTGGGTCATTACACTTTCCTTCTGTGCTTATAGATGTATTCTGAGTTTTAAAGCCTCTTTATTGGGGCACCTTTTGGAAATAAAACCGCAATCCCTGGATTTCCCAATTTACCTTGTGGCATTTTGTGACTCCCAGTTCTGAAGGTTTGAAGTTCCCAGGCCGATTCCTCTCTGACCCTCATACTTAGAAGGGTGTCTCTTAATTCTCAAACCTGCGGCACACGTGGTCTCCTCCCTTCCCCATCTGAACTACATTGTTGTGCAAAAACTTGGTCCTTTCCGGTGTTTTAGACTTGCTCTGTGGGGCTGTGTGTGGCCAGTATTCCTGACCGTTTGTTCCCTGTGTCCTGGGGAAGAATGGTGGTGTGGTCCCTGGCGGGGTGTCTTGCCAGTGCTGCTTGGCGGCCAGGCCAGGGCCGTCTCCTGTGCGCTGATGTTGGCCCGGTGGCTCGTTGGCCTGTCGGCTGCTGAGCGGGGCTGCTTCCTGCTTCTCTCAGGTTTTGTCTTCACTCTGAGGCCATGTCTAGGTCGTGGAAGGAGCCTTTGCCGGGGGGGTGGGGGGAAACTCAGGTGGCCGCCCAAGCTGTGTCCAGTGTCGCACGGCGGCCTCAGCTCTGCCCCTGCCACCCCCACCGCAGGTTTTCACGTCCACCACGTCGTTGCTCGTTCCCAGCTGGGTGGATTGCTCGTTCCATTCCAGGCTGACAGACCTCATCCCTCGCTGCGCTTCTTGGTCCTCTTCTCTTGTACTTAACATTTAATTCTGTCACCATCGTTACTAAAAGCAAAGATACTGTTATTATTGTATTTGGCTTCTGTTTACTCTGACTTGTCTTTTTCTCCTATTTTGTCTTTTTAGATTTTTACCATGTTCCATTTTTTTGTCTACAAATTTGGGAATTATACACTTTCTTTTTATGATCACCTTGGAGGTTAGACTGATGTGTGTCAAGCCGGCCTTTTCTGTTGGTTCCCTGGTGGATGCTTCCAGATTTTGAAAACGTAAAAGCTTTGAAGAACTTCTTGCATGTGGAGTTGTGAGGAAGTGACCTCATGACCTTTGTGACTACCTGGGGACACCCCCCCGCCTTTCTTCACGGGTCTTGTCTAATAGTGATTGTGTTGTGTGTTTACACATTTTCACCTACAACTTTCACTTCTTCCAAATGATCTTTTTTTTTTGTAACTGGTATTTTTCCATAAGAGACTTCGTAATAAAACCAGAGAAGATACACTTTGGTATTTACTTGAGGTAGACAAGAATTGTCAGGTTGTTTCAAGTTTCCCACCTCAGCATTTGTTTTCCTTTTATTTTCACTAGTGAGGGCGCTACTACCCTCCCACCCCCACCGCCCTAGCCAAGCACGGCCCATGTCCTCACCAGCTCTCCTCCAGGCGGCCGAGGGATGCCCAGGGTTTTCCTCCGGACCAGAGGCAGCTTTTCTACCAGTGAGTGGTGACACTCCTTTATTCTGTGCAAATTGAGGAAGATGGAGTTATTTATCCTGGGAGGAGAAAGTCAGTGTCAGTCAGTTCAGTTCACTTGGAGCCCTGGCCCTGTGAGCCCTGGAGAGGGTGTCTGGATTATCTCATCCCCGCCCTCCTTTGTAAAGGGGAAATAATACCATCTGTTCAGCCAAGGCTAGTTAGAGGCTCTTAAGTAAAATGCCCTGTGAAAATGAAGCACCGTGCAAATGTGATTTGAAACAGATCGTTAAACCCCAGTCACTTCCTGAAGGAGTGGGGCGGTCATTAATTACAGCCGCCAGTGTGTGCGGGGCACTCGCCTATGTTCCAGGGGGCCCTGGGAGACAGCGATTTTGTTCCCAGTTTACAGATGAGGAGACTGAGACACAGATTGAGTGGCTTGCTCACAGTTTCAGCCAGTGAGTGGTGGAGTACTCTGCTTTGGGGTTCGTGTCCAGAGCCACACCCACGGGCTTGGGGGTCTGATTTGCAGGTTGGAAACAGCCTGTCATCTGTAGTTTCCAGGGCACCTCCATTCCCTTGACCCTACCAGCTCCACAGTGTTTGGAGCCAGCATGGGGAAGGGAGTGTTCTTGGCACTGGGATTCCTTCCTCAGGGCACAAGGTGCCTCCCTGAAAACCTGGAGCAGTGAACTTTGGGGGTGAAGCTCCGCTGTCCTCCCTCTGATGGGGCTTCTCTCATCAGGCAGCACCAGACGGACACGTCCTCCCTCATGGGCATTTTCTCGGGTGGGTTCTGGACCAGACCCTCCCTGGCGGATTGTGGACATGAGACACTGGGCTTGGCTGCGGCCCCAGCCCCGCAAGTGCATAGGAGCACCAGTGTGTTCTGACTTTTAATAAACTCATGGAAAAGACAAATCTGAGTCAGTATTTACTTTGAAAGAGTTTGCCACGGATGCAGTTAAAATAGCTGGACCTTTAAAACAGTGTAAGTGCCGGCGTTTCTAGGTGTTGATTTGTGCATCATTTCTGTTGGTTTTGCACCGAGTTCAGATTCTAAAGTGCGTCTTGATCTCTTTTTCGGGGCCTGTGGTGGAATCTCTTTCCTTCCATCCACTCCTTTGCCTGGAGATCGATCAGTCACTGCAGAGGACACAGTAAACAAAAGTTTGTTTATTCTAGAAAAATAATTTCCCGGACATTTTTAACATCTCAGTTTCAACATGCAATTGTGTGTTTCCTTGGAATATTATTTAATTTTAATGATGACTGTACTGAGAAGTGTATCTGTAGGGCCCATAAATAGATTTTTGCAACATGAAATATCAAGTTTGGTTTTTTCTCTTAAAAATGTTAACTCATTTGCCTAGTTTTCTGTATGGTGCTTTAAAAATACGGTTGAAAGAAAAGGGAAAAGTATATTCTCTTCCCACACCAAATGCTGGAAGAAGGAATGTAATGGGCTGATTGATACTCCTAATCTGACCGGAGACGGTGCTGGGAGTTACTCCGAACTGGCCCAGTTTCTCTTGTGTTGTCCCGCTGGGCCATCTCTTTGCAAGCCGGGTCAGAGTACACCTACTTCCACTGCTGGCTCATCCTCAGCTAAATGATTTGGTTCCAAGGTCTCACACTTTCCAAGAAATTCCATGTTGTCTTCCCCCAGATGGCAGGGACTGTGATTTTCAAACGAAGTTGGAGCTGGGTTCTGAGGCTGACTCCTTGGATGGCCTGGACCATCTCCACAGGCTGCGGGCCTGCCACACCCCCTCCCTTTCTGTTGTGACTTCCTGGCTTCCTTTAAAGCCAGATGCTTAGTAAGTCACAGACACCCTGAACCGGTGGGTGGGCCTGGGGAGATGAGGGGATGTGTGAGGATGGGGGCTCAGAATTCCCTGAGGTGGCTGCCCTGCTTCAGGCGCATGTCCTGTGCACAGACTCTGCTGGCTCATGGCCACATTGTGTCTGCACGTGAATTTGCCTGAAGATGATCAGTCCAGAAGCCTTATTTAGCTTCTGAAGGTACGTAATTCTGCCGTGTTTGATATAGTTGGGGATGAAAAACATGTTTGCAGACATGGTGCCAGAGGGGCTTAAACCACGGGCAGGACAGCGGGTGGGGGGTGGTCTTTGCTTTAATCTGGAGTTTTATGCCACCGTCTCTGTGCAGCTTTCAGAGATCATCTGGTATTGCTGCACGTGTGTTTAGAGCTGTTTGTTGTCAAGGTGACGAGCCGCTGCCTCCCTGCCCACATTGTCCTTCTAGGAGGTGGAACACTTGGTGCACACGAGGGTCTGCAAGTGGCCTTGTTCTCGCTCCTTGTAGCTCGACTGCCTGGCTGCTCTACCTGATGCCTTAGAAAGATCCTGCAGTGTGTTTCCGTGGTCGTTTTCAGTTGTCTTCCTTAGGAACAGAACGGCTGACTTGGCTTCAGACATTTGTCAGTGGATCTCAGTTTAAACAACTTTTCCAGTGTTGAGTACAGTCGTGAGCCATGTATTACCATGATGCCCCCCTGGTACGTTGGTGACATTTGGTCTCTTCGAAGGTTTAATTTGCACAGGGAAGTGTTCTGGACTTCATTTGGGGCTGCCCCTGTTCACGTGCGACATTGCTGTGTCCTTTCAGGAAGAAAAAACTGTCCACACCTCCTTTGGGTCAGCTGTGGATCCTTTCCTGGGCAAATGCGTAGGTCACTTTTCCTGCGTGATTTCTGAAGTTCCAGAGCTCTCTGGGCCACTGTCCGTCACCCCAGCTGTGTGTGACCTTTGTCTCAGACTTCTTGCCCAGGACAGCCTCATAAATTGCAGTGCAGTCCAGTTACAGTGTGTGAATCTCTGGTGTCCAGCACACTGCCCCAGTCATGGGTATATATACATATGTTCATTTTCAAATTCTTTTTCATTAAAGGTTATTACAAGATACTGAATATAGCTCCCTGTGCTCTACAGAAGAAATGGTTTTTATGTATTTTTATATACAGTGGTTAACATTTGCAAATCTCAAACTCCCAGAGGTATCCCTCCCCACCCCCTTTCCCCTGATAAACCTAAGATCGTTTACTACGTCTGTGAGGCTGTTTCTGTTTTGTAGATGAATTCATTAGTGTCCTCTTTTCTTTTCTTTTTTTTAAGATTCCACACATAAGTGATACCTTACGGTATTTTTCTTTCTCCGACTTACTTCACTTAGAATGACATTCTCCAGGTCCATCCATGTTGCTGCAAATGGCATTATTTTATTATTTTTATGGCTGAGTAGTATTCCGTTGTATAAATATACCACAGCTTCTTTATCCAGTCATCTGTCCATGGACATTTAGGTTGTTTCCATGTCTTGGCTATTGTATATAGTGCTGCTGTGAACATTGGGGTGCAGGTGTCTTTCTGAATTAAGGTTCCTTCTGGATACATGCCCAGGAGTGGGATTGCTGGGTCATATGGTAAGTCTGCTTTCAGTCTTTTGAGGAATCTCCATCCTGTTTTCCACAGTGGCTGTACCAAACTGCATTCCCACCAGCAGTGTAGGAGGGTTCCCTTTTCTTCACACCCTCTCCAGCGTTTATCGTTCATGGACTTTTTAATGATGGCCCTTCTGACTGGTGTGAGGTGATGCCTCATTGTAGTTTTGATTTGCATTTCTCTGTAATTAGTGATACTGAGCATTTTTTCATGTGCCTCTTGGTCATTTGTATGTATTCACTAGGGAATTGCTTGTTTTGTTCTGCCCATTTTTGGATTGGGTTGTTTGTTTTTTTCTTATTAAGTTGTATGAGCTGTTTATATATTCTGGAGATTAAGCCCTCGTCAGTCTCATCTTTTGCAAATATTCTCTCCTGTTCTGTAGGTTGTCATTTTGTTTTGCTTATAGTTTTCTTTGCTGTGCAAAAGTTTATAAATTTAATTAGGTCCCATTTGTTTATTTTTGCTTTTATTTCTGTTGCCCTAGGAGAACGTTGCTGAGGTTTCTGCCAGAGAATGTTTTGCCTGTGTTTTCTTCTAAGAGGTTTATAGTGTCTTGTCTTATATTTGTCTTTAAGCCATTTTGAGTTTATTTGTGTGTGTGGTGTGAGACTGTTCTAACTTCATTGATTTACACGCAGCTGTCCAGCTTTCCTGACACCACTTGCTGAAGAGACTTGTCTCTTCTGCATTGTTGACTTGTTTGTTTGTTTGTTTGGTAGAACCACGTATTTTCCACAAAGGAGTCTCCTACGGGCAAAATATCTTTTTCCCTTTCTCAGTCAGATTCTCTTGATACTTTTACAACTTAAGACATACAGCATAACCAGAAGGAAGAGGGCGTGGTGTGAATGACACAGTGAGAAGCTTCATCAGATTTTTAAAAGAATTTACAGTTAGTTTCTTGCAGATTTATTTCTGGTTATAAACCTTAAAGGAAGAAGCTCTTAGAATTACAGGTAAAACAGTGTAAAGACAAGTACTCAGTGTAGCGTTGTTTGCACTCCCAAAGAGCTGGAAGAAAACAAAAGCCAGTGAACAAGGGAATGTTTTTTCCTTTCAGACAATGAGTACCACACTGCAAGTTTAGTGAAGTCGAACTGTGTATAATAAAAGCATAGATAAATCCCTAAAGCATGATCTGGAGGGGAGAAGGTGTTTGAGGATGCATGCAGTGTTCCCTGCAAAGTACCATGTGCCATGTCTGTAGGTTCACAGTAAAGCATAAGTGTGAACAGGTCTGATGATGAGCAGCACAACCCCAAGTCTTTGGAGAGCAGAAGGGATGGAGCCAGTTCACTGGGGCTCCGACTTGTGTGGGGAGCTTTTATCTGAAAGGTTCCAGACCAGTTATGGCAGAAGCACCAGATGGTGGATACCTGAATGTCTGTTACATTGTTTCTCATACTTTTTTGTCTGCTTGATACATTTTGATGACAGTATTAGCCGTTGTTATGAGATGACAAGGGGAGAAAATACTTCTTGTGAAGGGTCTTAAAGTGTAATCACCCATTTTAAACACGTTTAGGGCACTCTGGGTTCTGGGAATGATTTGAAAAAGAAGTGCTTTTACACTGGGCACTAAAAATGTCCATGACGCCGGGGTCTGCAGACCTCAGGGATCTCGGATCTGACCTCAGGGCACTGGCGCTGCTGACCTGCCCAGCCCACCATCTTGTTATTAAGGTTTCACAGTTGAGGAGTTTTGTTTGTTTTTGCTTCTTGTTTTGTTAGTTCTGCTTTTGTTTTTAATTGGTGGGTGGTGGCATTCTGACTACACTGGCCACATCTTGCGCCTTGTTTGTCTCCAGAAAAACCCATGTCTGAGTGCCTTTCCTGACCTAGGACAGGCCTTTTTACCTCTTAGTAAGGCCTCCCCTTCTGAGCTGGCAGACAGGCAGCCCTGGAGGGCATATGCGGGGAGTGGTTCTACTCTGACCCTCATTGGCTCTGTTGGCAGCTCTGGGCGTGCTGTCCCCACTGTGCGAACGCCCGCGTCACCTGCGAACTGTGCATCCTGTGCCAGCACAGCGTGCTGCCTGGACCTCGCAGGCAGAGTGGTTAGTGACGCGTGTGGCGTCAGGCAGATGAGGTGTTGCGGGCGCAGACTGCCTTCCCTGATTCCACTGTGTGACCGGAGGCCGCAGACGTGCCTGAGTGAACTAGAAAATGCAAAAGACCCTGGAAATGCATTCTTGCTTGGGCTACAGTGTTAATAGCTTCTGGGTTCTTGTTTCATGGATTCATTGTATTTTATTATTACACGTTCTGTTTTAGCAAAAAATGAGGTCCTACCACCTTATAGCGGTTTTTTCCCTGACAGTCTCTGCGGATCTCGGAGCTGGTTTGTGGAAACTGGTGTCTCTCTAGGACTCCAGCACGTCTGTCCTTGGTCTCGCACAGGCTGGGAGTCTTCTTCTTAAAAAGCCAGTGAGTGAGTATTTCAGGCTTTGCCACCTAAGAAGCCACGTGGAGGATGTTCCGTGGGCACCGGCGCCAGCATTTAAAGCTGTGAGAACGGCCAGTGGCTCCCTGGTGGCCCTGGCAGGGCAGCATGAGAGCTGCTGGGGCCCCTCCTTTCCAGGGAGGTGCGCATGTGCCAGCAGCCTGCTGCTTTGGGCTCAGCTGAGAGCTTTTTAGTTGGCTGTGAACAAAGCCCCATTTTTGCGATGAGCATCCTGGCTGGGCAGGGAGTAGCTGGGACCCCGGCCTGAGGCCTTTCCTCCAAGTGCTGCCCGGCCCTCGGTGTCCAGGTGGGCCCACAGCAAGCTGGCGGAGCGCCGGGGCGCGGCCTCTGCTGCCTACAACGCCACCACAGCCTGAGGAGACCGGGAGAGGCTGTTTACCTTGGCTCCCGCCTTGGACACCACGAGCTGCTCCATTTTGCAGATGCTGTGTTGATTCCTAGGGTGGCTGGGACCCTCACCTCTCTTGGGGGTCTCAGGCGGCAGACAAGCCTTCTGACCCCTGAAGACCGGAATCGTGATGCCATGGGGCTGCCAGGACCTCGCTCCCTCCAAAGGCTCCAGGTGGAACCCTGCCTGCCCCCTCCAGCTCCTGGTGGCTCGTGGCCGCATCCCTCCCGCCCCTCCACCGGCTCCCCACTGTCGTAAGGACCCTTAGCACTGGGTTTAGGGTCTGCCAGGATAATCGAGATGCGCGTCTTGAGAGCCTGACTTCCCTACCTTTGCCCAAGTAAGGTCCCTCACAAGTTCTGCATGGATAGATCATTTGAAGTGGGTCTGCCCTTCAGCCCCTGCCAGTGTTTCGTCAAGGCAAACACATAGTTTTTCTTTTTCCTCTTTTTGAAGTTAGATGTAATCAGACACGAACACGGTGCGTGTGCGGTTGAAGTGCGCGCCCTGCTACTCAGCCACACGGTGCCGTCTCCAGACAGGAGACTGGGCGCCGGCAGCGCCTCTGAGGTGGGCGGGGCTTCCTCCCAACAGGACTGGGGTGCAGAGCCCTGAGCCCTGTGTGTGTCCACCTGCATGCGCATCGGGTTTGTTCGTGGTGGACGGTTTGTGGATGAAGCGCCTTTCTGCAGAAAGTCGGGGGTTTGGGTAAATGTATTTTAATACACTCTCTGAATTAGTGCCCTCTTACTAAGGGAAAAACCACTTGGTTTCCTCAGACACTTTGCTGTTCCATCCAGGAGAAGCTTTTTATTTGGTTTTGCCAAAGTGAGTGGTCCGAGGCAGTGGTCAGTCCATAGTGGGCGTCCGGGTTGAGGCTCTGGTTCTCTCTGGCTGTGGTCAGTGTGTTTTGCATTCTGGGCTGATGATGCGGGTGTCCCAGGAAGGGCTGAGGGAGCTGGGACATGTGTAGGGTGCTCCTGGGAGCCGAGGACTCCCACTGTGTGGCAGGACTGGTGACCAGCTGGAGTTCAGCCGGGCCATGGCCTGCTACGAGCAGACTGTTGTCCCACCTGCCACACTCCGTTCTGGTGACGGGGTGCCGGGCCACCCCTGCCCCTGAGCCTGCGCCCCGATTTCCCAGCAGCAAACGCAGTTTTTTTTTTTTAACATTTTTTATTGATTTATAATCATTTTACAATGTTGTGTCAAATTCCAGTGTTCAGCACAATTTTTCAGTTATTCATGGACATATACACACTCATTGTCACATTTTTTTCTCTGTGAGTTATCATAACATTTTGTGTATATTTCCCTGTGCTATACAGTGTAGTCTGTTCTACAATTTTGAAATCCCAGTCTATCCCTTCCCACCCTCCACCCCCTTGGTAACCACAAGTCTGTATTCTCTGTCTGTGAGTCTATTTCTGTCCTTTATTTACGCTTTGTTTTTGTTTGTTTGTTTGTTTTTGTTTTTGTTTTTTAGATTCCACATATGAGCGATCTCATATGGTGTTTTTCTTTCTCTTTCTGGCTTACTTCACTTAGAATGACATTCTCCAGGAGCATCCATGTTGCTGCAAATGGCATTATGTTGTCGGTTTTTATGGCTGAGTAGTATTCCATTGTATAAATATACCACATCTTCTTTATCCAGTCACCTGTTGATGGACATTTAGGCAGTTTCCATGTTTTGGCTATTGTAAATAGTGCTGCTATGAACATTGGGGTGCAGGTGTCATCCTGAAGTAGATTTCCTTCTGGATACAAGCCCAGGAGTGGGATTCCTGGGTCATATGGTAAGTCTATTCCTAGTCTTTTGAGGAATCTCCACACTGTTTTCCATAGTGGCTGCACCAAACTGCATTCCCACCAGCAGTGTAGGAGGGTTCCCCTTTCTCCACAGCCTCTCCAGCATTTGTCATTTGTGGATTTTTGAATGACGGCCATTCTGACTGGTGTGAGGTGATACCTCATTGTAGTTTTGATTTGCATTTCTCTGATAATTAGTGATATTGAGCATTTTTTCATGTGCCTTTTGATCATTTGTATGTCTTCCTTGGAGAATTGCTTGTTTAGGTCTTCTGCCCATTTTTGGATTGGGTTGTTTATTTTTTTCTTATTGAGTCGTATGAGCTGCTTATATATTCTGGAGATCAAGCCTTTGTCGGTTTCACTTGCAAAAATTTTCTCCCATTCCGTAGGTTTTCTTCTTGTTTTATTTCTGGTTTCTTTTGCTGTGCAGAAGCTTGTAAGTTTCATTAGGTCCCATTTGTTTATTCTTGCTTTTATTTCTTCTAGGAGAAAATTTTTGAAATGTATGTCAGATAATGTTTTGCCTATGTTTTCCTCTAGGAGGTTTATTGTATCTTGTCTTATGTTTAAGTCTTTAATCCATTTTGAGTTGATTTTTGTATATGGTGTAAGGGAGTGTTCTAGCTTCATTGTTTTACGTGCTGCTGTCCAGTTTTCCCAACACCATTTGCTGAAGAGACTGTCTTTATTCCAATGTATATTCTTGCCTCCTTTGTCAAAGATGAGTTGACCAAAAGTTTGTGGGTTCATTTCTGGGCTCTCTGTTCTGTTCCATTGGTCTATATGTCTGTTTTGGTACCAATACCATGCTGTCTTGATGACTGTAGCTCTATAGTATTGTCTGAAGTCTGGGAGAGTTATTCCTCCAGCCTCTTTCTTTCTCTTCAGTAATGCTTTGGCAATTCTAGGTCTTTGATGGTTCCATATGAATTTTATTATGATTTTTTCTAGTTCTGTGAAATATGTCCTGGGTAATTGGATAGGGATTGCATTAAATCTGTAGATTGCCTTGGGCAGTGTGACCATTTTAACAATATTGATTCTTCCAATCCAGGAGCATGGGATATCTTTCCATTTTTTAAAGTCTTCTTTAATTTCCTTCATCAGTGGTTTATAGTTTTCTGTGTATAATTCTTTCACCTCCTTGGTTAGATTTATTCCCAGATATTTTATTACTTTGGGTGCTATTTTAAAGGGGATTGTTTCTTTACTTTCTTCTTCTGTTGATTTATCGTTAGTGAAAAGAAATGCAACTGATTTTTGAACGTTAATTTTGTAACCTGCTACCTTGCTGAATTCTTCAATCAGCTCTAGTAGCTTTTGTGTGGACCTTTTAAGCAAACGTAGTTTTATCCTCTTTGATCCACAATGACAGACGGAACATTCCTGCTGACGGTCTTCGCAAACGGGCCTTCACGCTGGGGCGCCTCGTCCTCGTGTCGGGGGGACCTGCATTTAGGAGGAGGCCTGTGTACAAGCGGAGACCTGGGCCGGCCCTCGGGTTCCAGGTGAAGCGGTGGGAACTATGGACACTGCGTCCCTCCCTGGAGGCCCCAGGCACAGGCCAGGTGGTGGTGATTTTGTCTGGGGCGGGGGGTGTTGCCGAGGAGGTGGCTTCATTACAGGTTTATTTCTAGATGACTTAGTGGTTAATGATTCAGCTGGTTTTGCTCCAAGCATCCACTTGACAAACCTTGCAGTTAAAAGAGGGAGGTTAGCAGCTGATGATCTAAACCTATGAGGAGCAGAGGTGATCATTTTTTGTCGCCTTTTTCTGCAGAAGGTTTTCTGTTTTAAAAAACCAGAGTATTCTGGACACAGTGTGTCCAGGAGAGACAGGCCTTTTCCAAGCTGTCGTTTCAGTTTGGCAGAAAGTCCACATTTTTAGTGTCCCCTGTCACGCATGGCTGTCCTGGTCTGAGGGTTGTCCTGGGGAACATCACCATGCGGCTTGGCCGCTCAGCAGCGTGAGGCGCACGGCCTCTGTGGCGCCCGGCGTGGATGGGTGGACGTGCAGGGCTGCATTGTCCACACTGAAGGCGGGTGCTGGCTCTGTCCTGTGGCACCGTGGAGTGACACGTGACCCGGCTGTGATGGGAGGTCACTCTGATGGTTGTCTTTAGTGTGTCCTGCAGCAGCTGCGCCTTGCAGGCCAGGGTTCCACATAGGTCCAGGCTGGTCCTGGCGGGCTGAGAAGGAAAGGATGAGGGCTAAGCTGCGTCCCAGCTATGGTGACGCAAGCCTACCAGTGTGAACAAGGTGTGTTCTATACCACGTGTCCCAGACACCCATGCTCAGAGGCTGAGCACAGACTTTTCCCTAAAAGACACCCTAAGTCACAGAAATACTCAGGTGAAGGACGAGCCTGTGGAACTGCCGTGCCTGCACCCGGGCCCGGCCAGCACACACAGCGGGGCCAGCCGAGGTGCAGCTGGTCAGATGGGGGAGGCATGTGTGGACGGGGCCATGTGCACCAGTAAGGTTGTGTGGCCCAGTAAGTTGATGGGAATGATCCCTGTTTAAAAGCGATTTGGGAGGGTGGGGGACTGGGTGCCCCTGTGCTGTGGGTGAGGGCATGCAGGGGCGGCCTTCCTGCAGACTGCTTGGCAGCGCAGTGTGGACCTGTGTCCACACTGCCTGCTCAGCCCTGCAGGAATGGGTCCGGCCAGATGGCGGAGTACACCGGGGGTCGTGGGCTGCAGGACAGGACGGTTTCCCTGGAGCCCTGGTTTTCTGAAGTGACCACGTGCACAGAGCTGCCCATGTCTGCATGCCTGCCGAGGCTGGGGCCAGCAGAGACGTACCCGGTCTCTCTGTGGGACTTGCCTGGGACATGCTGACTTCCTGTGCGGCAGAACGCTGTGTCACAGTTTCACCCCAGACCCAGTGAAGCCAGCACTGTGGCACTCAATGTGTTCACATGGCGGGAGAGGGGCTGAGCATGACTCTGACCTAAATACTCTGGTTGGTGTCTCCATCCGCCCTGTTTCCTGATGAGATGTCTCTTTATGTCTGAAATGTCACACTGGTACAAAACCCTATTGTCATCTGTCCTTTGACTTGTCTGGCCACATAGACTGTCCTAGGGGGCTGGCAAGTGCTGAGGGTGGTGAAGAGTGGGAGGAATGGCGGGGCCACATCAGCCACGCCCCACGCAGGCCCCGCCTCTGGGCAGGAGGCTCCCCTCCCCTCCTCTGAAGGCAGTTCTGGGTTCCCACCTTGCGATGAGTGTCATCTGAGCCCTGCGGGAAAGTGCGTGGGAGTAGGGGCCCTGTTAGCATTGCCCCGCAGGGCCTGGCGGTTCAGACAGAGAGAGAGAGAGAGATATATATATATAGAGAGATATATAGAGAGAGAGAGAGAGAGTGAGAGAGAGAGTGAGTGTGTGTGTAGGTGTGTTCACCAAGTGTTTCTCAAGCGTCTGCTCTGGTGAAGGCAGTGTCATTGCCTTGGCCCTGCACCTTCACCCCCTGAGGAGTGTGTTCTGCACACTTGGCCCCGTGAGCGTCCGCATGCAGAGACCTTGCCCAGCCCTCTCCTGGGAGCCGAGCTCCCCACGGCACTCCTTGCTCTTGCCTGGTGGCTTTTGTGACTGTATCTGAAGACAGCCACGCTTGGAGGTTGAGGCATTCGCCATGCTGCCCATGGCTCCTGCGCGGCCTTCCCAGGGAAAGGGGGTAGCTGGGGGGGACTCTCAGTTTAGGGCTTGAAACTCTGCTTTGAACAGAGTGACTGCCTAGCAGAGCCATCTCGGGCCATTGAGTGAGATCAGGAGTCCCCACGCCCACCTGGTCTGGATGCTGCAGGAGCAGGGCCCGGGGATCGGAGGCCACGCGTGGGCTCTCCTGTGTCCCCACATGGTCCCCACAGGCCCAGGTGTGCTCGCGTCTGGGAGGAAGGGGCTGACCATCCCGTGGCTACTTGACTTGATTTTTCCATCAAGAGAGCAGGCAGGCAGGAGTTGTTTTTTTTTTTTTTTTTTAATTAACTTCTGGATAATCTTTAAAATCTGTGGAAGCCTTGCTGATGAGTGCAGACGGCTCTGGGTGGCTGCAGCTATCTGGCGTCAGGGTCTGGGATACCACTCCTCAGGCGGGGGCGGCCCCGTGTTGTAGTGGAAGATGGGAAGAGAGCATTGAATGGATAGTTTCAAACACAGACAGAGACTGTCTTTTCCCTTCTCAGCCCTGGGAGCACGTGGGGCCGGCGCCCGGCCCCTGCCTCGTGTGCTGGGAGGACGGTCAGGTCAGCCTTGTCCCTCCCCACAAAGTACATGCAGGTGTGTTCCGGCCAGTTGGGTGCTGAGAGGAGACAGTGAGATTTCAACAGTTAATATGGAAAAGTGAGACAGGTTCTCCCAAAGGCTGGTGAAGGGCAGTTGGGCTTCCGCACACAAGGGAGCTACCACTCTGGAACCTTCTGAACAGTATGTTTCCAGAGTCCCAGGTCATACAGAGCAGAGGCTGTTTAATTCCCGCTGAGTTATTTTAAACGGCCTTATCCAACATGGCAGGGTGGCCAGTGTGTGGTCTGGAGCGTATGAAGTGTTTTCTGACCATGAAAAGTTGTGTCTGGAGAGGAAGGCTCTCAGAAAGACGGAGCAGGCGTACTTGACCCTGTTCCTTCTGCTGAGCGCAGCGACCACCCTGGATGTGACATGTGGAACAGACACGGGAGGACGCGTTGAGGGTAGACTGCCCACAGCGGCGTGGCTGGGTCAGGCCAGGGCGGCCACAGGCAAGGAAGACTCCGTGCCGGGTCCCGGAGCGGCTGCCGTGCTGGGCGGGGCTGCCCGGGATAGCACCCCAGCGATCAGGGCAGGAGGGTGGTCTCTGGCTGCCTGGCGGCTGGGATGGTCTGTCAGGGTGTGTGCAAGGTGGGTTAGTGGGGGAGGTTTGTGTGGGGCTCTGGCGTCTCCAAGGACGGGCTGGCTCTGTGTGGGAGGGCAGTCTCCCCAGACAGCAGACTCTTGAAGATGCCTGAACATCCTAAAATACAGAAAATAAAAAACACGATGAACACGGATTCATCCTGTGATCTGGGAAATGCAGGCCAGGGGCTCAGGCCCACATGCAGGTGGGAGAGGGCACCAGAGCTGCCTGGACACACCTCTGGGAGCCCCAGGGGCCCACAGCCACCTTCTGGACCTTTCGTTCTGGAGTGTGGGGTCAGGGTGCTCCATGCTTTCTGAGCAACCCAGGCGTGAGCTCCTGGGCCTGGTGGGCCTTGCAGGTGGGCCAAGGGTCCCACCTCTCTGGGCTGCAAGTGTTGACCCCTTCCAGGGAGCTGCTGGCATCAGGCCGAGGAGGATTGCCGCAGTTTGTGGGAGGTGAGCAGACCCTAACCCTGTGTCCTCTCTTCCGAAGCAGACTGTTGACGACGAAGCGATGGCAGCGTGAACAAGGACCAGGTGGCGGGAGACGATGCCCAAGGGAGGGAGCTCCAGGACACCGCAGCAAGAGGAGCGTTCCCTCGGCCCCGACATGGTGGAGAAGCAGCCCGGGAAAAAGGTGGGCTCGCCTCCTGATGGCTGCACTGGAGGTGGTGTACCCATCTGCCTTTCAATGGGCGGCTGTGGCTGCTTCTCTGCACTGTTGTGCACAAAACTGCAGGCTTGCGTAACATGTCACTCGCTCCACTGACGTGGAAACTGAGTGGCTGCTAGCAGTGCTGGTCCTGTCAGCCTCCTTTGCTCCAGTCATGCTAGTGGGAGTACCGGTGTCTCCTTGTGCTTTTGAGTTTTCCTAATGCTGAACACCTTTCAAGCAACAATTGGCTCACTGTATGTTTTCTTACGCAAAGTGCGTATTCAGATCTTTTGCTCATTAAAACAAATGGTTTTGTTTTTCAGTGGATGTGGTGATTATAGGCATTCTTGCCTCGACCCCTTCTCTGGGGCAGCACCCAGTCCTATGCACCTGAGCCCTGTCGGGTGGAGGAGGTCCCTTCCCACAGCGTGCTGAGAGTTAGTGTCAGTGCCTCAGCCCTTCTCTGAAGCTGTTGAGATGATCATACGATTTTCTGTCCTTTATCTCCTTGAAGTGGTGAATTACGTTGATTGTTTTTAATTGCTTGCGTTCCTGGATTCTTTGTTATTTGTATTATCTTTCTTAGTGTCTGTAGATCAGATCCACCAGCCGGGCCAGGAGTTTCCTTGGTGGGAAGTTGCTTATTATAGTTTGGGTGTTTTGCTGGTGGGTTCCATTCCTCTCCCAGTACTGGAGGGCTGGGGGTGCAGGTAGCCCATGTCCTGGCGCCCAGGCGGACCGTGGAGTGACCCAGCGCTTCCAGCATCTGCATAGCTGTCTTCCAGAGTCCTTCTTCGTTACAGTGGCGTGGCAGGGCCAGGCTCTGCCCAGTGGCCCCTCTCTGCACTCCAGATGCCTTCAGAGCTGGCAGTGGAGACCTTCTGGTGGAGGTCCCCCTGGTCACTGGAGAATGTCTCTCATTGCCTGCCAAGATCAGTGGGCACTGTGCTGATGGTCAGACTGGGCCACCAGGGCTGCAGGAGACGGACGGACTGCACGGTGCTCCGTGCGGGGTGCCCCCTCCCGGAGCACCAGGCCCAGGGCTGGGAGGGTGTTGTCTGTAGCAGCCTGTCCGCGCTGCCTGCGCGCGTTGCCCAGTGCCCCTGCCTCTTCCTGCGCCAGGGTTGGGGAGGGGAGGCCGTGCCAGTGGGAGTCCGCTGAGCAGCCCCCACCCAGGACAATACCGTCCACCAGGGGCAGGGGCTCCTGGCTCCACACAGCACCTCCACCACCGCCTGCATTTTGAGATGGGCTGTCCCACCCTCGCCCCCCCCCCCCAGGGTTCTGCATGTTATTGTGGCCAGATGGGGCCTCAGAACCTGTGCTGCAGCTCTGCACGGCATGCAGAGCCCCCACCCAGCCTCGTGAGGTGGACATTGTCTCCCATTCTGCAGATGGTGACACTGAGGCCGCCACAGTGTTGGACCTCCAAGGTTGGCCAGCAGGTCCAGGTCAGGGTCAGGCCGGGATTTGGGCCTTCCACTGCAGGAGAGACCAGCCCTGGGACTAGAGCGAGGCCGGGGTGGTGGCGATGCCTGCCTGCTTTCCAGCCAGCTCCTGCTTTGGGTGGGCCTCCTGCACTGGACTCTGCTCTGGGGGTGTCCTGCAGGCAGCCTTGCAGTGTTACAGGTCTGTGGTGCAGCCAGAGGCAGCTTGAGCCTGGGGTCACAGGGAGAAGAAACCAGGGCTCACAGAGGGGAAGCACAGCATCTCGGGCTGTGAGAGAGCTGCCGCTTCGTTCCGTGGGGAGAGTTCATGGTGGGCCGCGGGCTCCGCTGTCAAGCATCCCTTGGAAGGCTCGTCTCCTGGTTACTTCATCCGTCTCTGGGAAAACTGGGCAGGCTGCAGCTGGTATCTGCTCTGTTTTCTTTATACTCATGGGAATGTGCCTTAGTGGCAGTTTCTTGAGACTCCTTCCAGGTGAGGACGAGATGTGGGGTCGGGTGGGGTCAGGGCCAAGGCTCAGTGGCAGCTCTGGTCCCTCCGCCTGGCTGGTGAGTGTGGCCATCTGCTTATGAGGAAGGTGGAAGCCCAGTGCGCACGTCCGAGTCTGGTGGGCGCAAGGGCTTTTAACGCCCAGATGCAGCTTTTGCTTTCCTGGCATGTGAACTAAATCCCAGTAGACTTGAGGACTTTGGGAATTCAATTTGAGAATAATGTCTGAAACCGTCACTTTCTTTTCCAGGATAAAGATAAAGTTTCTCTAACCAAGACCCCAAAGCTGGACCGCAGTGATGGCGGGAAGGAGGTGAGGGAGCGAGCGACTAAGCGGAAGCTGCCCTTCACCGTGGGGGCCAATGGAGAGCAGAAGGACTCGGACACAGGTACCTGCTACCCCCGCCATTCTGCTCTCTGTCCCTCAGAGGTCTCCTGGAGGTGCCCCCAGGACAGGTTTCCCCGAGTCTCTCTGCACCTCTTGGCTTTGTGCTGACTGTTCGAGGGGTCCTGCTGCAGCCCTGGGTGGGGGGTGCTGGAGCGAGGCCTCTTTTCCTGATGTTGGGATGACTCGGAGCTGACAGAGAAGATTTCCAGGCCGAGTTCCCACAAGTGTGCAAAGAATCACTTCCCCCCAGCTGCGGCACGCCCGGGGACCTTCTGTGTGTGTCCACTGTGGGTGCCTCTCCCTCAGAGCTCCCTGGCACCTGCACTCTGCTGAGCCCTCCGAGAGCTTTGCGTTGGAGGATAGGCTTGTTCTCCCTCAGGGCTGCAGAAGCACATAAACTAAACCCGGTTGTTGGAAGTAAAAGTCAGAGGGAACCGTGGGAATAAGCAGGAGCCAGTGCCGTCTTGCCACAAGTGCGTGTGAGCGTGGGCTGGTTAACAGCACGTGCTGTGTGCAGTTTGAAGTTGGTTCCATCTTGAGCTGCTCGCAGGGACATGTGCTGGGTCCAGGTGAGAACCGGGCCCCTCGGGAGCCCCGCTCGCTCTCCCTCTCGACCCTGGTGGCTGGGGCCTTCCCAGCCTGCTGGTCATCTGAGGGCAGCCGTCTAGGCTGATTGCAGGCCTGGAGTGACTCCCAGAATGCAGTCCCAGGGAAGGAGTGGAGGCCCTGCCAGGATTGGGGGGTTCTTCCTACATGTGTTGGGGGCCAGGGGAAGGCCCTGGCAGAGTGGAGGGGCTCACAGAGATTCTGTGAGTTGGGCTTTAGGTCCAGAGGAAACCAGACAGGCCTGGAAACTGACTCCCGTTTTCAGTGCCTGTGTCAGTTCTGGTTGTAGAGGGTGTGGGGTTGCTGTTTGTTTAAGAGCTTCCTGGACTCTGGAGGTCGGTGTCATCCTCTGGGACGTTCTTGCGGCTTCTCGGGAGGACTGCTGCCTGGGCAGAGGCACCTGCGTGCCTAGGAGTACTCTGCGCTGCCCGCGCTGTGCTAGCCCGTGTGGTGTCTGTGGAGCTGGCTCAGCTCGTGTGCAGGGGGGTTCCAGCTGGCCTTGTGGTTAGCATCCCAGCAGGGGGCTTTTGGGTACCAGGGCGTGAGGAGTCACTGGGAGGTGGGAAGCCAGGAGACGTTTTGGAAGTAAGATTTGCTGGCAGGGACTGTTGCAAAGCCCTAAAGACACGTGAAGCACAGCATTTGCCCTCTCACTCTTATCCCTTGGGGGCCAGTTTTACTAGACCGTCAACCCTTGAACAACACGGGTTAGAACTGCGCAGTTCCACTTACACGTGGGTTTTTTTGTTTTTAGAACGGCTGGAGGGCTGGAGGGGCTGGAGGAGTCGAACCTGCAAATGCGGGCGTAGGGGGAGTGTTGGACTAGGCTGCTGCGGAGGCCCCCCCCCCCCTCCCGCCATGTGGCTCAAGGGTCCACTGTAGCTTCTTGTGTGTGCTCTTTCTTGATGTGACACAGCTGGCCTTCCCAGTAGATGGGTGTGTCTGTGTCACCTGTGCAGGAGCCGCCCCTGAAGCCCGGTCCCTTCCCCCTGCCTGTGCAGTCGGTGGGCTGGGCGCTGGGCGGGGACGGCTCTCTGAGAGTTACTGACTGGTGCGGGGCAGAGATAGGGGCTCTGACCACTCTGCGGCTGCTGAGGGTCCCCGCGCCCCCTCCCCCGGGCCTGCTCCTCGGCGTCCCTTCTGCGCCCTCTGCTGGGAAGATGTTTGAATGCCGACTCCACCTCCCCTGCAGCGGGGAGAGGCTGGTGAGCCTCCCTCAGAGACCCCCAGCTGTCTGAGAACATTCTCCTGTTTCCCAGACCCCAGGAGGGGCCGCACGTGACCCTCCCTGGGAGGCCAGCCCCACAGTGCTTAGTCAGGGCCAGGACTGCCTGCCAGGACCACCGGGCTACCCTGACCTGCTGCGTCCTATCGGCTGCCACCCGGCCTCCAGACAGCTCCAGGGCAGGAGGACGTGAGCACCAGTCCTTCAGGAAGCTCTGGCCAGAGGAGGCCCTCCTGCCCGCCCCCGACCTGGGCCAGTCTCGGTGTGAAGCGCTTTACCAGTTGGAGGGCTGTGGAAGAAGTCCCATCATGTCTGGGACCTGCTTCAGAGTACCCTGTTCTGTCTGCTTTTCACACATTTGAATTTCCCCACAACCCAAATAATCTCCACACACCTGCGGCTGAGGCTGGTTTAGGTGACAGCCTGCCCGCAGGCTCCCTGCCCCGTCTGACCCAGCCTTGCTCCCTGGCGGGAACCCTGGGGGCCTTCGGAGAGGGCCTGTTCTTCACACCGACGCTTTGCTGGAAGGAGGGACAGTTAACGTCGTCTTGTCTCGCTCCTGTCTGCTGTCGGTCAGCATTGGTGACCAGTGCGTGGCTCACCTGCTTGGTGCTGGGGTCTGGGGACTGAACTCTTGGTCCCGCTGCTCCTCCGGACAGGGCGCTGCCTGGGACATGCAGGGAGAGACTAGCTCGGCCCCTGCCTCTGCAGGGCCCCTCGGAGCCCCAGACACGTGCCCTGCCGAGCCCCGGAGGCCCCACATGTGACCACGAGGGGCTTCGCCCACCCACCCACCAAGTGTGGACTGAGGGCAAGTGATGCACCGTGACGCACTGGTTGAGAGGGCGCATGCCACCCACACATGACCCTTGAGCTCTCAGGACCCCAAGTGGGAAGGACTGGTGGCGGACGCTGACCTCTCCCTCTTGAGTGGAGCAGAAGGGCCGGCCAGGCCCACTTCTGGCTCTGGGTCAGGATGTGCCACTCAGCCCCATGAACCCCCAGGTTTGGGGATGGGGGAGCCTGAGCGGGGGGCGGTCCACGGCCTCCAGGCAGGCCTGGGGACCAGGAGAACTGATGACACGGTTTGTGTGTTTGTGCAGGTCTGGATTTTGATTTATTGGTTTTAATTCTCAGTGTGCTTTGCTGTAGTGAAAGGCGAGGGGCACTGGGTGGGAAATCGTGTTGTCCGGGCCCTCGATGCTGACCTTACTTCCTGATCACTGCCCCCTGTGGGATAGGCACCGGTGTCTCCCTCGCGTGGAGGTGAAGCAGCACCACTGCAGGGGAGGGAGGTGTTGGGGGACCCAGTCTCTCTCTCTGAGAGGTCGAGGACTTGCTGAAGGCCTCACAGACCTGTTTCTTTTTAAATGATCAGTGATGGTCATTTTCTTAAAAAGAGAAAGGAGGAGACGTAAACCAGGAGGTTGGAAGGACAGCTGGAACGGCAGCTGGTGCCCCATACTGGTCTGGGCCCTGCACACCCGGAGGACCTGAGTGAGGTGCTGGGGGAAAGCGCCTGTCCCATGCAGCTCAGCACCCAGTGGGTCGTCTGTCTTCCTGACTGCACATCCGCATCAGGCCCTGTTTGGTGTGGAAGGTGTGCTCCTGAGGTCAAGAGAGACAGGACGCCATCGGGACAGCAGTGTCCCCAGTGCTCACCACCTGCCAGACCTCCCTGACGTGGGGGCCTGTGAGTTGACAGGAGACCATAGATGCCCTCCGAGGGGTGGAGCCAAGATGATGTTGACACCTGAGGGCTTCACGTGGGACAGAGGAGTGGGAGGTTTCCCATTTTGGGCAGTGTGGTAAACTGTCTCCCCAAAAATTCCTCTGTGGGAAAAGCCTAGAGATGAAAGATGGTGGGTGTCCCTGCCCTGGCTGCTAGCCCCAGGTCTTTGGTGGGCAATGGACAGGCTGAGAGCCTCACAAGGTCAGGGCCATGGAGGCCAAACCTGTGGACACCTTAGCCAGAGGACACTGTCCCTAACCAAGGGCCTTTGTATCTTCTGGCTCAAAATGGCCTCCTTGAGAGTCAGGCTGTCCTGCCCCCGCGGGGCTGGCCCTCCACGTGTGCTGCCGTGGGGCATTCCCCTCGCTCCCCTCTGGCTGGAGAGACGGGCCTCTGTGCCGCTTCCTGGGCCCCAGGGTTCTGGGGAGGATTAGAGACAGTGATGGCGGCAGGATGGAACAGAAAGGCCAGACAGGTTTAAATATGAAACGGACCAAAGGAAACGAAAGTTATCACTGACAGTGAACACTCAGGGGCCAGACTGGACATAAGCAAGAACAAGTGAGCTGGAGGTGACGCTAAAGACGCGCCTGGACGGAGGCTCCAAGAGGGACAGCCCCGGGATGGCTTGGAGGGTGGAGACGGAGCGGCCCAGGGCTGTGAAGGCGGAGCACCAGGGCGGCCTGCGGGGAGAGAGGGTTCCACACGGGAGTGGGAGTGATGTGAAGCCACACAGCAGCACGGGGAAGATGCTGGACTGTGAGGGGACGAGGCCAGGCACAATGGCATCACGGAGACACAGGTGTTACCACGTCACCACGCGCTGCAGCCTGGGGACAGGGCACCGCTGATGCCACCCTAGGGATGAGGAGATCTGATGGCCGGGAGGGCGGATCCAGCAAGAAGCCCTGCCTGCTACAGCCCCCACCTGCCACAGGCCGACCTAGCCAGCTCTGTAGTCTGACTTGGGACATGCCATCTGGAATTTGTGCAGGTTCTCCTCTGCTTCTGCTTGGGTGTGACGCACAGAACCTTAGTGGAGGCCAGAGGGGCTTGCCCCTTGTCACGGTGTGCCTCCTCTGCCTCGTCCCCGCCTCAGTGCTGGCAGCGAGGCTCACTGCCCAGCTCGGGGCAGGAGGTTTTGCGGCCTCCTCCTTCAGGGTCCGAGAGGTCGGTCTCTCCTGGGTTGGCCTCCAGGTTGGCCCTTGCCAGCGGGAGGCGTGTGGCAGGAGGGGCCCGCCTGCAGCACCAGGGCACCGGGCCTCAGCTCCCTTGCAGTGGGCTCTGTGGGCCCGGCCCCCTGAGACGCCCAGCCTGGCCAGACTTAACACCTTTCTAGATGCCAGCCACTGCAGTGCCTGAGAAACTGACTTAGGAGGTGTGATCACATTTTGGTTTGTTTCCTGTGCTGAGCTCGGGGAGACCTGTGTCATCCATGTGTCCTGTGACCGTGTGGACTCGTATGGCTGCCTGCCCACCCCGCACATAGTCCACACGTGACCTTTGTCCCTTCCTGAGACTGCAGGCCCGGTGCCACTGGGCCCTGCCCCTGGGTGGCCACCGCCCTTACGGTCACCTGAAGACAGAGGCTGTGCCCTTCTGCTAGGTTCCTCTGGCGTCTTAAAAACCCCTGGACTGTCTGTCTTGGAGACACACATGCAGCAGAGAGGTGGGGCTGGTCTGCCTGCTTGACTCCTGCTGCTGCTCTGTCTCTGGCATTGTCCACACTGCAGGAAGCACAGGCTTCGTGTGCTGTGCTGAGGTTCCACGTCCGTCCTGTTCTCTGTGGGCTCCGGATTGGTGTGTGCTCGGGGGTTGGAGTCCTGAGAGGCCGGGCTTTCGGTGGTCTGAGACCAGGCAGGGCTTTCTGGGAGACTGGGTGAAGTGGGGCCCGGGTCACGGCGGGGCAAGCAGGGCCGCAGACCCTCCATGCAGCACTTAGCTGTGGGCATGCTTCTGACCCCGCTGCCCGGACCAGGTCCGGGACTGAGGAGTGCGCAGGGTGGCTTAGTTGGTCAGACCTTCCTGGTGCTCTTGGGTCCCAGCTGCCACGAAGGCCCTGCCACCAGGCCACGCCTCATTCAGCCACCCTGTCACTGCCTTCACGAGGTTGGGGGGCGCCAGCGGGGAGGAGTGGATGAGTGGGATCCTTGGTCTTCCACAAGGAGCATTCTTGCTGGAATTTACTCCGTGCTTGGACCTGTGCCTTGTCTGTTGGTTAAAAACCAGTTGCTGCTGGCGGCAGTGGCCTGTGGTGCCCGGAAAGTTACCACCTAAACCGCACAGGCCCGCATTCTCGGCAAGTCACTGCTTTAGTTTTTAAAAAGGCAGTTTAAAAATACTTTTTCAGGAAATAGCAGTTTATAGGAAACTCTCTTAAGGAAATAGAAGATGACACATTTGTGGGGCTCAGGTGGTGAGCAGCAGCAGGGTGTTGCCCTAGGAGTGGAATCTGCCGTGTGTTCAGACACACGTCCTGTGGGGGCTGCTGAGCAGACCTGGAGGGCGGCAGGGAGACACCCCCAGACCCAAGGCCCCCGTGGCGACCCTGCTTCCCACCTGCAGTTGGCACCCTGTCACCGAGAACGCCCCAGGGCCCCCCCAGGATGCACAGGGCGGCTCTCGGTGGATTCCTGGTTTCCCATGAGCAAGAGGCTGTGTGTGGAGGACAGTGAGCTTTTGGCTCCTGATTCATGGAGTTGGGGTGTCTCTTCTGCCCGTCTTCCTTGCCCCTTTTAAAAGAAACAGCACCCCCTGTGTCTGTCGCGGTTGGCAGGGCGTGTGGTAAGGGGCCGGCGCGTGGAGGATGTGCTTGTTACGAGGAGGCTGAGAGGGGAGCGCCGGGCTGTCCCCGGTATCTCGTTAGTGCTCTGTGTTGATGCCTTTAGATGCCTCCAGCTCAGTCCACGCCGTGGTACTGCAAGGCTGGTTCGCTCCTCGAAGCGCCATGGCATGAAATGGAGGCTCCTAGAAGCAAGAAGAAAGGTACAGTACTGCCAAGTCAGCCTTGACCTCTCCACGGGTTCTGAGCTGTGTTTGCATTTCCACCTGTACTGTGCGGAGGCGGGCGGGGAAGGAGGACCTGGACCACAAACGCTAGGCTTTGCTAGACTGAGACTGTCCTGTGTGAGCCAGGATGTCAGTGAGCAGCTGTCCCACCGCCTTGCGCGCAGGGGACGGTCTGGGGAGGCGCCCAGTACAGTGAATGGTCGGTGGGGCCGAGGCTTGGCTTCACCGGCTGGCGACAAGGTGTCGGAGTTGTGTCCTGTCACAGCTAGAGCCGGAACAGGTGATGTGGGCAGTGGGCTGCTGCCGACTCTGCCCCACTTCCCCTGCAAGCTGCGGGGCGGGAAGCGGGCTCCGCGCTGCCGGGTCAGGCTCTGGCGTCTGTGGGCTCCGCGGCATGAAGTCTCCCCTCTCTCCTCCACCGCCTCACAGAGAAGCAGGGTCCCGAGCGGAAGAGGATTAAGAAAGAGCCCGTCACCCGCAAGGCTGGGCTGCTGTTCGGCATGGGGCTGTCTGGGATCCGCGCTGGCTACCCGCTCTCCGAGCGCCAGCAGGTGGCGCTCCTCATGCAGATGACGGCTGAGGAGTCAGCCAACAGCCCAGGTGAGCGGGGCGGGCGCCCGCGGACACGTGGCCTAGGTCCTGACGTGCCTCCTACCCCGTAACGCCCGCCTGTCCTCTCCTCGGCCTGCAGTAGACACCACACCAAAGCACCCCTCCCAGTCAACCGTGTGTCCAAAGGGGACGCCCAACTCTGCCTCCAAAACCAAAGATAAAGTGAACAAGAGGAACGAGCGTGGAGAGACACGCCTGCACCGGGCGGCCATTCGGGGGGACGCGCGGCGCATCAAGGAGCTCATCAGCGAGGGTGCGGACGTCAACGTCAAGGACTTTGCGGGTGAGCAGGGGCTGCGGCCGGCCCGTGAGCCGGCCCAGGGTGCGAGGCAGCCAGCCTCCCACCCGGCCCGACGTGCCCTCCTGAGGAGGAGCATTTCGGAGTAGTCACGTTCTTGTCTTTCATCACCTTAAGAGAATTGAGGCATTGTAGGTGTTAACCCTGATGTGTTATATACACCCCAGTTCTGTGCTGGAGCGGCCCCTGTTCTGGCGCTGGTGCGTCTGCCTCGGACGCATGCAGGAGGGAGTGGGTTGCCCCAGCAGAGGATGGGGGTGGATGAGCCAGGGACACCCTCCCACAGCCCCAGGAAGCTCAGTCACCATTTGAGGCAGACGTGGAAGCCCCTGGCTGAGAGAGGACGAGGCCCTTTACTTACTTCAAGGTCTGTGGTGGTGGCTTGGGGCTGCCTTTGTGCACAGGAGACCTTGGTGGGCGGCGGCAGCGGCAGGTCCCAGAGCTGTGCCTTCAGAGTGGCAGGCGTACATGGGACCAGGAAGCCTTCTCTGTACGGAATCCTAGGTTGTCTGACCCAAACCTGATTTAGCGCCTCTTTGTAAAAAAAAAAAAAACGAAAAACAAAAAATAATTTTCCTAAATCAGGTTTTTCCAAAGCACTGGAGTCTGTGTCCCCAGGTGGCCCTGTGTGCACATGGTGTGCGGCCACGCCCCACGAGGCCTCGGCGCGCTGCCTGCTTTCCTGTTTCCAAAACGAGATTTTTCCTCCCTGAGCGTTCATGGATGACACTGTGCGTCTGCCAGTCCTGCACCCGCGTCAGGCCGCTGGCCCAGATGATTCTTTCAGGCTGTTAGCCGTAGGGTCCACTGTCTAGAGATCACTGAGCAAACCGGGCACCCCGTGCTCGACATGCAGGGCTTCCCGGCTGGACGTGCTCCTCGGGAGCTAAATAACCTACGTGTGAGTGTCTGTTTCCAGGCTGGACTGCGCTGCACGAGGCCTGTAACCGGGGCTACTACGACGTGGCGAAGCAGCTGCTGGCTGCGGGCGCGGAGGTGAACACCAAGGGCCTGGACGATGACACGCCCTTGCACGACGCGGCCAACAACGGGCACTACAAGGTGGGCGCCCCCCCGGCTGCTGTCCATCTCTGTCCTTTTGTCTGCTGGGTCACCAGGAGTCTGTGGCAGGCCTCCAGCTGACCTTTCTGACCAGGCCAGCTTCCTTACCCTGGGTCAGCACCCAGACGACCTCTCGCATCACCTGCAGCGTGTAGGACAGGGCCTTGCTCTGGCCATGCAGGTGTGGTTGGCTTTCAGTAGGTGAGTGACCGTCCCTGGAGGAGGGGCAGCCATCTGTCCTCGTCCCAGTGCTGCTAGGAGCCCTGGGAGGCCTTGATGGGGACATCCAACGCGGGATAACCGTGGGCCTACCCCCAAAGCATGGTCCACTGGGTCTGAGGCACGTCACGCTGCTGGAGGGAGGCTGGCACACAAAACCAATAAAGGGAAGGCTCCCCGCCCTGTTGAATTCGCCCAGCGTGTCTGTAGCTGTTGTCGGAGCCAGCAGTGTGGCGAGTATGTCGGGCAGGACCAGACGTGGCGAGTCTGCAGGATTGGGAGGGGCTGGAATTACAGGTTCCATGAGGCCTGGGGATATCTGGACACGGATTATAGATCTGAGGTTAGGAGGACAGTTCACTTTTCAGGGAAGATAGTGGCATTACGAGGTTTTTGGTGTTTTTAAAGAGCCCTTTGAAAGAAACATACTGAAAAATTATGAACTGTCTGGGATTTGCTAAAAATACCTCGGAGAGTAGGCAGGTGCGGGCCATGGGAGGCTGGCTTGGAGCTGGGAGGAACTGGCCATCATTTGGTCTCTACTCCTGTAATTATCTCTGTAAAACTGCTTACTACAGAAGCATCAAAGGCCATGGAAACATGGGGGGGGGCGCAGGATAATGGTCCCTAAAGCTGTCCCTGTTCTGAGCCTGGAACCTGAGAACACGTGAGCTGAGGTGGTGGCGCCTTTGCCGAAGAGAGTAAGCGGAGGGTCAGGAGATGACCCTGGACCAGCCAGGCAGATTTAGAGGCCTGCAGGGGTCCTCACAGCAGAGACCCCTTTCTCAGTTGTAGGGAGGACACGTGGGGCCCTATGGGCTTGACCTATGCTGCTGGCCTTAGAGGAAGGGGCCACAGCTGGGGAACGTGGTGGCCTCCAGCAGCTGGCAGATGGCAGGGACCCAGAGCCAGAGCCCCAGCACTGGGAGGAGGGAGACTGACCTGGACTCCGAGCCAAGTCGTGAGACCGGGTGGTTGTCAGCTGTGTCGGGTGGAGCAGCAGAGACTGACCGAGCAAAACCAGGAGACAGATTAGAGATTCCTTCCGTGCGCTCCTCTCGGCCCAGACGGAAGTAGGGGCGGCTGTTACCATTTGTCAGGCCCCGGGGAGGCTGTGTGCTGAGATCCAGACCCCAGCACAGTGAGCACCTTGGTGAAGGGAGGCTCACGTGGTCTCTGCAGGAGCACTGTCTAGAAACAGACAGACCGCATTTAAGAGACGTGTCGTTGCTAACAAGCGCTGACCACCCCTGGACTTCCAGCAGGTGTTAATCTCTGTGCTGGTGGAGGGTTTGAAATACTGTGAGAATTTCCATAATGTGACACAGAGACAGGAAGTGAGCAGGTGCTGTTGGGAAACGCCGCCGACAGACCTGCTGGACACAGGGTCACCCCAGACCATGGGTTTGTGAGACATGGATTCTGGAAGTGTGGTGGAGCGAGGTCTGCCCGCAGCGGGGCTCAGTGCCTTGTGAGCAGCTCGGAGAGCTGCCGTCCTGAGTGAAAGTGAGGACGAGGTGCCCTCGTTTCTTAAACGAAAGCACAAACCTGCTTGCGGAAGCTCGGTCTTTGTTTTCTCCATTCTGTAAATCCCACCCCCGGTAAATACTGCCCTGAACTGCCAGAACCCTTTCTGCTGTGGAGCCGCTGGGCGGCGAGCTCGCGGCTGGCAGAGGGGACAGTGCGGGCTCATTCCCGCAGAGGCCCCACCGAGGCTGTGCGAAGGGGCCGCTGTTTCCAGGGGCATGACAGGGTTCTCAGTCCTGGCATGCCCCTCGCTGCTTTGCAGGTGGTGAAGCTGCTGCTCCGGTACGGGGGGAACCCTCAGCAGAGCAACAGGAAAGGCGAGACGCCGCTGAAGGTCGCCAGCTCCCCAACCATGGTGAACCTGCTGCTGGGCAAGGGCACCTACACGTCCAGCGAGGAGAGCTCGGCCGGTCAGTGCCAGGCGTGGCGCGGGCAGCGTGGGGCCTCCTGGAGCGTCTGGACTGGGAGGATCCTCTCCAGGGGTCCCTCTGCCCCGGGTGGGCCACAGAGCTCAGTGCTTCTCTGGCGGGAGCTCACCCCACGCCCACCCTCTGCACGCACCCGGGAGGCCTTTGTCCAGGCCGTGCTGACACCTCTCCCCTTCCCAACAGAGAGCTCCGAGGAGGAGGATGCCCCGTCCTTCGCACCTTCTAGCTCCGCCGACGGCAACAACACGGACTCCGAGTTCGAGAAGGGCCTCAAGCACAAGGCTAAGAACCCGGAGCCCCAGAAGACGGCGACCCCCGTGAAGGACGAGTACGAGTTTGACGAGGACGACGAGCAGGACCGGGTCCCCCCCGTGGACGACAAGCACCTGCTGAAGAAGGAGTACCGCAAGGAGGCCAAGGCCGGCAGCCTTGTCTCCATCCCCAAGATGGAGGTGAGGACGCACAGCAAGGGTGGCGCCGTCGCGCCCAAGAAGGCTTCTCACCGCATCCTGTCGGACACATCGGACGAGGAGGACGTTGCCGTCACCGTGGGCGGCGGGGAGAAGCTGCGGCTCTCAGCTCATGCGGTCCTGCCCGGCAGCAAGGCGCGGGAGCCTTCCAGCTCCAAACAGCAGAAGGAAAAAAATAAAGTGAAAAAGAAGCGAAAGAAAGAAATAAAAGGCAAAGAAGTGCGGTTTGGGAAGAGGAGCGACAAGTTCTGCTCGTCCGAGTCAGAGAGCGAGTCCTCGGAGAGTGGCGAGGAGGGCGGGGACTCGGCGGGGAGCCCCGGCTGCCTCAAGGAGTCCCCGCTGGTGCTGAAGGACCCCTCCCTGTTCAGCTCCCTGTCCGCCTCCTCCACCTCGTCCCACGGCAGCTCCGCCGCCCAGAAGCATAACCCCAGCCACACGGACCCCCATGCCAAGCACTGGCGGACGGACAATTGGAAAACCATCTCTTCTCCCGCCTGGTCCGAGGTCAGCTCCTTGTCAGACTCCACGAGGACGAGACTGAGCAGCGAGTCTGACTGCTCCTCCGAGGGCTCCAGCTTGGAGTCGCTGAAGCCGGCCCGGAAGCGGCAGGAGCACAGGAGGAGGGGAGGCCTACAGGGCGCTCTGCCCGACAGGAAGAACTCCTTCCACCCCGGCGTGGACGGCGCTGTCCCCAAGCTGGACAAGGAAGGCAAAGTCGTCAAGAAACACAAGACAAAACACAAACACAGAAACAAGGAGAAGGGGCTGGGCACAGCTGGCCAGGAGCTGAAGCTGAAGAGCCTCGCGTACGAGTACGAGGACCCCAAGGCAAGGCCGGACAGCGACGGGCCTGTGGAGGGCAGGCTGAAGGCGCCACGGCACGACCGCGACCACCTCAAGAGAGAGGAGAGGCTCGGCAAGGCGAAGGCGGAGGAGAAGGAGTGGCTCTTCAGAGACGAGGCGATGAAGGCCTCCAGGGAGGAGAAGTCCCTCAAGAGAGCCCGCGATGCGGGCAGGGACGCGGGCAGGGGCTGCCGGGAGGAGAAGGACCGCTCGGGCAGGGCTGAGAAGGAGAGGTTGCTGAAGGAGAAGTCTCCCAAGGAGGAGAGGCTGAGGCTCTGCAGGGAGGAGCGGAAGAAGAGGCCCAAGGACAGGCCCCCAAAGCCGGACAAGAGGAGTGACTTCAGAGAAGACAGAGCGTCGAAAGAGAAGCCTTTCAGGGAAGACAGAGAGAGACCCAAAAAAGAGAAGGTGTACAGGGAAGACCCTGCTGTGGAGGAGTATTGCAACAAAAGCCAGCTTCTGGAGAGTGAGGACACCAAGTTCAGCCTCTCCGATGACCAGCAGGATCGGTGGTTTTCCGACTTGTCCGATTCATCCTTCGACTTCAGAGGGGAGGACAGCTGGGACTCCCCGGTGACGGACTACAGGGACATGAAGGGCGAGTCTGTGGCCAGGCTGATCCTGGAGACGGTGCGGGAGGACGGCAAGGAGAAGAGGCGGGAGGGCCGGGCGCGGGACAAGCGGGGTGACAGGAAGAAGGATCGGGACCCCCTGGAGCGGGGATCCGAGCGGCGGCGGGAGCACCCCGAGAAGCAGAAGGGCGGGCCCGGCCACCTGGCGGAGAAGGACAGGAGGCGACGGGAGTCCGCGGAGGGCGCGCGGGAGCGGAAGGAGCCGTCTGAGGCCAGCAAGGAGCGCAAGGACTGCCGTGCCAAGCCGGAGGAGGAGCCCAAGGAGCACAGCGGCGAGGGCGACTTCGGGAAGAGCCTGGAGCCCTGGGAGAGGCAGCACCTGGCGCGGGAGAAGGAGAAGAAGTGCAAACTGGAGAAGCACAAGGAGAAGTGCAGCGACAAGGACAGGGGCGAGAAGCCCGCCCCGGAGAGGGGCCCGAGGGACAAGGAGTGCGAGAAGTGCTTCAGAGAGAAGAGGGATGCCAGGGAGAGGCACAAGGAGGCACACGGCAGAGACAGGGAGAGGAAGGCGTCTCTGGACGCAGGGAAGGACCGGCGGGAGAAGGGCTTCCCCGGGGCTGCCGCGGAAGACTCGTGCGACAAGAAGGAGGACAAGAAGGGCAAGGAGAAGAGCTGGTACATCGCCGACATCTTCACGGATGAGAGCGAGGACGAGGACGGCCCCCCGGAGAGGGAGGCGGGGCTGCGGAAGCACGCGGAGAAGCCGAAGGACCGGGACGGCCGGGAGAGGCGGCGGGAGAGGGGGGCCGCGGAAGGCGTGAAGGACAGGAAGGAGAAGGGCCTGGAGAAGCACAGGGAGAAGAAGGAGCGGGAGCCGCCGGAGAAGCACAGGGACAGGAGGGAGCGTGGCCCTGCGGACGCCGCGCAGGACAGGAGGGGCAGGCAGCGGCCTCCTGACAAGGCGGAGCGGCGGCCCCCCGCCGAGGACAAGGCCAAGAGCAGGCACCGAGAGAGGCCGGAGCGAGAGCAGGGCCGGGACAGGAGGCCGTCCAAGGGTGCCGACGCAGAGAAGAGCCTGCTGGAGCGGCTGGAGGAGGAGGCGCTGCAGGAGTTCCGGGAGGACTCCAACGACAAGGCCAGCGAGGTGTCTTCCGACAGCTTCACCGACCGTGGGCCGGACCCGGGGCTGGGCGCCCTCCTGGACGCGTCCTTCCCGGAGCCCCCGGAGGAGCGGGCCCGGGAGCGGGAGCGGCACAGGCACTCCTCGTCCTCCTCCAAGAAGAGCCACGAGCGAGAGCGGGCCCGGAGAGACAAGCCTGACCGGAAGGAGCGGGGCGACGGCGGCCAGTACGAGCGGGACTTCCTGGACTCCGACGCGTATGGCGCCTCCTACGGCTCGAAGGCCGACACGGAGGACGACGTGGATAAAGCTGTCGAGCTGCTCTCCGCCGAAAAGAAGGAGAAGAACGACTCCGAGAGAGACGCTGCCAAGAAGGTGGAGAAGGAGCTGCGGCCCTTCGGGGCGAGTGCCGCCAGCCTCCTGAAGGAGAAGCGGAGGCGGGAGAAGCACCGGGAGAGGTGGCGGGATGGGCTCCCCAGGCACCACCGGGAGGAGCCGAAGCCCGCCGCCCGGGACAGGGACCGGCCCCGGGACGAGGGCGCCAAACTCGGTGAGACCAAGCTGAAGGAGAAGTTCAAGGAGAACCCCGAGAGGGAGAAGGGCGACCCCGTGAGGACCAGCAACGGCGGCGACAGGCCCCCCGCCTCCAGGGACCCGGGCAGGAAGGATGCCAGGCCCCGGGAGAAGCTGCTGGGGGATGGCGACCTGATGATGACCAGCTTCGAGAGGATGCTGTCCCAGAAGGACCTGGAGGTGGAGGAGCGGCACAGGAGGCACAAGGAGCGGATGCGGCAGATGGAGAAGCTGCGGCACAGGCCCGCGGACCCCAAGCTCAAGGACAAGCTGCGGCCGGCTGAGGACGCGCGCAGGAAGGGTCTGGACGTCCCGCCCAAGAAGCCGCTGTGTCCGGACCCTGCCCTGAAGGACAGAAAGCTCAAGGAGCCGGCTCCTGCCGCGCCCGCCGCCGAGAACAAGCCGCACCCGGGCCCGGCCGTGGACCCCCGAGACTGGCTGGCGGGACCCCACATGAAGGAGGTCCTGCCCGCTTCTCCCCGGCCCGACCACAGCCGGCCCACCGGGGTCCCCACGCCCGCCTCGGTGGTGTCCTGCCCCAGCTACGAGGAGGCCATGCACACGCCCCGGACCCCGTCCTGCAGCGCCGACGACTACTCCGACCTCATGTTCGAGTGCGCGGACTCCCAGCCCGTCTCCAGCACGTCCGCCAGCGCCTGCTCGCCCTCCTTCTTTGACAGGTTCTCCATGGCTGCGAGCAGCGTGTCGGAAACCCCAGGCCAGACGCCCACGAGGCCGCTGTGCACAAGCCTCTACCGCTCAGTGTCCGTGGACATCAGGAGGGCCCCCGAGGAGGAATTCAGCGTCGGGGACAAGCTGTTCCGACAGCAGAGTGTCCCCGCCGCATCCAGCTACAACTCCCCGGGGCAGCACCTGGAAGACAAGGCCCCGGGCCCCCCAGGGCCCGCCGAGAAATTCAGCTGCCTGTCCCCTGGGTATTATTCCCCTGACTACGGCCTCCTCTCCCCCAAAGCAGATACCCTGCACTGTCCCCCTGCAGCTGTGGTCAACGTCACCCCCTCCCCAGAGGGCGCCTTCTCTGGTTTACAAGCAAAGTCCCCCTCTTCGCGCAGGGATGAGCTTTTGGCCCCGTCCATGGAGGGGGCCCTCCCCCCGGACCTCAGCATTCCCCTGGACGCCACGGAGGACCAGCAGGCCACTGCGGCCATCATCCCCCCGGAGCCCAGCTTCTTGGAGCCCCTGGACGAGGGCCCCTTCAGCACGGTCATCACGGAGGAGCCAGTTGAGTGGGCACACCCTGCTGCCGCGGAGCAGGGCCTCACCTCTGGCCTCATCGGGAGCGCCCCCGACAACCCCGTCAGCTGGCCCGTGGGGTCAGACCTTCTGCTGAAGTCTCCACAGAGATTTCCTGAGTCCCCACCCTCGGAGCCCCCTTACCCAGTGTCCCCCGTCTCCTACCCACTGCCGGTCACTGAGCCAGGACTCGAAGTCAAAGACGACACGGGGGCGGCAGTCCCGGCCTCCATCTCTGCTTCGGAGGAGCCACCCCCTTTCGCCCCCACCTCCAGGTTGGAACCTTTCTTTAGTAACTGCAAGTCCCTTCCGGAAGCGTCCCCCGATGGTCCCCCCGAGTCCGCGTGTACGACCAGCGGGGCTCAGGTGGAGGTGCTGGGCCCCCTGGAGAGTAACTTCCTGGAGAGCGGTCACAGCCTCTCTGCCCTCGGCCAGGTGGAGCCGGCGCCCTGGCCTGGTGCCTTCCCTGCCTCCGAGGACGACCTCGACCTGGGGCCTTTCTCACTGCCAGAGCTTCCCCTCCAGACTAAGGATGTTTCTGATGTTGAAACAGAGCCTGTAGAAGAGAGTCCTCTTGTTCCTCCAGAAAACACCCCTGCAGGGGCACCCCCATGCCTCCCCGGCGGGGATGCTGCTGCGCCAGCCGCTGAGGAACAGCTCGTGCTGCCTCCTGACCCGGCAGCTGCCCATCTCCCCACAGAGCCCGAACCGGGGTCCCTGGAGGAGCCAAAGCCGGACGTCCTGCTGGAGGCTGCAGTGGAGGCAGGTGCATTGCAGGGGAGGGCCCCCGAGGACCCCGACCTGAGCTCAGAGCCCATGCCGGCCCCCTCGGAACCACGTCCACTGGGGAGCAGAGATGAGGCCGAGGGCCACGACCCCTTAGCCACCCCCCATGGCATGGCCGACGCCCCTGAGGATGGCTCTGCACAGACGCACGTGGCCGACGGGGCTGGCCCCCAGGACAGTGTGGGGCTTGAGAGGTCTCCGGGTAGCGTCCAGCCTGAAGCTGCAGAACCCGAACCTAAAGCCACAGCCGAAGCCCCAAAGGCACCCAGAGTGGAGGAGGTCCCTCAGCGCATGACCCGGACCCGGGCCCAGATGCTGGCCAGCCAGAGCAAGCAGAGCTCACCGCCCGCCGAGAAGGAGCCGGCACCTGCACCCAGGGCCAAGGGCCGCGCCTCCGAGGAGGACGACCCCCAGGCCCAGCACCCACGCAAACGCCGCTTCCAGCGCTCCAGCCAGCCGCTGACACAGCAGATGCACACATCCACGCGGCAGACGCGGGAGGTCATCCAGCAGACACTGGCCGCCATCGTGGATGCCATCAAGCTGGACGCCATCGAGCCGTACCACAGCGACAGGGCCAACCCGTACTTCGAGTACCTGCAGATCCGAAAGAAGATCGAGGAGAAGCGCAAGATTCTCTGCTACATCAGCCCGCAGGCGCCCCAGTGCTACGCCGAGTACGTCACCTACACCGGCTCCTACCTCCTGGATGGCAAGCCGCTCAGCAAGCTGCACATCCCTGTGGTGAGTCTGCCCCCAGGCCGCCCGCCTCCCCCGGACCCTCCTCCCGCTGGGCCTGAGGGTGCCTCTGCTGTTTCCTCGGTGGGCTTCCAGGCTGCTCCCGGGAAGACCTGGCCTTCGTCCGGCCCCCACCCCTCTCAGCAGTCTGTTCACATGCCCCCTTCCCTGGTGACTCCCTCATGTCTGCACGTGTGACACACCCAAGCCCTGCCGTGCACACTACCCTCCTCCTTGTTGTACCCACATCTGGGCTCCCCCCACCCCCTCCTCCTGGCCCACAGGGGTCTCTTCTCCACACAGCAGGCAGAGGGGTGTGCGGCTAACAGAGCCTGCCCTCGACCCCCCTCTGCTCGGCAGGAGCCAGAGCTGCCCTAGCCCCACCTGTCCCACGCATGCAGTGGACTTTATCTTGACCGTCCTGTCCCACCTTCTGTTCGTCCGTCAGGCCCAGGATGGGCCTCAGTCACAGCTGTCAGTGCCTGTCAGGACGAGCCGGTTCCCAGGGCCTCCAGAGGGGCCTTGTCACACACGTGTGTGCCGCTATCAGGCCTCAGCTCCCTGCTGGCAGCTTCCCCAGGCACTGGTGCACTGCCCGCATCCAGCGTCTTCAGAACAAGGACCAGCGCTGAGCAGCGAGGCAAGGGTCTCGCGCTAGGGGTGGCTGCCCCAGCCACCACCCTCTGCCAACCTGCACGTTGCAGTTTACCTGATGTCACCAGCCGCAGTCCCTGCTCTGAGCCCTGACCCCAAGCTGCCTGGGGAGGGAGACAGAGGCATTAGATTCAGGGTCTCAGAGAGTGAGTCTGAAAGAAAACGGCACCTCGACTGCCACAGACAGCCTTGCCTTCTTCCTGCCCCTACCACTCGCTCCTCTTCCCCTGGCTCTCGGCCTTCAGAAGAGAGCTCCGTTCCACTTCCTGTTGCCACACAGTTGAGACCCAGGCTGTTAGGGGAGGGCAGGCCAGAGGCGAGGGGCCCCCCCACCACGAGCCTGAGGGCCAAGGCCTTGGCACCCTCTCCAGAGGGTGGAGCCAGAGGAAGCTGGAAGGGTGGCTCCCTGAAAATACTCAGACCTGGGGCCAGCCTGGACAGGATGCTCTAGGGAGACATGAGCTGCCACCTGCCTGGTCCCACCGCAGGCCGCTGTGCAGCATCAGGCAAGGAAGTCGCCCTGGGGCCAGGCCATCAAGGACAGGGGCTGGAGCTGAAGAGACCTCACAGGAGGTAGTGATTTCATATTTTGAACTAATTTGAGACCAAAGACTTTAAAGACAGCGTGGGCCACTGATTCATTCCCTGTGGTGGGGGGGTGTCTTCGCTGGGCTGCCAGTCTGTGCTTGTGGACAGCACTAGCCTGTGACCTATGTGGCCTTGGCCGGCAGGGGCTCCTGGGTGGTCCATCTTTCCCAAACACTCACTTCCTGGCCCCACGGGATGTTCTGGTTCAACTTGTGCTATTAGGACGCAGGTGTGGACTGCGTTTCAGAAGCACTGCCTCCTGGGAGAAGCGCCGTGGCTGGTTGGAGGGTGGCCTCTGGCATCGCGGGGGTATCTGCTCTCTGGCCTCACGTCTTTTCCAAAGTGACCCAGGCGAGCCCTCTCCCTCCCTGCTCCCCCTCCCCAGGAGACCATCAGGCTCAGCCTGTCTGCCTCTTGGCGCCTGTGTCCCAGGGGGTTGATGGCTGACCTGGGGGCGCGTGGCGCCTGCTGAGACCAGAGGGCGGTACACACTCCCTTCTCTGCATCCCCACCTCCGCAGTGCCCTCCCTGTCCGCCCTCCCCACCTCACGTCCGCGTGATGCACGCTGGTGGCCTGGCACGTTGTGTTTCACGGGCTGTGTGTCTGCAGGGCCGACTCCCGCGAGTGGGCCTCTGACCCTCCGTCTCCCTCTGACCGCAGATCGCACCACCCCCCTCCCTGGCGGAGCCCTTGAAGGAGCTGTTCAGGCAACAGGAGGCCGTGCGGGGGAAGCTGCGGCTGCAGCACAGCATCGAGCGGGTAAGAGGGCGTGGCCGGGCGGGCGCAGGCACGTGTGGGCCCTGCTCACCTGTCCCTCTCCTCCAGGAGAAGCTCATCGTCTCCTGCGAACAGGAGATCCTGCGGGTTCACTGCCGGGCGGCAAGGACCATCGCGAACCAGGCGGTGCCATTCAGCGCCTGCACCATGCTGCTGGACTCGGAGGTCTACAACATGCCTCTGGAGAGCCAGGTCGGTGCTGCCCCGGACTGCTCACATGGTGTGCCCAGGGCCGGGACGGCAGCAGCGCCTCCTCCGTGTCGGTCTCTCGGCAGCGGCAGGTTTTCCTCTAAAACACACGCGCTGTGGGTGAGCAGCACCCAGTACTTCCTCAGCGAGGGCCACAGCCCTGGGCTGGCTGGGTGCTGCCCATTGGCCCAAACACACAGTTTGCCTTGACTGTCCCCTAGAGCAGTCCTGCCCGCCTCCCCTCGGGCTGGGCTGGGCCCACCTGCACCCCTGTTCCTCTGATGCCTGTTTACCTGTGCCTTGAAGCCCCCCCCCCCCCCGCCAAGTCCTTGGTCACGACTGAGATGTAACTCGTGCAGAGAGTGGACTGTTGTGTCCACGGCCACCCTGATCGGCTTTTTGCCGGCAACCACTGTAGCTTTTTGGAAACAGCCCAGAATGTGTCCTTCTGGGCTTGCCTTCTGCCCCACTCAGTGCTCTGGCTTCGGTGCCCAGTCCCCTCCTGACAGATGCCTCCTTGTGACCACAGGCTCATGGTGGGTAGGGGGACACGTGGATCTCGGTTTCTGAGCAGCACTCCTGGGTTGGCTACATGGTGACGTCGTTCGGTGGTTAAAAACTTCAGTGCGTTAAGGATTTCCCATTCATGTAAAAACCTTAAAGGCTCTATCTCTAAAGTTTCCCTGTGTAACGTGCTGTGCACAGGGACAAGTCTCTCTCAGCAGAAACGTCTGTTCACGATGGTTATTGTAGGGATCGGGTGGAAGTCTCGCCTTTTGTATCCAAAAGGAAAGGAATCTGCTCACCTTGAAGGGACTGCCTGGGTTCCTTCTGAATGTCAAGGGGAGAGGGGTCCAGGCTGCGGTCTCTTGCCTCCACTACGCTTGTTGTGGGGCCTGGGCTCAGCCCCTAGGCGGTGGTCCTGCATGGCTTTGGTGACAGAGACCTTCACATGTCGTCCTTGGCCTGATGGCCACCCTGACGCCCAGGGGCCGGCACTCTCCTTGCCCTCCCGAGGTTGCCCCATCGGTCCGTCTCGGCTACGGCGGCTGTGCACGTGCGGACCTTGGCGGCAAGGCGGCCTCACTGCCCTCCTGAGCCTGCGGAGCGGGAGGGAGGGCCCTGCCGGTCAGTACTGGGCACGCTGTGTGGATTCTGGAATCTGCGCCCTTTCAAGGCGGTGGGGGGGCCTTGCCGCGCCTTCCAGATGCCCACACGGGGCCTGCTGTCCTTCCAGGGCGACGAGAACAAGTCGGTGCGGGACCGCTTCAACGCCCGCCAGTTCATCTCGTGGCTGCAAGACGTGGACGACAAGTACGAGCGCATGAAGGTCAGTCCCGGGGCCGCGGCAGGGGGCGCCGGGCGGCCGTATCCACAGGAGATGGCTTTGGCCCCGCTCGGAGCCCCGCCCAGGCCGCCCCACCCCTGTGTTCCCTCTCAGAGTGTCTTCCCTCCTGTCCAGGTGTGCGGGGAGCAGCTCCTGTCACCAGCTGGCGGTCAGGCCTCTGTGGGACCCCACCTTGAGCCCTCCTCAAAGGTCACAGCACCCGCCCACCACCGCCGCTCTGACGTGCGGGCCAGTGCAGCAGGCGGGGGGGTAGCTTAGCAAGTGCGAAGCCAGAGCTCGTGCAGCCGTGAGGGCCGCACGTGGGGTCCCCTCCAAGAACCACAGCAGTAGCACCAGCTACAAAGTTCCCACCCCGAAGCCAGCACCCCTGGAACCCCCACGAGGCAAGGCCCAGGCCCCCGTGCGCCCTCAGTGCCCCTGATGGTGGGCACAGGCCCAGAGCAGGGCCCCAGCCACCACGGCATCCGACAAGCCCCAGTGGTGGTGCAGAGCTCCCTTCCGCCCGCCAGCCGGCTTGAGGGGAGCTGTTTCTCCTCTTTTCTGTATTAAAGAGAATTAAAATTCAGTTTGGTGCATTAATAATGCCACAGTCTAATTTCCTTAACATGCAAAGGAGTTAAACTAGGAAGGAAAAGTGTGGGCAGGAGGCTAGATTCGTGGTGTGAGGAGTGCGCCCAGACACGGACGGCCAGACCTCGAGGACGCCACGCTCCAGTGACCACTTGTTTCCCAAGCACACGGTCACCGTGAGGCTCCTCAGAAGACAGACTGCCCGCCCCCAGTCCCCGCAGCCCTGCAGCCAGCGTCGTTTGCTGGTTCTGAAGGGTGAATGGAGGCGCCTCCTATTTCAGTGCTGTAGCCCAGCGGTTTCATTCCAGTTGTTTAAAACTCAGGGACCACAGTCCAGTAAAATGGAACCCTAGAAGCCCAGGAACAGTGAGTAGAGGGAGGCTGGGTGCCCCGACCAGGCCAGAGTGAACACTGCGTCCTTTAACTTAGGTAAAGCCAGCCCGACTGCCGAGGGCACCTGGGCTGCTGTTCTGTCAGCCTCCGAGTCTGCCCCGAGCGTCAGACCCGGCTGGCACGTGCTACTGAGAGAGTGGGGACACGGCTGCCCCGCCAGGCGCACGTGGCCTGTTCAGAACAAGCTGGAGGAGCTGTTTATCCTCACACATGTGTGTTTTTTTTAAACCGAATTATTTTGAGCCGAATTAGAGATGATGATGTCCTACCTAAATACTTCTGTGCTCATCCAAGAAAGTGATTCGCTGCGGCCGCATCGCGCTATGTCCGTCTGCCTGCTGTGCTGTCCCACCCGCCTTGGGCCCCACCTGCCGGCCTGGGCGCGTCATCCTGGTGGTGGTGGTTTCAGTCTCTACCTGCCACTTGCCTAAAATGAAATACTTAACTGTTCACTCTTAGGACCAACTTAATAAACCCAGGAGTATTAAATACTGTAAAACTAAACTCTGGGTAACTCTTTCTAAAAATGGCACTTCTAAAAGGCAAAGTTTCTACTGTAAGTGCCAGACATAACTGAAACCAGTAGCAGCAGCCAGACATGATTGTGAAACGAAAACAGAAAAGCTCTTGCACGTTCTGATTAGATGCTGTAGTGAAACCCGGGGGGTGGGGGGGGGCACAGAGCAGTGACAGCCAGACCCCCGTGTGGCCGGGACGAGGCCCCGGTGTGAGAGGCCGTCCTGGTGCCCGTCCTCCCAGAGGGACGCGGGTGGGGGCGCGCTGGGGTCCCGGCCCCTGCCCCTCACCTGTGCGTTTCCCACACAGACGTGCCTCCTGATGCGGCAGCAGCACGAGGCAGCGGCCCTGAACGCGGTGCAGAGGATGGAGTGGCAGCTGAAGGTGCAGGAGCTGGACCCCGCCGGGCACAAGTCCCTGTGCGTGAATGAGGTGCCGTCCTTCTACGTGCCCATGGTCGATGTCAATGACGACTTTGTGCTGCTGCCAGCCTGACGGCCCGGCAGGGGGACCCAGACCAGGCCGCACGTCTGCCTGCTGCTGCCGCCGGGGCCGGACAGCGGAGGGAGACCATGTCCTCAGGCGGGGACACCAGGGGGAAGCCCGCACTGGGCCCCGGGCGCAGCTCCTTCCTCCCGGACGCGGGGATGGATGCGGCGGCCTCGGGGCCTTTCCAGCCAGCTGCACGGGTGTTTCAGGAGCTGTGACACAGAGTGCGATTTTTAGAATTTCCTGTTCCATTGTGATCAACTGAGGAAAATAAAACCAAGGTGTCCACCCCTCACAGACAGCGACCTCCAGGTCGGAGAGCAGGGAGGGCGCTGGCCCGGCTGCTGTCCTGGCCTCACGAAGCTGCCGGCGGCTGCGGGCCGCAGACAGGCCGCCCGCCCGCCCGCAGAGGGACGCTAGGGCTCTCGGTTGTGTTTTTAATGGAGTCAAATCCACGTGGTTTGTATATTTTTTCCTTTAATCTTGGGCATTTTGTTTCTCTTTCTGAGAACATAACTTGAAACACTACAGAGCCAATAATCATATAAAAAGTGTACCCGTAAACGCTGTACAGTTTTATACACGTTCACAATGTACTTTTGCTGCCTTCTAGATAATTTATTTTGCAACACATTACTGCACAGTTGTAAATAACTTATGTACTGTAACATCACTTCAGTTACGTGTAAAGAAATAAATTAATTAATTACACGCTCTTTGTACACGACAGGCCCCTCGGGCGAGGCCGCCGTGGCTGAGATGAGGGTCACTCCCTAAAAACTCCAGTGTCTTTGAATTTTTTCCTCCCAAACAATTAGCTTTCAATTTTGAAACAAACGCTATTTTCCCCTCCTTTCCTTCCCTTACTAGGACCCAGAGGGGTTCCTCTGCTCACGACAGGGGTGCTGGCGGAGGAGGGGGTAGACGACAGACAGACAAAGGCGTAGAGATGAAAACAGTGGCTGAGCGCTGTGGCCATGGGGAGACCAGGGCACAGGCTGCAAAGACTGGTCTCCTGGCACCCAGGCAAGCCGCGACCCTGAGTCCCCGGGGGGCTGAGTGTGCTGACAACTCCCTGCTCCGAGGACACCCATGCTCACCCGGTTCTCCTCTCCAGGGAGCCCCGCTCCGTCCGCGACCTGTCTACTCTCTGGTCCAGCTAGATGGGTGCGAGGCCGTGGGTCAGGAGTGGACCGTCCCTGCTCTCGGCCTCGGACACCTCGTGCTCCTCGCCTCTGCACTTCCCGTGCTGGCGACAGCTGCAGACACGCCCCATTCAGGGGTGAGGACCCAGGCTCGCCCTTCTTCTTCGATTTGTGCTAACCCCCCGGCTGGGTCCGAGCTCAGTGTCCCTCAGCGGGAGGCAGAGCCCCAGCATGAATGAGTCGCAGAACTTTGGTCCCAGAAGCTTCTAAGCTGCGAGTTAGCCTGTGGCTGTTTGCGCAGGGAGCCCAGGCCCACTTAGGGCCTCCGATTCCGTCGTGGGGCCAAGACGCTGGGGCCAACCCCCAGGGCTTCTCTCTCTCTCCTCCAGCTACAGGGCCGGGATGGGGCCCAAACACAAGTGCAGAGCAGAGCAGCTGCGCCCACACTGTGCCCCCGCTCAGGCACCACAGTGATGCCACGGTGTCCCCCCTGCAGGGCCTGAGCACAACTTCCTGCCATGAGACAAACAGCTCAGCTGTCTGGCCACTCACAGGTGGGCTCTGCCCACTAGAACGTTTGTGAAGAAGGTCCCGGAACCGAGGCCGTCTGGTTCTCCTGCTCACCCCAGTCTGGGTGCAGCAGGCTGTGCAGGTGTTTTCAGAATGTCCACGAGCCCAGAATGGCATCGGGCCGAGCCTGCTGACCGGCCCCCGGATCTGAGAGACTCAGGTCGCCCTCAGGACAGTCTGGCTTGGGCCGGAGGAGAGCAGTGCTTTGCCCCGGGCGCAGGGTCCTGGCCTCCTCACCTGAGAGGACCTCCCCTCCCCAACCTGTGCAGACGCTTCCCAACCCCTTGGCAGAACCTGTTGGCATCAAAACATGACAACCGGATGCCTGATACCCAGGTGCCGTGGGCTGGCAAGGCTGGTGGCCCCCTGCCGATGGTACCCCCAGCTTAGATGGAGAGAGAGATGGAAGAAATTGGGGGCCTTTTCCAACCTGTGCACATAATCTCATGGCAGGCTCAGCAGCCTGGAGTAGGTGAGCGGTCTCCCCGGACATCAGCCTTCCTCCTGCAGGGCCGGCAGCTAGACTGGAGGGGAGGGCTGGCCGGGAGACCTGCCATTGCAGCCCTGTCGTCAGATGGAGGAGGACAGGGCCTCCAAGGGGCCAACACCCACGCAGTGCCTAGACACTCGAGTGAGAGCTTCACAGAGGCCCAGGCAGCTCTGGTGCCGTGGGGAACCCCGAGCCTCCTTCCACAATACAAACCTATCTTTGAGTAACCCCAAATGTTAAACATACTGGGTAAGACAAAGTCAGCTCTGACAACCAACTATACTTCAATTAAAAAAAAAAATTTTAAAGTCAGCTTTGATAAATTATGTTCAAAGAACTAAATAAAATTATGTCTAAAAAACTAACATGACAGAGAACAGTCTCACCAAATCGAGAATACCAGTGAAGAGAAACTAGCTTCAAGAGAAAATGGAAATTCTGCGGCTGGAAGTACCGTAACCGAGTTTGTGCAGAAGGGCCAGCACACCTGAAGGTAAGTTAGCTGAGACGATCAAATCCGAGGAACAGGAAAAAAAAAAGAACGAAGGGAAGTGAACAGTTTCAGGGACCTGCAGGATGTGCTCAAGGGAAGCAGTGATGCTTACAGGGGGTCTGGGAAGAAAGGCCGTGAACTTTATGTCAGCATGGTGAGGCCACGGTACCCAAAAATTTAGTCAAATGTTACTCTAGGTGCTTCTGTGAGGGTATTTCTTAGATGACGCTGACATTTAAGTCACTGATTTTGAGTAAAGCAGATTATCCCTCAGTATGGAGGCCTCAAGAGAAAAAGACTGATGTCCCCAGTGAGGGGGGAGTTCTGCCAGCAGACCTGCTCTGACGTCACAACGTAGCAGCAATCCCTGGGTTTCCAGCCTGCCAGCCTCCACAGTCCTGGAAACCAACTCCTTAAAATCTACAATTGATCCATCTACGTATCTTCCAGTAATTCTGTTTCCTTGGAGAATCCTGATAATACATTAGACAAAGACTTAAAATCAGCTTCTATAAATTATGTTCAAATAACTAGAGCAAATCATGTCTAAAGAATTAACATGGCAGTAAGAGAATGATATCTTACCAAACAGAGGGAACCGAGAGAGGAAAAGATACAGAGACGAGGGGAGTTCTGTAACTGAAAGGCACCATGACTGAATGTGAGTTCATGAAGAAAGAGTCAGCAAGTCTGGAGGCAGGCCAGTTACGAGGGCCTCACTTGTGGAACAGAAACAGAAAGACCAACAAGACGCCCAGAGCTTCGGGGACCTGCCAGCTGCTGTCAAGTGTCCCAGCGCACACTGGGCGTCCTGGGCAGAGAGGGAATGGGGCAGAAAGAGTATTTGAAGAAATAATGTTCAAAAGTTACCCAAAATTGATTAAAAATACTAATCTATCTCCGAGAAGTTCGATAAACTACAAACAGTATAAACTCAAGGCCGCCCGCACCCAGAGGCGTCGTGACTCGTCGTCAGAAGCAGGATGCTGAGAGCCTGGACCAGAGCTCAGCCCCGAGGAAGGGCTCTCCGCGGACCGGCTGTCGCCTTCTCAACAGAAACCGCGGGCCCCGTGCCAGTGGGACAGCGCCACATCCCAAGAGGAAAAGACCCTCCCCCAGGCTCCTGTCCCTGCTGCAGCTACTTTTCAAAAAATGGAGAAACAGAAACATAACTGCTCGCATGTCTGCCCCTCAAAAAATCCTGGTAAGAACCCCTCACGCTCAACTGAAAAGTACAGAACAATAACCTGAATTCACATGAAGAAATAAAAAGCATGGCTAAAAGGAGCTACACAGGGAGACAGACAGTGTTAATGCATTTTTGCTTTAAGTCTTCCGTCTTACACCTGCCTGAAGATAAAGCAGGAACGACAAGGTGGTGGCGCACGTGCAAGGGCGTCGCTGCGTCACAAAGGTGGGGAGGAGGCGCCTGTGTTGGAGCGGAGTAAGGACGCTTCTGAAACTCCCTTACATTCATTTCGGCTAGGTTATTTTAGTTAAGATGTTAGCTGTCCTCCTCACACCAAGTTTTTAAACATGTAGAAAAGAAACGGGAATTTACATGGACACAAGAAAGCACCTAACACAAAGGCGCAGGGACGCGGGAGCAGAGAGGACAGGCTTGCAGCAGGTGAGAGCAGCAGGATGCCAGGCGTCTTACAAGGAATTAAATGTACACGGGTTAGACTTTCCAATTAAGAGGCAGAGATTGGCAGAAACGCTTTTTAAAAGATTATGACTGACTGTATGCTTCCTACAGGAGCCTCGGCAAACACTGCGCACTAGGAAGGGGAGCCAGACAGACGGCGCTCAACGGGGCAGGCCTCACCCCGTCATTCTGTCGTGGGGAGGGTGAGAAAGAAGAGCAACAGGAAACAGGAGGCTCCCCTGGAACCAGCCAGACCCCCACCGACAGCGGCAAAGCCTGTTCTCCAGGGCACGTGGAGTACTATGCAGGAAAGGCCGCATGTTGGGCCATAGAACAAGCCTTGGTAAATTTTAAAAGACCGTAGTAACATAAAGCAGGTTCTCCAACACAATGGAATGAGATCAGGAAGCAATTAACAGGTGGGAATTTGGAAAACTCAAAAACTTTGTGGAAGTTAGAAACCACACTCCTAAATCCTCAAAGACAAACCACCAGGGAACCAGAAAACACTCTTGAGGTGCTTTGACAGGGAGAGAAAACGCACTGCAGCACCACATGGAGGGGGCACTGAGGTGGAGCCACCGGGACCCCGGGCGCAGGGCCAGGAGGGTGCGAGCTGCACGGGGGACGGTGAGCAGCGCCAACTCCAGACAGGAGTCCGAGGCCTGCCCAGTAGAGCAGCGAGTGCGACTGGGAGACGCCACAAGCCAGGTCCTGCTGACCCAGCGCCGAGTGTACAACCGTCTTCCAGCCTCGCCCGCCCCAAATGAACATGACGTGAAACCCAGAAGTGTGTGCTGCGGCCCAGACAGGTCCGGGAGCGACCACCCCTCTGGCCGGAGGAGGGAGGAGGCTCAGATGCTCCAGGGACGCCCGTCCGCTCCTTCCCTGTGCGCCCCTGGCCGGGTCCGGGGCTGGGGCCAGAGGCCCGCCAGGCTGAGAAGGAGAACTTTCTCGGAGCAGCTGTGAGGCCAAGACGCTGAGGCCGACCCCCAGGGCTTCTCTCCCTCCTCCAGCTGCAGGGCCGGGACGGAGCCCAAACACAAGTGCAGAGCAGAGCAGGGTAACAGAGGCCCAGGTTTCTGTGCAGAAGTTCAGAAGCGGAGGGGACAGGGAAGCAGAAACTCCAGCAGATGTGGAGAGAGAGGGGCTCAGCAAGCCATCCCATAAGGTGGGTTTAATCCTGGGCACAGCCCCACCCTCCCCCCGGAAGCCACATGGATTTGTCCCCAACTGGCCCGCTGCAAACTTCGGGAACGGAGACCCTGCACACCCACATCCCAGGCGGCCACCACGAGACCCACACGTGGGACAGACCAGAGGTGGGAGGCTGCAGTGACTGCATCCACAGCCACAGGGCAGCGAGGACGGACAGCGGGGACCTACCCAGGACGGTGTCCTGGAGAAACAAAAGGAACCAGCCTAATAATTTCTAAACAAGATCCAGGCTCTTGGGACATAATAAAAAAAATTCTTCACAAGAAAACCAGAAAAATTTCCCTTCCCCCAGGAAAAGACAGTCAGCAAACACCACCGAGAAACTGGCAGAGGTCCTGGGATAAGTGGACAGACACACAACACTGCTCGTGATGTGAATGCCGCACGGAGCAGTCGCCAACGTCCTTCAAACAAATGTCTGATGTTAAAAATAAAACATCTCGTAAAAGAAACAAAAGATAAAAAAGAAAGCACGAGTTGAAATTTCATGAATGAAACAATAAACCAAAGTAAGCTCACTGTGTGGACCTGACAACACCACGGAGAGATGCACTGAAGCTGCAAATTCATAGAAATTACTCAATTTGAATTATAAACGGAAAAAATATCTTTATAAATGAAAAGATCCTGAGGGACTTGGGACATCAACAAAAAGCTGAACGTGCACGAGATGGGGTCCCTAAGAGAGAAGAGAGAGACGTGGTGCTGAACTGTAAGGAAACGAAATGCGGAAACACATTTCAAGTTAGGTGAAAGGAATAAACCTACAGATTCAGAAAGCTGAGCAAATTCTAAAGAGGAAAAAGCACATTACAGTTTTCAAAACTTTCTTCACAAGAACAGCAATGGAACACTGTGAAGCTGCCATAAACGAACACCAGCAGAGCACAACACAGCCCAGGACAGTGTCTGACACACACAAGACACTCAAGATACAGAACAGAGAGCTCTGTACAGAGTCTGACACACAGCAGATACCAAAGGTACAGAGAGAGAGCCCTGGACAGGGTCTGACACAGAAGAGACCAAAGGAGCGGAACAGAGGGCAGTCTTTTCAAGGCCTGGTTCTGAGATGACAAGCAGAATGTGGATCTGGACCCATAATCACCTAACAATTTGTACAAAAGTCAACACCAAGTGGATGAAACCTAAATAGATATCGTGAAATTCAAAAACTCTTACTAGAAAACAATGCAAAATCTTCAGAACACTGGATATGACAATGATTTCTTGGACTTGATACAAAGGCACAGGGACCACAACAAAAATAGAGTAATTGGACTTTATGAACATTCAAAAATGCAGCAAAAAAATTAGATCAATGGAGTAGAAAGACAACCCAGAAAATGGGAGAAAATGCTCACACGTCATACGTCTGATGAGGGATGAATATCCAGAACAATAAAGGACTGTGACTCTTCACCACAGAAGGCCAACAACTCAAGTCAAAAATGGGCAAGGGGCTTGAGCAGAGATTTCTCCAAAGAAGATAAACAAATGGTCAGTTAGCTCGTGGACCTGACCGACCATCAGGGAAACGCAGATGAAAACCACAATGAGGTAGCTGCTCACACCCGTCGGTATGGCTGTTAACCACAAGAACGAAACAGAGCACAAGGTGCGGTGGTCATGATGTGAGAGCTGTGGGCTCTGCGCACTGCTGGTGGGAATGGAAGATGGTGATGGTGTGGCCACTGGAAAACAGCATGGCGGCTCTCTACAAAATTAGCAATATAATTACCACGTGATCCAGCAACCCCACTTCTGGGTGTATACCCCAGGAGAACTGAAAGTGGGGTCTGGATGACAGACAGACAAGGGAAATGTACATACAGACTAGGGAATTTTTCAGCCTTTAAAAGAAATGGAGCGGACAGGGTCCAGCTCAGGGGTGGCACATACTTAGCGTGCATGAGGCTCTGGTTCAATCCCCAGCACCTCTGCTAAATAATAAACAAACTGAATTATCTCCCCCTCATAAATAAATAAACAAAACTGTACCAAAAATAAAAGAAAAAAGAAAAGAAATGAGGTACTGATAGATATTTTAATGACATTATGCTAAATGAAATAAGCCAAATACTGTATGACTCCACTTACGAGGTGCTCTGAGTAGTCAAAGTCAGAGACAGGACAGTGGTGCGCACAGGGCTGGGGGCGGACAGTGAGCAGCACCTCCTGGAGGCTCAGGTTTACCAGCTGAAAGGGGCCTGCGGCTGCGGGAGGGCACAGTTCATGTGTGTGCACGTCACACCACTGAGCCCTTCCCTCAACCACGCTTAGGACAGTAAACTTTATGTTATGTGTATTTTAACACAATAAGAAAGAGACAGTCTTGTGTGAAATAAAGACGTATGTAATATAAAAGTGAAAATAATCTCAAGCAGGCCCACACTACTGAAGTGGTAGAAGTCCTGCAGCAGAAGTAGAATAAAATCAGACAGCGTTCTGCATCTCCATGAGGAAATGAAGCTTTAGAACCACTAACTACGTGTTAAACAGGTAAGGCTCATTTTAGAAAGTTCTTTAGAACATACACCGCCTGTGTAAAGAACAGTAACAATGCAGGGTGTGGACTACAGCACACGCAACACAACATGTACAACAGCAGATAAAGGAAAGTATGGGGAAACGGCAGTGTTACTGCAGGGTGACAACGTGAACAGTGTCCTGTCCCCTGCAGGTAGACTGTGGGCTGTTCAACATAAAGACCCCAAAGCAAAGAGCAGAATAACAAGACAAAGACTTGCAGCTAATATTGAGGCGGGAAGCCCCATAAAAAGACCAGCAGGAGCCCCAGGCAGCACCACTACTCTCCTGCCAGCACCATGCGGTTCCCTGGCCCAGAGGCTCTATCTCACTTTCTGCCTCTGAAACGGCTAACTTCTAGGAAAGTGGGCTCCCTCCTGATTGGTCCACTTCCCTCCCTCCTGATTGGTTATTTTTCTCCTGCCTTATTGGTCCATTTCTACAAAGCCTGTTCCTAATTAGTCAACTTTCATTATACCTCATTTGCATACGATGTTGCAAAGTGTAAACTGGTAGCCTATAAAAGCCAGTGTAAGCCTACAGACGGGGCCCAGAGCTTGGAATGTTAACTGTTCTGGCCCTGCTGGGGTAATAAACCTGAGTTCTCCAACTCTGCTTCTCTGGCCGGGATTCAGGTTGCTGTCGCAACTGAGCTGTAACACATTATTTCTGCAACAGTACGACAACAGAAATAAAATGAACTTATAAAAACATTGACCTAAAGGCAGAAATAGAAGAAAAAAGAACGAAGAAGAGATGGGACAAGTGGAAGCCAAACAGCAAGGTGAGAGACACAGCTAAGCAGTTCAAAGGCCACACTGAGTCCTGACATCCTGAACACCCTATGAAGACACAGACTGTCAACCTGGATTGAAAACCAAAGCCCAACTACACGGTGCCTAAAAGAAATACACTTTACCTTTATTTTTTTTTTCGAGGTTTCCCCCCCCCCCCCCCCCCCGCTGTGGACAGATAATTAGATTTATGTATTTGTTATTTATTTATTTATTTAGTGGAGGGACTGGGGATTGAAGGCAGGAGCCCTGCATGTGCTAATAAGCACATGCTCTACCCCTGAGCTGTACCCTCCCCTGAGAAACACACTTTAAATACAATGACATAAACAAGCTAAAAATTAAAAGATTTGAAAAGCACACCGTACGAATACTTAAAGGGCTAGAGGCGGGGTTGTGAAGTTCTCAGATCTAGTTTTCAAAGTCAAAAGAATAAAGTTTAGAGATTCAAATTTTCCTTTTTGTGAACCAAAATTATACCACATTTCTTATCTGTACAATCCATGAAGTAAAGTTTACTTACCAAAAAAACCCAACAACAACAACAAAGAAAGCAAGCTAGACGCTGGACTCTGGGCTGTGTTCACATCGAACCAGGCAGGTCTCAGGAAAGTGCACGACCAGGGAGGTGGCTCCCTCCATGATCCAGGGGCCAGTCCACACAGGGGACGCAACACCTGTCGGTTCTGTGCACCTAATGGCGGTTTTCAAGATACACGTACCAAAGAGCAATTAAATTGCAGGGAGAAACAGACAAATCCATAATTTTAGTCAAAGACTTGAATGCCTCTCTCAACAGCAGACAGGGTGAGTGGGTGGGTCATCAGCTGTACCATTGACCAGAGTGACCTAATGAATATATATAGGGTGCATCACACAGCAAAGTCAGCAGAACACACACGTTTCTCATGTGCGGTGGACATTCAACAAGATACGCCATACCTTGGTCATAAAAAAGTACCCCCAAATTCCAAGGATTCAAGTTGCATGAAATACAGCTAACCCTTGGCCACCAGGTGGGTCAGTGGAACTGCGCTCGGGAGCAGCAGAAAGTCTGGGACTCACAGCCTGCCCCCTGCACCCGGGCCCTCCGTCTGCGCTTCTGTGGCCAAGGCGGCCCGCGCAGCGCTGCGTGTAAGAAGGCCCTCCCAGCAAAAACCGTGTGGTTCAAGGGTCAACTGTATGTTCTTATTTTTACAAATCTATAACAGACGGATTCTTCCAAAATCTCTTTAAGTTTTGGGAAGTAAATAATGTGCTTCTTTAAAACCCATGGAGCAGAGAAGAGATCAAATGGGAAATCCCAAAGCTGGGCCTTTGAAAAGGTCAGTAAGCGTGGTAAGTCCTCAGCCTGACAGCTTGGGCGGAAAACAACCGAGACACAAGTCAGCAACATCAGGAAAGCCAAGGCGGCACCACTGGAGAGTCTCTAGATATCAAAGGAATAATACAAGAGCTTTATCAACAACTTTTATACCAATAAATTCAACCACTTAAAGGAAAGGACAAATTCCTTGAGACACAAATTATCAAAGCTCATTCATGAATAAACCCACTACCTGAACAGTTCTAGATGTATTAAAGACATTGAATGTGCACATATTTCCATTAAAAGAAAAACCCTCCAAACCTTGATGGCTTCACTGGTGAATTCCACCAAACATTTAAGGAAAATATAATACAAATTCCATGTAAAATCTTCCAAAAAATTGAAAAGAAAGGAATATTTTCCAAATCATTCCATGAAGCCAGCATTAACTTGACAACCCAAAGAGGCAAATACAATGCAACAGCACCACAGGTCAACACCCCTGATGAACATAAAGTCAAAAGTTCTAAGCAAAGTTTTAGTAAATCACTTTAACAATATATTAAAAAGATAACACACCATTACTAAATGGGTTTTAGTCCAGAAATTCAAGGTTAGCTTAACATGCAAAATCAATCCACGTAATTCAGTCTGTTGCTGTTGTTGCTGTTTTTAGAGGAGGTACTGGGGCTTGAACCCAGGACCCAGGGCTTGGTAAGCATGTGCTCTGCCATTGAGCTATGCCCTCCCCTCTGTAATTCATTTTTTTCTTAAACAAAGCTTAAAAAACAAAGTGACAACTATACTAAAAGTTTAAAAAGTGACAACGTATATTGATTCAGAAAAGTCCAACATCCACTTGGACTTAAAAAATAAACTAAGATTAAAGAGAACCTCCTCCCGTCACCCCAAAACGGCATCTATGAAAAGCCCAGCTCTTCATCATCCTTCGTGGTACGCACTGAACCCTCTACCCCTGAAGTCAGACACAGGACAAGAACAGCCGCTCTCACCACTTCTAGTCAGCGCTATCCTGGTCACCCAGCCAACACAGCAAGGCCAACAGGAGGAATAAGAGGCACCCAGACTGCTGGGCAGGAGCCGCATTCCAGGCGTCCTGACTGTCTATGTGAAGAGTTGACGCCATCTTGAAAATAAGCTCCTGGATGTGACAGCAGCACACAAAGTCCATCACACGTCTGTGAACTACCACATACGGCTGAACGTGCGGACTTGAATGAAATGAGACAGCCTTCAAGTTTAATGGGGTGACACACCCTGAACGTACCAGGTTTTGGTGAGGACGTGGAACACCGGGCATCCTGGTATACTTATGGTGAAAACATAAAATATAAACTGGTACAACTGGGAAAAACGCTTCTTAAAAATACACCCACACTGACGGAGTAGGGGCTCCCACATTCCATGCTCTGTCAAAGCGACAGCTACGCTGGCAAAAACTGTCAGACTCCAGGTTTTCAGACAACTGAGACTGGTTAATGAGGAAATAAGCTGCTACATTTTGGTGACATCACAGCAGGGAGAGTGGGCGCTCCAGGAATGGCCCCTCCACCTAAACTGAGCAGGCAGGAGCTGGAGCTGTCCTGGAGCGGAGCCGGCGGCCTCAGAGACGGCGAACCCGGCGGCCCCGCGTTCCGCGCGCCGGCCCCGGGGTGGCGGCTCGTGTCCCCGTGTCCCCACCCTCCGGCCCAGGTTGGCGGCCCTGGTCCTGGAGGGCCTTGCCGAGCGCGGCCTCGGGTCACTTGGCCCGAGCAGAGGGTCCTGCGCCCCGTCTAGCCGCCGTGGGCCGAAGCGGCTTCCTGGACAGGTGAAGGCAGTATTCCGCTTCGGTAGGCCCCTCGCCTTCTGGGAAGCGGGCACGTCAGGAAGTCTTCGTCGGGTCGCCGACGGACAGCGGAGACGGCAGGACAGGGGCCGCAGGCCGCGCAGCAGGCGGAGCCCGGCAAGTCACGGGGGACGGACCAGCCCTTGAGAGCCAGCGGACCTCGAGGAACGAGAGCGTGTGGTGCTCAGAGCCACCGCAACACAGTGCTAAAGGGCCAGTTCTCAACAGAAAGGTGTAAAACGAAGAAAAATCAGGAGAGCGTGTCCCTTCCACAGGAGGGAAGGCGTGACAGACGCCATCCCTGAGGCCGCCCAGATCCCGGGGTGACGGGTCACGGCGCTGAGTGCGCGGCTCTCTGTGTCCGGCCGACCGCAGGGACCTCGGCCGGAGCGGAGCGCTGAAGTCGGCAGGAGAACGGGGCGGACGCCGCGAAGGCACTGGGGGGCCGCCGCAGAGAGGGGCGGAGCGAGTCCTGAGGCCACGCGGTGCGGAACACACCGGGGACGGCGACGGGGCCCCGGCAGCCTGCGCGGGCGGGGCGGCCGGCGGGGACGCACGCGGGGCGGGAAGCCCGGAGCCGCGGCGCCGCCCCTGCGGGAGAGAGAGCGGCGGCGGCGCCACGGCGGCTGCGGCCAGAGGCCAGTGCGCGTGCGCGCGCGGCCCCGCGCTCTCCGAGCGGCGCGCGCCCAAGGTCGGCCCACGGAGCTCGCGGCCGGGCTGCGGGGAGGGGGCAGAGCGGAGCCAGCGGGAGGGAAGGGCCTCCGCCGCGCGGGGCCGCGTTCAGAGCCAGAAAGAAAGCGCCTGTCAAGGAGCAATGCTGCACATTCAAGAAAGGGAAGTCAAGACGCTTGCAGTAGACCCGCTGTACAGAGAGGCTGAAGGAGCCTGCCGGGTGGAATGCAAGGGACACGAGGCCACGAGTCAAAGCTGAAAGGACGAGGAACCCCAGTCTCAGGCAACTCGGACGCGGCACGAAACGCTGAGGCCGAGGGCCTTAAACAACACTTGCTTCTCTCAGCTCTGGAGCCGGGACGACCAAGACCAAGGTGCCAGCAAAAGGCTGATTCCTCGTCGTGTCCACGCGGGATGCAGGGAGCCGGTCTCTCACGTCCCCTCTTGTGGAGAGCGCTGGTCAACACCAACCGCCTCCCAAGGGGCCGCCTCTAAACGCCGCCTCACGGGGGCCGGGGTTCCGCACACCAGCTCCGGGGGCACAGTCCGTCAACGGCAAACGGCAAAGGGAAAGACATGGTGAATATAAAAGCCACTGTTACTGCACTAGTCATGGCTTGCAACTCCCTTTTCCCTGTCATATCTAACAAGAAAATGCGCAAAACAGTCATTGCGAATCTTCTAACGCAGCACATGAAGACGCAATCTGAGAAAGAGTGCCCCAGAGGAGGGACAGAGACGCACAGGAGCAGAGCTTCCGCGTATTATGGCATTAACTGGCAGTGTTTAAACAGTACAAAAATGGTATTACTAATGCCATTTAAAGGGCAAATGGCATTCACTTAAATTGTCGTAAGATGTTAACTAATCCCCAAGGCAGCCACTAAGACATAACTAAATAATATGGAAAAAGAGAAAGGAATCATGATGTTTAAAAACTCAACTAAATGCAAAAACCGACAGTAATGGAAAAACTGAGGAACAAAAAAACCAAGACATATAGAGAACAAATGTAGAAGTAAATGCAAAAGGGAGCCAGGGTGGTTTCCTGCTGTCAGACAAAACGGAGGATAACTTAAGAGCTGTTACAAGACAAAGAAAGACATTATATTGATGTAACAGGTCAATCCATCAAGAAACTATAACAATTATAAACATATACACACCAAGCAATGGAACCCCAAAATACATGAGCTAGAAGCCAACAGAACTGAGGGGAGAAACGGTTCCACAACAATAGCTGGAAACATCAATCCCCCACTTGCATAATGGATTGAACAACTAGACGGAAACTCAGTGGGGACCTGAGAACTTGAACACTGTAAACTCAGTAATCCTAACAGACATGTGCAGAACACTTCACCCATAGCAGCAGCATTAAGCTTCTCAAGTGCCCAGAGAACGCTCCCAAGGATAGGCCACTCGTGAGGCCACAACACAAGTCCCAGTCAACTTGAAAAGACTGAAATCATACAAACCTCCTTTTCTGACCGTGCTGGACGAAGTCAAAAATCAGTAACAGGAAAGAGAAAAATTCCAAACATGTGGACATCAAGGAATGCACACCCTTAATCAAAGAAGAAATCACCAGAGAATTTTAACAGTACTTGGAGACGGCAGAAAACGAGAAACGTACAGGATGCAGCGAATGCAGTGCCGCCAGAGAATCGTACAGCTGTGCATGCCTGTTACATAAAAGCCAAGCAAATCAATACCCTGACTTGACCCATAAGGAGCGGGAACAAGGAGCAAGTCGACCCTTGGCCAGGAAGCCAGGAATGACTCAGAGGAGAGAGGAGACACGGAGTAACACCAGCCAAAGAAGCTGCTGCTTTGAAAAGATCAACACAACGGTCAATTCTTCGTACAGACGGAGAAAGAGAGAAGACGCAAGTCACTGAAGTCAGTAGTGAACAAGGGTCATGACTATGGACTTCACAGAAATAAAGGAAGGTCATACTAAGAACGATGCCAGCACATCAGGAAACCTAGGTGAACTGGACAAAACCTAGAAACACACAAACGACCCAAACTGACCCAAGAAGGAAGAAGATCTGAAGAGACTCTGTCAGTCACCAAAACATCCCAAGAAAGGAAAGCCCAGCAACCAGCAGCTTCACAGGTGAATTCCACCAAACACTGAAGAATCAACACAGATCCCAGGACAGACAGACAGACCTGCGGGGTAAAACTGACAGCCCACGTATTAACCACACAGCTGGTTTCATCAAGTGTGTCAACATGATTCAGTGGGGAAAGAAAGGGGCTTTCAACAAATGGTGTTGGAAAATCTGAGTCTCCACACAGAAGAGAATGAAGCTGAGCCCTTGCCGCACACCAAAACCTGACTCAGACTGGATCAAAGCCCTACATGTAAGAGCTGAGTCTACACGGCAGTCAGAAGGAAACACAGGTGTGAATCTGGTAACGGCTTCTCACACACAACACCGAAAGCATGAGCCCGAAGAAAAACAGTGAAACTCATCAACATCAAAGAATGTGCATCAAAGAACACTATCGAAAAAGTAAAAAAAACTACATGATCACAGAACATACTTTCAAGTCATGTATCTGATGATGCCTTGCACGTGAAGAACTCTCATGACTGAACAACAAAAACGCAAGCAGCCCAAGTAAAGAAAAACAGACAAAGACTCTGAACAGTGATTTCTCCAGTGACACAAACACACAGCCACAGGCCATGAAGAGTTGCTCAGCGTCACCAGCCATCAGGGAAATGCAAATCAGAGCCACAACGAGATACGGCGCATCCACCAGATGGAGATAGTTCTGTTTTGTTTTTGTAAAGAGAAGGTAACAGGTGTTGGCAAGGAGGCTGATGGGAATATAGCTGATGGGAATGTGAAACAGGTGGCCACTGTGGAAAATGGCTCAGTGGTTCCTCAGAAAGTTCAACACAGAATCACCACTCCACCCAGTAATTCCACTCCTAGGAGGACACCCAAAAGAACCAAAAACAGGGGCTCAAACGAACACCTCCACACAAACGTGCTCAGAAACACTAGTCTCGACAGGCAAACAGTGGAAACCAACGCGTCCGTCAGCAGACGACCCAAAAAGCAAAACATGCCATCTGTATGAGGGAGTGTCATCCAGCCACACAAGGGAAGGAAACAGAGAAGAGCAGCGAAAACGCTGTTCTAAGTGCAAGAGGCCAGATCCCCAAGGCCACGTGCTGTGTGGCTGGTGGCTGCCAGGTGGCTGCGGGAGCGGGAACAGTGCTACCTAACAGGTACTGGGTTTCCTTCCGTGGCGATGGCATTTTGGAACTTGATAAAGTTTGGCAGTACCATAAACGGCTAGTTTTATGTTGTGTGAAATTTCACCTCAAAAAAAAAAAAAAGCGTCATCTATAGGACCTCCTGTATTTTTTTCTCCCTGAGAGAAAGAAAAGGTAACAAACACGCCTTACCTTGTTCACGGGAAGGAGGGCCCACCACCAGGACGGCGTCGGTTGCTCCTGCTTAACCCTAAGTGCAGCGTATTCAGAGCCAAACTCACAAAAGCACCAGCGCGGGACAAGGTAACTTCGAAGCTCGTTTTGCAGAATAATCCTACTATAGCCCTCAGATTTCTGGGGCGCAGAGCACGGAGTGGGCCTCTCCTTTCCGGGCACCACGCTCCGCCGGGGCTGCGGCACCAGAGGCCACGCAGGGCAGGGCGGCCCGAGCGGGACGGTCCGAGCGGGACGGCCGGAGCCGCTCCCTCCCCGGCTGCAGCGCCGCGGCCGGCCGCCGAGGTGCACGGTGGCCCGCGGTCGGCAGGCCTGGCCCGAGGCTGACGCGGGGCCCTGGCTGTGTCCGGCCCGCGACCCCCGCACGTCCCCCGGCCGCTAGGGCCAGACGCCGGGGCCCCAAGGCCCCCGAGCCGCCTGAGGGAGCGTCCGTCCGGGGCCCGAGGGGCCGAGCGAGACGCTGCCGGCGCTACTCTGGCCTCGCGCTCACCTGAGCGCCCGCTGGTCACGCCCTCGAGGCCTCGCCCCGCGCTAGGACGCCTCGCTGACCACGCCCCCGCGGCCGGGTCCCCGCCGCACCTGCCCGGCCGTCTACGGCCCGCCCCCGCCAGCACCAGGCCCCACCTCTACCGGCCCCGCCCCCACCCCGGCCCGCCCCAGGCCCCGCCCCGCAGACCCTGGTCCTCTCGGGCCCCGCCCCTGCCCCGCCCCGCAGGCACGGTCTCTCCCGGGCCCCCGCCGCGCCGGCCGCAAGAGGGCAGAGGCCACGGATGGAGACGGAGGCGCGGGTGCTGCGCGCGGCGGGCGGCTTCGGCCGGGCCCGGTGCCTGCTGGCCGCCGCCTCGTGGCTGCCGTGCGTGGCGCTAAGGCTGGCGCTGGGCTCGGAGCCGCTGCTCACCGCGCTGCCCGCCCACCACTGCCAGCAGGATCCCGCAGGCGACCCGACCCCCTCCCTGCCGCTGAGCTACGCGGAGCCGGCGCCCGGCGCCCGCCCCAACGGCACGCGACCCTGCCCGGGTGGCTGGCATAACGCGCTCCCCGCCGTCGGCCTGCTCGGCAACCCGGTCACTCAGGTCTTCTGCACCTGCCCTCGTTCCCTGCCTCTACCTACCCCCCAACCCCGTCCTCTGCTTCCCTGGTCTGCCTCTCCCTTCCTCCGCCCCATCCCTGCCCCATTCCTCAGTTCCCCCTCCTCTACAACCCCCCACCCCTGCCTTGGTCGACTGGGGCTATTATACTGGGGCTTTCAATGGGGGGTCAGCCCCCTCCTGTCTGAAGGTGCGGCAGGTGCCCTAGTAGGCCTGGCTCCAGGCCTGAAGGCAGAGTCTGGCCTGGAGCTGCCAAGGTGAGTGGGCAGTCTGAGGCAGGGGGAGGAGTTAAGCTGAAGGTTTGAGCAGGTAGGTGCCTAGCAGTCAGCAAGGCCTGGCGTTAACTTCAGCGCCATCACCCTTCTAGCCGCCTGTGGTTTTGGGCTGTGCAGGCGTGGAGACTGGGTTCCCAAGACTGAATTATGAGAGCAACTCAGTCAGTTTCATCTTCAAAGAGCAGGCCTCCCATCTGTGAGGTGTGCAGGCTGGACTAGAGGAGGGGGGTGAAGGGGGTTGAAGGCTGCCCATCCCTGCCTCCCTCCCAGCAGCCTCTGCCCCACAGTCCCACTCCCACCCCAAGAGGAAGGGCCCTGGGTGGAGACTGGGACAGTGTTGCCACATCCCTGCCAGGCCCGTCTGGAGCCCGCTGCGGGCTGGGCCTCCTGCTGCTGCCCACCTGTTTGGTGTGGTGACAGGTCAGCGCCCACCAGCTTTCACAAGCAGTTGGATTTTAAAATAAGAACTCTGATGTAATGTGACCCAAAATGGTATGTTAAACTTGGCGAGAAGGCACAGGAGCCTGGAAGGGTAGGCGGGGAGTTGCAAAGCTGAGGTCAAGGGCCTCTGGCTGGGAAAAGCTAGTGAGCATGGCCCTTAGCTTGTTCTTGGAGTCGCCCTTGAAGTGCCCAGGACAGGGGAGGCGCGGGGGAGGCCTGGGGCCCGGGATCAGGTCAGCGGGGGGCCAGCCATAGTGGGTAGAGTGATGGCTGGAGGAGGGTGGGTGCAGCTCCATCCAGAGAAAGAGGGGGAATCCTGGAAACTCCAGGTCATTACTCCCTGGGGGCTTAGGCATATGTTCCAATTCCATATGAAGACCGCCAGAGTCAGGAGACCACGCTGTGTGACCTTGAGCAAGTCCCGCGCCTCTCTGGGCCTCAGTCTCCTCTTCTCTCCAGGGAGGGATTGGAGCAGGACATCTAGGGACCCCTGCTTCCAGCCTGACATCCTGGGAACTCCAGCAAGGGGGTAGGCATCCTGGCTAGCTGACAGGTGACTGGTGTCCCCTCAGTGGAGCCTCGAGTGTGAGGACGGCTGGACGGGGCCGCTGGGGCCAGTGGAGCACCTCCTCGGCTGGTTGCTGGGCTGTGTCCTCCTGGGCCTGGGCTGTGACCGGTGAGGCGCTGCCCCTGCCCTTCCGCCCTGGCGGCCCTCCCCTAGAGCCCCTCTGGGTCCCCTGAGCGCTCCTCACCCAAATCCACGTGTCCCCTGCTGCACACCAGGTTTGGCCGCCGGCCTGTGTTTGTGGCCTCCCTGGTGCTGGCCACGGGCCTGGGGGCCGGTGAGGTCCTGGCTGCCAGCTTTCCCACCCTGATGGCTCTGCGGCAGCTTCACAGGGGGGCCTTGGCAGGGGCCTCCCTCGCCCTCTATGTGGCCCGTGAGTGCCGGGGGTGCCTGCTGGAGGGGAGGGGGCAGGTGGGTGGCACGGGAGACCTTTCTGGCACTCCAGTTGAGGGCCCTTCTGGAGGAGGTGGGAGGGGCACTCTTTGTTCTGTGAGCTCTATGTTTTGTGCGCGGGCCTGGTGCCAGTGAGGCGGCAGGTTGACCTCAGACATCCAGCTCCTGGGGAGGGCAGCAACTGGCCCCACAGCCCTGGACAGAGAGCCCTCCGGAGAGGCCTCGGCCTTAGGCCACCTATGTCTGCTCAGGGCTGGAGCTGTGTGACCCGCCTCACCGCCTGGCTTTCTCCATGGGGGCCAGCCTCTTCTCTGTGGCGGGCACTCTGCTGCTGCCCGGCCTGGCCCTGCTTGCGCAAGACTGGCGCTTTCTGCAGGGGCTGAGTGCCCTGGTGACGGGAACCCTGCTGCTCTTTTGGGGGTAAGTACGGTGGGAGACGGGTCCACAGCTGCCGTGGACGCCACGTGTGCCGCTGCCCTCTGACCTCCGTGCAGCACCAGGCGTGTGGGACAGGGACACAGAAAACCATGCGATGTGCCTCCCTGTGGGCTGGGAAGAGGGGAAGGGGCCTTGGCCGCTGCTCCCAAGGGCCTCCTCACCCAACCCCCACAGGTCTCCAGCCCTGTTCCCTGAGTCTCCCTGCTGGCTGCTGGCCACAGGGCAGTCAGCCCGAGCCAGGAAGATCTTGTGGCACTTTGCGGAAGCCAGTGGTGTGAACCCCGAGGACAGCTCGGAGGAGGAGAGCTCCCTGGCTACCGGTAATGCACCAGCTGGGAAGAAGGAAGGGGTGCTGGAGGCTGGAGGAAGGTGTTGTCCCCTCATACGCACCCCATTATGTCCCCGGGGCTGCAGAGCTGGACGTGCTGTGTGCAGGGAGCCCCCAGCCCCGGCACCACTGGGTCCTGGAGCTCCGGCACACCCGCGTCGCCTGGAGAAATGGACTCATCCTGGGCTTCAGTTCGTGAGGAGGGGAGGGCCTGAGAGGGCATGGGCGGGCTGAGGAGGGGGAGTGGTCCTTGCCTTCCCTCTGGGGTGAGTCTGGTTCCCATGATCCCTGGCTCTGGCTGGGCCCCTAACTTTGCTGTTCCTCCCAGGCTGATCGGCGGGGGCATCAGAACCAGCTTTCTTCGCAGCCTGACACCAGGGGAGCCCACCTTCTACTGGCCCTACTTCCTAGTGGCCGGCCTGGAGGCAGCAGCCACCATCTTCCTGCTCCTAACGGCTGATCTCTGGGGGCGCCGCCCAGTCCTGCTGCTGGGCACCTTGGTCCTGGGCCTGGCGTCCCTGCTGCTTCTTGCGGGGACCCAGTGTAAGTGTGGGGCCCCACAGGCTGACAGGGCTGTTGGGTTCAGCCGGGGGTCTGCCTGATGGGGGTGTCGTGGGATCAGACCCCTCCTGGGGCCTTGAGAGAGACGCACAGGGCGCGAGGTGCTGAGATGAGACCGCTGTCTCCCGAGTGTGCACCTGGGGAAACTGAGGCCCTGAGATTTAAGGGCTAGAAGCATTCCACAAGAAGGGGCTTACTATAAAGGTCTGGGTCAGGTGGGGCAGCCCACAACTGCTGACCCCCAAGCACAGGGCACAGGTGCAGAGGCAGAGAGACGGGGAGGGCAGGCCCGCAGCATCCCTGAGACACGGAGGAGCGGGGGAGGACCCCTGGAGAGCATCACGTGGGCAGCACTCTCCTCCTCCCCAGACCTTCCCAGCTGGACTGTGCTGTCCCTCTCTGTCCTGGGGCTCCTGGCCTCCCAGGCCGTGTCTGCTCTCAGCAGCCTCTTTTCGGCAGAGGTCTTCCCCACAGTGACCAGGTGAGGGGGCCTAGGGCTGGGGGGTGGGGCCCTGCCCACAAGCCCCACTCCCCAGCTCCCTGTCGTTGGGACTGGAGTTCAGAGGTCTCTTCCTGGGTGTCTCAGGGGACAGTGGTGATGTAAAGGCCCACATGTCAGCAGAGGAGTGGAGGCAGGGGGAGGGGAGAAAGCAGCCCGAGGTGGGTGGTCAGAGGGGAGAGCCCCAGAGAGGGTAGAGCTCCATGGGGAGATCACTTTCCGAGTTTCTAACAAAAAGGACAGAACTTGTTCCAGGGCAGCTCTTCCCTAGACTTTTCGGTTGTTTCCCTGGGGCTCCCACACCTTGGCCCTGCTGAGGGCCACCTCTGGGGCCAGGCCTGCCTGGGGGCACTGGGCACCTGGTGCAAGGCTGTGTCCGCAGCCCTTAGGGCCGCCCCACCGTCCTCTCTTGCAGGGGCGCCGGGCTGGGCCTGGTGCTGGGAGCTGGATTGCTGGGCCAGGCCGCCTCCCCACTGGCCGACGTGCACGGCCGGCAGGGCTTCTTCCTGCAGCACGTGGTCTTCTCGGCCTTTGCCATCCTCGCCCTACTCTGTGTCCTGCTGCTGCCCGAGAGCCGTGGTCGCGCGCTGCCCCAGTCACTGCAGGACGCTGACCGCCTGCGCCGCTCCCCGCTCCTCCGGGGAGGCCCCCTCCAGGACCACCTGCCTCTGCTGCCCGCCTCCCAACCCCAGGCCAGGACACAGCTGGCCCAGGAGGGGTGACCAGGCTGCAGACACACCTCCCCTCAGATGGCCACACACCAGTGCAGGCGGAGGGGGTCTCAGGAGGGAGCGAGAGGCCAGCAGGAAGCGGGCCTGGGTTCCCGGGGGCCCTGGTTCCCCAATTGTGCATGAGGAGGATAAAGGTGACCGTGAACTTGGCATCCTTGCTGGTTCTTGCCTCAGATGGCACCTGTGGCTGGAGGGGGCTTCTGGTGTCCACCTCCCCTCTGGAGACTCACAACCCGGAACCCAGGGCATCTGTAGCTCCCACCCCATTGGGGGCAGCCTGGGGCCAGCCCACAGCTGCAGGCCTGAAGGGACTGAGGTGGACGGAGGCCCTGCTGGTCACCGTGCACGCTGGAGAGACTAGCATGTCTTTAATTCACATTTGCCGGAGGGCTGCTTCCTTCCCTGCAGAGATGAGGTCCACGTGGGTGGGAGGCCGAGCTCCCGGGATGGGAGCCTCTGATACCCCTGGGGGCCACTGACCGGGCAGAGGGGCACTGCCTTCTGGCCACTCCACTCTGGGCTCTGGGTTCTGACCTCCCCTGCGGGAACCAGGCTGACCAAGCCCCTGGGTGGGGCCCAGTGCCCTCTGTCCACCTCCGGGGAGGTCAGCTGGGCCTCTCAGCCATACAGCCAAGTGTGGGGTATCCAGTTGGGTCCTGTGGTCTGCCTTCTGTGTCCAGGGCCCCACCAGAAAGCCCCTCCCCTGTCTGCCCTCACGGGGGCCCATACAAATCAGCCAGCCGGGCGAAGCGCGGGCCCCAGTCCCAGAGGCAGCTGTAGTCCTGATCACCGTCGCCCAGGCTGGACAGGATGGAGCTCAGCGTCCCTGCCTCGGAGCCGTCGCCCTCGTAGTCAAAGATGAGAGCCGTGTCGTAGGGTGGGACACTGGGGTCACTGTCTGCAGCCTCCAGGCCCTGCGGGAAGGCCTCAGGGCTCAGGACCAGCTCATGCCAGCCGCCAGCCAGTGCGCGTGTGTAAGGGGGACAGGGTCCTGCAAAGCAGCCCAGAGCTCGAGGGCAGTGGCTCCTGCCCAAGACGGGGGCATAGAGGGAAGGTTCCCTTCCTCAGGCTAGAAACACTACCCTCCAAGCCCCCTCACCCATGTCCAGCTGCCCACCCTCCTCACCCCTGGTCCAGCCCCAGGGCAGATGCCTGAGTCTGGGTGGGGGTGTGGGGTGTGGTGCCCATGCCCTGCCCTTCCAGCCCCTCACCCCTACCGCAGGGCACCTACCTCGTTGATGAAGTCAGCGATGTCGGAGGGGCTGGTGGGCAGCGTGCGGGCGGCCTGGGGGTGCGCTCTGCCGAATGGGGCATCTCTGCGCAGTGGTGGCCGTCCCAGGGGGGTGCTCAGGGCCACCAGCTCTGCCGGGTGGCGTAGCTGGTCCATGTCATAGGCGTCCTGCGGAGGAACAGCACGCGGGGATTCAGCCACATCTGTCACCAGTTGGCGTTTCGTCCGCGGGCACCTTCCTGGGGCGGCCTGCGAGGAGGCCGCAGGCCATCTGGGGCCCCTCGGGGCTCCCTCCCACCACTCGGTGCCTGTAACCCGCCCTACCCCGCCCCTCACCTTGGTCCCCCTCCCCGCCCCTCACCTGGTCCTCCTCCCCGCCCCCCTGCTCATCATAGTTGAGGATGTTGTCCCGGAGGTCGTCCTGCAGCCCGTGCAGGAGTCCCTTGTCCCACGACTGCTGCCGGGACCGTGTCAGGAGGGCCACCAGCAGGGCGAGCACTGGGCGGAGAGGCACAGGGTGGAGGTCGGCGGTGGGAGTGGGCATAGACCATGGGGGCGGGGCGCGGGGGCGGGGTCTGCAGGCGCGGGGCACTCACAGAGCAGCAGGATGACGCTGGCCAGCACGATGACCAGGGCGCCCAGGCTGAGGCCCGCACCGCCCACCCGCAGCGCTGCGGCCCCTGGCAGGCAGGCGCCGTCTGGACCGCAGCGGCACACGGTCACGTTCAGGGCCTGCTCGCGCTGCTGGGGTGGCTGTCCTGAGTCTCGGAGCAGCAGGCTGAGGCGGTGCAACCCCTCTTGGACCTGGTGCCGCAGCCGCAGGCGTGCGTGGCTAACTGCGGAGGGCACCTGGGTCAGCGCACGGTTGTGGGGGCAGGGGCACTGTGTCCGCTGCTGACCCACCTCGCGAGCCCACTCTGCGCCCCTTGGCAGCCTGAAGGGTGGAGATCCTGAGATGCTGGGCTTGGGTTTCCCATCCACCCACCGAATGTAATGACTGACCCCTGCCTGGCCTGCAGAGGGAGGCAGCGGGACCATGGTATTGAGTGACCTCCGCCCCAGGTTCCAGGCCTCCGACCCCAGGGGTGTAGGGGCGCTCACCATTAACCTGGCTGAGGCTCCAGTTCCGAGCCAGCTCTGGGATCCTGGGGCTCAGCTGGAAGTGGAAGGGGGCCCCGTGGGGGGGCAGGTCCTCATCCATGGCTCCCAGGAGAAGACCAGAGCCCTGGTCAGGTGCGCTGCACAGGCTGCCCCACGGTGGGGACAGCTCAGGGGCGTGGTCATTGACCTCCAGGATCTCAATGGACAGGGTGCCAGTGGCCGTGCTGGGTGGGGAGGCTGCAGGCAGGAGAGGCTGGTGGGCTCCGAGACCTATGGAGCCCCGCCCACCCTGTCAGTCTGTTCAGTGGAGTGCCAGGCTCTCAGTCCCTAGGCAGAAGCAGGGCCCCAGCTGCGGTCAGGGAGCCAGGGAGCCCAGGCTGGGCTTGGTGCTCACCATCGTCTTGGGCCAGGATGATGGCCCTGTACCAGCCGTCCTTGAGGAAGGGCGAAGCGGGGCTGAGCACACGCTGGGTCTGGACCTGGCCGGTGGCCCCGTCCACTTGCAGCCAGTCCTCAGGGTCGTAGTCCTTGGAGTAGCTGTTGGAGAGGAGGGAAGGAGGGCGTGGGGTGGCCCTGGGCCCAGGAGGGACCCCAGAAGTGTGGTCACACGTAGACACACACACACGCCTTTGAGGACAGCCTTAAGCTGGTGTTTCCTTCCCAATCAACAGATTAAGAAACTGAGGCCCAGGAAGGACGGGTGAGCTGCTCAGGGCCCCATGGTCACGGAGCGACAGCCAGCATTCCATGGAGACTGACTCGGACACACAGGGCCGAGGCAGTGGGTAAAACCCAAGGTATTAAAGCCACTCCCATGGGAGCAACAGCTCCCCAGAACGGACAGGGCGAGACACTGAGAGGCTGGCCAACACAGACCGTGGCTATGTCAGTGTGTGCCAGCTGGACCTAGCCCTGCCCTAGGGAGCCAGGTCACGTGAACACACACATGCAGGACAGCACTGAGAGCCCCTGGACCCTCAGTGACCCACACTCATGAGTCCTCCACCCTCCGTCCAGGGCCCCACGGGAACCCTCGGGGCACAGGTCCAGGCTCCCTTAGCGGTGCTCCTGCCATGACCAGGAGATGGAGGCCTGGGACTCAGTTCCCTCTGCTCATGCCTGCGGCCCCTACCTGAGCCTCTGCAGCTGCTGTGTGTCAGGGTCTCGGGCAGAGAAGGTGGCCACGGGGGTTCCTGGCGCTGCGCCCTCAGCCAGGCTGGTCCGCAGCGGGTTCTCCTGGAACACGGGCGCCTCGTTGACGTCCCGCACCTGCACGCTGACCCTGGCCTGGCCCCGCTCGGCCCAGGGGGCAGTGGCCTGCAGGGGCGCCTCATTCTGCACCGCCACTCTGAGGTCATACCGCTCACGACGCTCGTAGTCCAGGGGCTGTGGGGAGGGGCAGAGTGCTCAGGACCCTGGAGTGCCTCGCGTCTGGGACACAGGAGGCAGGCGGGCGCTGGAGAGGCTCCCCTGGTGGTGCTGCCACCCCGGTGCATCCTCTGAGCCCCTATGCCCCTTCTCCTTGTAAACTTTGGAAAAATAAAAGTTAAGCAGGACAGAAAGGCACAAAGAGTCATGCAAAAATGACCAAACACAAGCCCATCACTCAGAATGAGTTTGTTGTGTGGTCAGTTTTATATCACGCGGCCAGGCTGTCCTCCTCAGTGACTCAAGCACACACACATCTAGGTGTTGAGAAGAAGGTATTTGGTAGATGTGGTTAAATTAACCTCTACATCAGCTGACTTTAAATAAAGAAGATTACTTTGGACAGCCTGGGTGGGTTTCATCTGTGGCTGAAAGTCTTTAAGAGCAAAGCTGAGACTTCCCTGAGGAGGAACACTGCCTCCAGGTTCCTGGGTTTCCAGCCTGTCCCAACCCTTCGGCCTCCACACTCGCCCGGCCAGGCTCACAGTGGCTGGCATGAGCCAGGCTCTTGCAATAAAGCTCTTTATGTTTCAAAGCCTAAACCTCCATCTCTCTGTGTGTGAGCGTGTGTGCGCCTGCGTGTGTGTCCACGTGTGCACACGTGTCTCCTGCTGGTTTTGTCTCTGGCTTCAGGTCTGGCCGACATGGTGGGTCTGTAATTGTGCATGGAGATCACACATGTCAGGTGGAAGAGGCTGGAAATAACACACAGGCTCGTGGGGTTGCCCCCTTTCAGCCCTGTTGCCTGTGGCCCGAGCCTGCAGTCCCAGCTCCTGGCCCTCTTGGCTCCATCCCCTTCCTCGGCTCTTCCTGAGGACACAGAGGGTCCAAACAGGGGTCCAAGGGTGTGAGGAGACCCACCTTCCCCAGCTCGGTGGTGGCAGTGAGACCCCGGCTGGGGGCAGGGCGTGCAACCCACTCACCTTCACCACGGACAGCACGCCCTCGTTGGTCTTGGGGTCTGTGCGGATGGTGAACTGCCTGTCAGGGTCGCCCTCCAGGATGGTGAACCTGGCCACCCAATTTGGGGAGCCTGGCAGGTCCCGGTCCTCCACTGCGAGCCGCCCCACGTCCACTGCGCTGACGGCCTCGGTGGCCTCCACAAAGAACTGCGGGGCCAGCGTGTTACCCACGGGGCCCTGGGGGCTCCCACCCTCGGGGAGTCATCCAGGTCCACTGCCCCCGAGGGAGCTCCCTCGGAGGAGCCGTCTCCCCCGAGGGCAGGGCCAGCTGCTCCCTCCCACGTGGGAGAGCTTGGGGAGTCTGTTTCCCGCCCCAAGGGCTGCAGAGGGGCCTCGGGCGGCTTCTCCCCAGGACCCCCAGCTCCTGACTGTTCACAGGCTTGCAAGTGCCCCCCTCGGCTGGCCTCTGACTGCGGCTCCTGCACCATCCCCAGGAGCCCCCAGCTACCCCCCCCCAGGAGCCCCGGGGAAGGGCAGCCCTGAGCGGCGGCACCTCGTCCCTCGTGAACTCTGGCGCGTTGTCATTGACGTCCTCGAGTGTGATGAGGGCTGAGGCGGTGGCGGTGAGGCCCTCTCCAGACATGTCTGCCACCTGCAGGGTCAGATTGTACACGGCGACCACCTGGGGGCACAGTGACAGGGGTAAGGAGACCCCAGGGGAGCACGGGGCCAGGGCTGGTTGGCAGGCCAGGCTGGCCACCCGCAAGCTCAGCCCTGGCGGGGAGCCCTTGGCGTCAAGGCCCCAGGTGGCTCCAAGCACCTGCCCTGCTCCCAAAGTCTGGGACAAAACACGCTACCTGGTCTCTTGGGGTCGGCCAGAGTCAACAACTGTTGACCCCAGACTCTGCCCTGGCCCATGCGGGGGCAAAAGGTCAATTGCCAAGTCGGGTAAGCACTTACAGGGCGCCTTCTGCATGTGGGATGCTGGGTCCCTGCCTGGGAAGCCGGTGCAGTGGCAGAGGGAGGGGACAAATGCCACCTAACACAGCCAGTGACCAGACGGAGCGCACGGGTGGCCATGGGGAAACCAAGGAGGGCTTCCCAGAGGAGCTGAAGCCACACAGAAGGCCAGCAGTGAGGGCTACAGGGGCCCCACAGAGGAAGAGCAGGCAGGGACGGCCAGACAGCAGCTCTTCTCCACAGGTCCAAGAGGTGAGGGCCCCACCCCAGGCCAGGGACCCAACTGCGTTGCAGGCAACGGGGTGGGAGAGGTTTTTGGCAGAAAACACACCGAGGGCCCCTCACACCATCTTGGATCCAACCACACAACCGACGGGGGAGGGGCCTGCCTTTGGGGGAGGCAGGGGTGTCTCAAGCTGGGTCTGCCTGGAGCCCAGGGCCATGGGATCGGGCCCCCTCCCCGCCGTGGGCCTGCCTGGTGGACACCGGCTGCCCTGCCCCAGCTATCAGGGCAGAGCCGCGGGGGCCTCACCTCGCGGTCCAGGCCCACTTGCACGGTGCGGATCTCCCCCGTGTAGGGGTCAATGCTGAAGAGCTGGGGGCCACCCTGCTCCAGGATGGAGAACCGCAGGGCTGCGTTGTCGGTCTCTGGGTCATCCGCGTCCGTGGCCTCAGCTCTGGTCACGTAGGTGCCTGGGAAGGGTGCGGATGTGTGCGGCAACGCCCATGGGTGCCAACCCCCAACTCCAGGGCACGTGGCCCACTGGTGCCAGGCCCAGGACCCCATCCAGACTGTGCTGACGCGAATGTCTGAGTGTCCAGACTCGTGCTGCTTGTGGGAACGGAAGCGGGGTGTGCGACACACACGCTGACACGGCCTCCCACCAGACACCCAGACGGCCCGATGGGGCCGAGAGCCTGCTGGGGGACCTGGGGCTGCCCTGAACCCCAGCCCCTGGGGAGACAGGGTGGGCGGCCCTCAGCCCCACCTGCAGAGACACACAGCACCCAGGGTCGCACCTGTGCCCTGGGGTAATGGGGCGCCAAATCTCAGAACCCGTGCCCACACCTGGTTCCCTCCTGCTGCGATTCAGGCCTGGCACCCCTAGCTCAGGTTACTAAAGTTAACCCAGTGAGGTGGACTGGCCTCGGGCCACCTGGGGAGCAGCCCCGGTAGCTGGGCGCCCTTACCTGTGGCTGGGCTCATCCCAGCCCTCCCGGGCCCCCCGGAGTGTCCCACTGGGGTCTGATAATTGGCAGAAAATCAAGTCGCCAGCCCAGCCTGAGAAGCTACCAACCAGGTGACTCCTGGCACAATACTGGACCCCAGGGGAAAGCCAAGAAGAACTCTCTGAACAGGCACTTTTCCCAGGGTGCGGGTGAGCATTCCGGAAGCACATCACACGTACTCCATGAATGAGCAACTGAGCAAACTCCTGGGGTGAGGGAGCCGGGCCCTCACTACCAGAGAGGGGGCACCCCAGCTCGGGTCTAGGGGTCTGCCTGGATTTGGGAGGAGCCATTGGTCCTCCGGAGGGTCCACGCCGCAGGTGGAGACGGGACTACTGAGCAGGTGGGACAGGGGAGGGGTTTGCCTTTGGGGGAGGAGCAGGGACCCCCAGAGGCTTGGGGCACAGGAACCACCCACGACCGAGACCTCCCGCCCCCACGTACCCCGGGAGCCCCAGCACATGCGGGGCAAGGGTAGTGGCCCTGGGAGGGGCCCCTGGGAGCTGCACGAAAGCAGCGGCCCAACCACCCACGAGATGGTCCAGCCTCCCAACAGCGGGCCACCCCACACTCCCGGCAGCCAGTCTCCACCCAGCCCGTCCTGTTCTCTTACACACAGAAGAGAGAGAAAAAGGAATAACCCACCCTCAGCCACCAAACGGCCAGCAGAACCAGACCTACAGCCAGCCAGACGCCGGGGCTTCCACCCAGCAGAACTGAAAACACTGTGCTCAGTGTGTCGGGGCTGTAAAGGAGGAGGTGGGCAATATGCAGAAGAGAGGTGGGGACTGGACAGAGGCAGGACCTCCTCTGCTGCAAAGGCCTTACTGGGCGAGGGAAACCGAGCAAGGTCTTAGATGAGGCGCTACTATGTGTCAACGCTGACTTCCTGGCTCCGATGGTTACACGGAGTCACTTCAGTGTGTGCAACCCCCGCCGTCCAGAGAAGAAGGTGGGGGGAAAAGGAAAATGGTTAACGTGAACGGGATAAACATCGTATCTCTGTGAAAGGTGTACAGGGATTTTTGCCAACTTTTCTGTGAGTCTGAAATTACGTCAAGATAAAAAAATTAAAAGTAAAAAGTATTGTCATTTTGAGTCTTAAAAAAAACAAAAATAGGATGAAATAAAATTAACACGTATGGCCAAGGAGAGGCAAGTCTCTGCGGCACAAGACTGTGAGATTTGACCAGGACCCCTGGGACCAGGGTGGGGAGGGGGCAGAGGGTCCCTGTCTGGAATGAGTATGTCTGCCTGGAACAGAGTCAGGCAAGCGAGACTGTCTTGTGATGATTCCTAAGGCACAGAAGGTTTTGAGCTTTTTGTAATCGAAATGTAGAATTGAGCACAGAGAGGGAGCGTCTGGCGATGGGTACGGGGTCTCCTTCTGGGGGATGAAGATGGTTTTTAGAGGGAGGTGTTGGTGCACAACACTGTGAATGTGCTGAAGTTCATCTTAAAATGGTTAACTGTATGTTAAATAAATTACACCTCAATTTAGAAGGAGGAGAAGAGGGGGAAGGAAGAAAGGGGAGGAGGGGATTCACCATCCACAAATCCTCTCTGCATTCTGGAAGATGTGGGGGGGGGGGTGAGATTTGTATTGAAAGGGGAAGTGACCTGAGTCAAATTCCCTCGGTCCTGGAGGCTGTTTACCCATTTTCAGACTCTCTGATGGACCTAGGGATGGGCCTGGGAAGTTCTTGCTGGAGGGAAATGCTGGACCTCTGACCTACCAAGTGCACGTCTGCAGAAGCTCCCTCCCCCGCCAGGATCCAGGGGGTGCGGGGACCGGGCTCCCACCTCACCTGGGGCAGCGCCCTCCAGCACGTGGCCAGTGAACACCTCCTGCCGGAAGACCGGTCTGTTGTCGTTCTGGTCCACAACCACAATCTCCAGGTCTGTGGGCTCCTCCAGGGTGGACCCTCCCAGGTCCAGAGCAAAGGCCCTGAGCTGGTCAAGCAGAGAACAAGGGCTGCACTGTGGCCCCAGTTTTCGGTAGCTCACACAAGGGCAAAAGGGACAGGGAGCAGGGAATCTGTGTCCTGCTGGAAACACTGACTGGAACATGTGAGGAGCTGCATAGGGTGGGGAAAGTGCTGAGCAGACACAGCCCCCCCCACCAAGAGGCACCTGCTTCCTCCTAGCAGGCAGGGCGGCCACCACACTTCCTCTCTTGCTGTGGCCACCAGGGAGCTCACAGCTACATTTCAAGTGCGAGTGAATCATGCTCTCCCTAGTGCTCAGGTCTTGCTCCCTTTTTCTGTATCCGCTTTTGGCTCCTCTTGAAGTGTATTTTATTTCTCTGTACATGTGAAATGTTAAATGAAACCCCCTCTCATCCCTCTGAAGAATGGGTATGACACCCTTTCCTGGGAAGACACGCTAACTCTCTGCGTAAGGGAACCAAGAGCTGGTTCCTAGAGTCTGAGGAAGATTTAGAGCGGATCGAAAGACAAGGCTGAAGCCCCCTCCCTGGGCAGGTTCAAAACATTTTAGGGGGGGCCCCTCTGTGGGGACTCAGGTGAGCTTCGGGCTCCCCTCCTTGGCCTCCTGCTCACCCAGCTCTTACTGCCCTCCCTGCTACCCCTCTCCCTGGCCCCACAATCCCAAGCCCTCCAACCGCAGGCCCCAGGCTGCCTCCCTGCGTCCCACCTGGACAGTCACGGGCAGCTGCTGCTGGGATTGGGGCCAACACCGTGGGACCCTTCAGCACCACCCCCACCAAGCACAGCAGGCTCAGGGGAGCACAGGCTGTGGCTGAAGGGAGCTCCACCTGCATCCAGCGGTGCTTTCCTGGGAGGGCTGACGCCCACCCCTGCTGGCTGCCCAACCAGGGCGGCTCTTCTGCCAGATGGTCATATGACCCTGAACACCCGCCTCCCAAATCCTGCCACCCCCCAGGGAAGGACACTGGGTCTCACTGGAGGAGCATGTGGCCACCAGCCCCCAGGGGAACGGGAGTCAGGTAGGGGAGGGGAGGGGAGAGGCCAGAGGGAGGGGAGGGCCCACCCGGAAGCGGTCTGTCTTCTCCCGGTCCAGCACGGCGTTCAGGGACACCTTCCCTGTGAACTTGTCTATGGAGAAGACGCCCCGGGGCTCCTCGTCCACGCCAGGCCCCTGGATGCTGTAGATGACACTGCCCGGCTGCTGCTTGTCCGACTTGATCTGTGGGGCAGGACACGGGCTGGGTTCGCGCCCTCTCCGCAGCCCTTGCCCCTGGGCCAGCTGGGATGGCGTCACTCCGCCTGTGGCCCCAAGGGTGTCCTGTCCTAAAGCTCACACCTTCTGGGCCACCAGGGACGCTCCAGGCTCTGCTCTGCCAGGGGCCGCCCCGCCCCGCCCACGGCCCCTCACCTGCACCAGGGGGAAGGGCAGGCGCTTGTGGTTCTCGGACACGCTGATGGGAGGGATGACCCAGGCTCTGCGCACGCGGCCCAGTGTGGGGGCTCGGCGCCAGGGGTACAGGGTGCGGGGCCTGCCCAGCCCGGGGACCCCCAGTGACTGGCACAAGCTCTGCAAGAAAGACAAGCTGCCATCAGCCAGCGCAGCGCGGGCCCAGAGCGCCCCTCCCCCGCCCCGTCCCGCCCCCGAGAGCCTGGGGCTGGGAGAGGCGGCCTGCGATGGCGGGGGGGGGGGGGGGGGGGGGGGGGGGGGAGGTTGGTGAGTGAGGCAGCTGCTGGGAACAACAGCTGGGCACCCCCATCCCCGCCCTGACCCTTCGTGGGTGGAGTGTGGATAATGGGGTAGGGGCAGGCAAAAGAGGCGGGTGCTCTGGGGACCCTCCCTCCTCCCACAGGGCTGATCTCCAGCGGCGGGGCCGGGGTGGGGGGGGCGACACATGGCCACCCCAGCTCTCCTCAGGGACTGAATTCTTGAGGGTTGGTAGAGGTCAACTGGGCCAATGCTTTTGTCTGAAGAGGCGCAGAGAACGGAGGAGCAGCCGTCCACACTGCAGGCCTCCTGGGCCAGGCGGGGGAGTTCACCGGGCCCATGGAGGGTGAGCTGGGACCAGGGCAGCTGCCCCAGGGGCTGGGTGGGGCAGGTGGGCTGCAGTCTTGAAGCTGACAGGCAGAGGAGGTCGGAAGGAAGGGGCAGCATGGAGTGTTCTGGACGGTCAGCAGCCACCCCGGGCCCCGGGAGCCATGCCCGCCCCAGCCCGGGCTGTCCCGCAACTGAGGAACCAGGTGCAACCCCGACACTGTGGCTCCTGGAACCTGGGGCCCTCGGGCACCTCCTCCCTCCAGCCCCACGTGCCCTGGGGACAAGGTTGCCCCACGTGCAGTGCCCTCTAAAGTCCAACACTGGGGCCTGTGGGCTGCAGAGGTGCAATGGAGGGTGTGGCAGCCCTGCTCCCCAAATCTCCCGTGGTGGGCAGGGACATGCAGACACACCCCAGGCCCCCCGTCACCACCCACTGAGCTCTGGACTCAGAACCAGGACCAGGAAGCAGCGTGGGTGCAGTAGGAGGCAGGGCACCTGTGGTGCTGAAACTCTCCCCAGACCCACCGTCAGCTGGGCTCCCCCACTGCAAAATGGGGAAACTGAGGCTCAGAGAAGGAACCCACCTGCCAAACCGAGGGCAGGGCTGGGAGCACCCCAACAAACACCCAGAGATTCCCGGGATGGCCCTGGTTTAAGTACGCGGTCTCTGTAGCCGGTTCCTGGGTTGGGCAGTGGCTGGCCCAAGTGTGGGCTCAGGCCCTATGGTGGCTGGGCACGTACTGGGGGCCCTCTATGCTCCCCAAGTCACGAGAAGGGCTGAGGTTGGTGCAGCTCTCAGGGAGAGGGGCACAGAGCCTGGCTGTCGGGGCAGGGAGCAGGCAGAGGGCACTGCTGGGACCTGGCTGGTTTGGCTACAGGAGAAGGTGGGTGACGCACCCTCCTGGCGAGCAGGACCCCACTGCCTGCGTGTGCAGCTGCCCCTGCCCTGCCCACCCCACCCCCCAACCCCTCTCCCTATCCGCCACCCAAGGCAGAGGAGACATGCTGCCCAGAACCTCTCCTGGCCCCCTGGGCTCCAGGATCGGCCCTGGGAGCTGTGTGCCCCCACCCAGCCCCCTGCCGGCTCTTCCCCTCCTCGACCCCTCCACCCGCCCCCCAGCCACTTGATCCTGCCACCGGCTCAGCTTTCACTGCCACTCCATGCAGTCGCAGTCCATGGAGAGGCCAAGCCTGGCGCGGGGTCGCTGGTGGCCTCAGAGAAGGAGGAAGTGGTGCCTAGTGAATGGGGGCTGCTTGTGGGGGGGAAGGGGAGAGAGGAGACGCTGTTCTGGGCAACCTCTTCCCTGCACCCTCCTCCACAGCCTGGGTGTTCTCTGTGCTCAGGGCCGGCCATGTGGGGCCTCGGACACTTTGCAGTAACACCTAAACGAAAGCCGGCCTCCCCTGGTGGCCCCAGACCACCTCCCCAGTCCTTCGTCCTGCCACCTCCCCTGCTATGCCCGGGGCCTGGGGTCCAGGTAGTAGAAAGCCTGGTTTGGAGAAAGGATGTGGTGGTTCCCCAGGCCCCAAACCTCCGCACAGCCCGACAGATGGCAACGCCCACCTCCAAGCCTGCCTAGGCAGCTGGCGTCCCACCAGGAACCCCAGCACAGCACTTCCAGGTCAGCGTGGAGGCCCCGCCAAGCTGGGACATGCCTGACTGTCACAGCGCTCGTGCAGACAGCATCTGTCTCCTGGGCATCGTGGGGCAGCCCTGAACTTGGCATTCTCCCCTGCCATCTCTGCCCCGGCCCCCTGCCCAGCCCCTCTCGGCCCTCACAGCCCCCAGAGAGCAGCAGAGCAGGGGGCGCAGGCCAGCCATGGCCAAACCCCATCGTAGGGGGAGCACCTCTGTGACCCTCAGTGACAACACCCTGACCTCGGTGGGGGTGGTGGGGCTGGGCCTGGGGAGGGGTGGAGGACAGTCTGTAGATGCCCCTTAACCTCAGGCTCTGGGAGGGACACAAGGGACACACTGCTTTGCCCACCTCTGGGCCGGCCCCTACGCCCCTGCAGCCCACCAGAGCCCTGGCTGCCCCCTCCCTGCCAGCGGCCTTGGCTGACACTCCAGGACGCCCACCAGCTTGGCACAGGGCCATGTGGCAGAGGCAGAGCCTGGGAGTCCCAGGTCCCAGACTCTCTGCAGCCCGAGTTCACAGGGTCAGCAGAAGCCACAGAGCCTTGGCAGGGGCCCCTTGCCCAGATCAGAGGCTGCAGTGGGTGGGGAGGCTGGGCTGGGTGGCTGCCAACTTCCGGCTCGTGGGGACAATCCTTTTTGTCCTCTGTCCTCCCACTACCCCCCTCCCAGAAGACGTGGGTGGCTGGGGGTGCCTGGGAGCTGCCTGGAAATCTCAGGACACTGGGTGCCACGTGGACAAAGCCAGCTCGCAGACCCCAGCTCGCGGGCAGAAACATGAAGGCTGCCTGAGCCGACAAGAGCTCACAGGCGCGATCCGCCCTCCCTGTCCGCCCTCTTTGGGCAGAACCAGCGGGTCACAGTCCCATGTCCCTCCCTGTCCGCCCTCCTTGGGCAGAACCAGCGGGTCACGGTCCCATGTCCCTCCCTGTCCGCCCTCCTTGGGCAGAACCAGCGGGTCACGGTCCCATGTCCCTCCCTGTCCGCCCTCCTTGGGCAGAACCAGCGGGTCACGGTCCCATGTCCCTCCCTGTCCGCCCTCCTTGGGCAGAACCAGCGGGTCACGGTCCCATGGCCCTCCCTGTCCGCCCTCCTTGGGCAGAACCAGCGGGTCACGGTCCCATGTCCCTCCCTGTCCGCCCTCCTTGGGCAGAACCAGCGGGTCACGGTCCCATGGCCCTCCCTGTCCGCCCTCCTTGGGCAGAACCAGCGGGTCACGGTCCCATGGCCCTCCTCGCGTGCTCGGCGGCACCCTCACACTCACCCTTGGCCCTGCTCTCAGCCAAGAGCCTGAGGGCCTGAGGGCCCCCAGCCCCGGCCCCCCGCCCCACAGCTGCCGAGTCAGACAGCTCCGCCCTCATGTGGGGCGCGTGGGGCCAGGCTGCGCGGTGAGCACCTCACAGACCCACCACAGGGCAGGGACGGCGTCTCCCGCCCCGGACCCTGGCTGCCAAGGGCCAGGTCTGACCCTGAGCAGCTGGCCGCCTCCTCTCCTCCCACAAGGCCTCCTTCTGGAGGCCTCTCCGACCTCAGGGAAGTTCTGATCTCCTTGGCTCTGTGATCTCACCTCCTCCCTGTTTGAGGGGCAGAGCGACAGGCCCAGGCTTTCAAATTTGACTCATCAGAAGAATCAACCAGGGTCGGCAAACAGGGAGGCCACAAGCTTACCCCAGCCCTACTAACACAGAACTCCCAGGCGACCCCAGAACCCCCAAGAGGGACACCAGGCAGGCACAGGGCTCACAGTGGGGTTTCAGTGCTACAGAGCCCTGACCTCACTCACACCCCACAGGGAGGTCACCCCACCTTCGGAGGCTCTGCATGGGGGATGGCACCGGGGCCCGTGGTGGGCGCATCCCTACACCCACTCTGTTCAGAAGTGATGGAGAGGAAGTCCCTGAACCCTGGAGAGGCCTGCCAGCTACCCCTTCCCTCTGCAGGGGTCCGTCCTGCCTGGGGGCCTGGGGGCAGCCCACAGGGCTCTCTGCTTCTCTGCATGAGCCCAGGGTGGGACCAGAACAAAGAATTGTAAGGCAGGGCCTGTCTCCCTGGAGCCTGGGAGGAAGGCTGGATGCCCACCTGTCCTGGGTAGGGATGCTGGTGGCCAGGGAGGCCAGGTGGGAAGGGACTTCTGTCTCCTGTGGCCCTGTGAATGGTGGGCAGGGGACCCACATGCGTCCCGGGTGCCTAAAGGGTGAGGGAGCAACTTCTACGACCCTGCTGGGCGCAACAGGGCACACGTTGTGTAACGTGGAGGCTGCAGGGGCTCAGGGAAGGGGTTTTGGGGCCCTGGTGAGCCACGTGGCCTCTGGGAGGTAGACGGGCCACAGCCACACTCCTGGGGGCTTTACAAGGTGCGAAGACCCCTGGGGCAATGTGGGAAAGTACCCGGAACTGGACGGCCCCACAGCAGACGTGCCTGGTCTCCTCCAGAACAGGCACGGGAATTAGCCCGCGTTAGTGTGACAGCAACCGGGGCGGCGGAGCAGAGCCGGATCCTGGACTGCTGTCCAAGGCGAGCAGGGCAGCAGGGAGCACGGTGGTCGCCCAGTGGGCGGGCAGGGGTGCGGCCAGAGCACACAGCAATCCCTCTGCCTCACCATCCTCGCCCCTCCTCTGAAGCTTGCGACAGCTGGAAGGGGCTCCAGGGAGCTGCAGTCGGACAGCTGGGCCCATTCCTGGCATGCCTGATGCCCGCCAGGCCATCCAGGAACGGGGTGGCCTGGATTCCAGCTTGGGGCGGGGGAAGGGGCTCTGGCCTGGGAAGCTGTGGGAGGTCAGGCCAGGGTCTTTGCCCACAGTGCACTTCAGCCTCTCCCCTGGTTCGAGCAGACCCCACCCACGTTCCAGCAGGCTCCAGGCCTCCCTCCTGCTTCCCAGAATCTGAGAAACCCAAGCCTGGAAGCAGTGTTGGAGGGACGTCCATGCACACAAATGTGAGTTCAGCCATGTGGCTGACCGGAGCCGGGTGCAGGCTCGGAGCCCCTGGCAGTGGACCTGGCCCCCTCATCTCTGCCCCTACCCTCCACCACCTGCAGTGGGTGAGGTCCCAATGTAGGCCCAGCTCCCATGGGGGAGGGCCGCCGACCAAGGCCAGGTCTGAAAAGACACACTCTTAGCTCCCTGGCTGAGATTTTAGGGGACACAGGCAGGGGCGGGGTGAGGCTCGTCCAGGACCACCAAGCAGGCGATGGGTCTGTGTGGGGTCTGGTCAGCAAGCCCCCCCCAGGGGCCCCCTTGACACCTGGGCCGGCCTGCCTTGGAAGCCCCCTGACGGGGAGGAAGGAGTGTCCACGAGGCAGCCGCAGGGCCTGTGTGGCTGGACAGGAGGGACGGGGTGTGAAAGCTGAGCTGGGTGGGGGAGGGCTGGGCAAGGTCCGTGTATTTCGGTGGTGGCCGGTGAACATGAGGCCAGGCCTGTCGGCTGGTCCCCTGCACACTCCAGCTGTCTGGGAGGGGTGCATTCTGCCACAGCCCTGGGGGGGGGGGCGCAGAGGAATCTGAGAGGGATCTACTCCCCTCCCCAGCGGAGACCCCATGGGGCCTGGCGAAGGCATGACATCCCCAGACGCAGCGGTGGGGTCTGCAGGAACACGGTGCCCGGTACATGGGCAGGGGCTGGGAGTGCTGCTCCTGGAGCAAGTTGGGAGGGGGCACTGGAGTGTGTAGGGGCCTCTGGGCCCTGCAGGGGTGGCTAGAGGACCCACTGCACAGGGTGGCCCCCCAGCAGAGGGCTGAGAATACAGCTCATGGGCAGCCAGCTATGCTGGGCTGAGGGTGGCTACGGCCTTGCTGAGCCAGCTGGTCGAGGCGGTGGGGAGCAGCAGGCGCTGTCTCTGTGGGGGCAGTGAAAGGGCCAAAGGCAGGGAGAAGGTGGCCCGAGCTGTGGGGCTGGGGGCCCCAAGGGGCCAGCCGCTGGCAGGTCTGGCTGGAGAGCAGCCAGTCAGCTGCCAGGGGCTGAACCCTGGGCTGGAGAACCAGAGCTGGGGGTCTGGGAATTAGGGGGCTCTGCTGGGAAGCCCAGCGCTCCTTGCCAGCATCCAGCACTGCCTGACGGGTCTGGAACTGTTAGCAGCAGCCAACGCTAAGCCCTGTGCTCACTGCCTGTCGAGTCTAAGAGGCTGGAGACCATCCGTTACGCACAACCTAGAGGCCCTGGCCTGTGACCCTGGCTCAGCTGGGTCCCCCGAGGGCCATGCGCCCCACTCCTGGGCCCAGCCAGCGCCTGCCCAGCTGCCTGGGGTAAGAGGGCAGGTGGCCCTAGCCCCGGGGCGCCCATGTGGAAAGCTGGGCGCCCTGTGCTTCCTTGCTCCCGTCCGGACCCCTCGCTGCAGAGACCAGGGGGGGCCCGGGGGCTGTGGACCAGCAGGCAGTGTGGAGGGTGGCAGCTGTGTGCTGGCATGGGGCTCCCCGGGGAGCAGGACACTCCCGAGGGAGAGTGGGTTCCTGGAGGGCAGAGCCTGCAGCTGCCCCTGCTGGTGGGACACATGGGGGCTCTGACCCCACCCAAGACTAAGGAGGGTCACCCACCAGCTCGTGGGGGAGTCTCGACGGAATCTAGCCTCCTGGCTTTTCCAGCTGGGGGTGCTCCTGCTGCCCCTCTGCCCTCCCACGAGACTGAATGCCCCCAGACTCCAGCAGGGCTGAGGGGCGCACCTCCGGAGTGAGAACCGGCCTTCCAGGCGCCCTCCTGGCGGCCCCCCAACTTGGCTCCCTGTCCCGTCCAGCAGAGGCGGTTACACTCATCCCTAGAGCTCGCCCCTGGGACACATCACCCTGGACAGTCCCCGGGCCCCTCAGCTCACCAGCACCCCGACAGGCCAGTGGTCCCGGAGGCCACGGCGCCCCGCTCTTAAGACTCCGTGCGTCCGTGCAAGGGGCGACGAACCCCGCGCGGCGCCGTTCCTTACCTGGGCCAGGAGCCCGAGGGCGAGGAGGAACGCGGCGTCCATGGGCCGGTGGCGCGCGGCAGGCCGAGTGTCCGGCCGGCGGGAGCTGCGCCTCCTGCTCTCCTGCTCGGACGGGACTCAGCTGAGCGACAGCACAAGTGCGGGGGGCGGGCGGGGCCGAGTGAGTGACAGCACGTGTGTGGGGCGGGGCCGGGCCCGGGGCTGAGTGACAGCACGAGTGCGGGGTGGGGCTGGGCGGGGCCTGGGGCTGAGTGACAGCACGTGTCGGAAGCGGAGGGGTGAGGGGTTCAGGCAGTGTCCTAGGCCTGATGCCAGGTCAAGTAGTGGAGCAGAAGGACGCCTGTCAGAAAGGCAGCGGTGCGTGTGGGCTGGGCTGGGGACCAGGGTGGATTCCCTCTTTCATTCTGAGCGCACCAGGCAAGCTCCTGCCTCAGGGCCTTTGCACTGGCGATATCCTTGACTGCTCCTGTTCCCTAGAGCGTCCCACCCCCACCCCCACTCGCCGCAGGTTCACATTTGCTGTGTTTACTCTGTCGAGATGGAGCCCCCAAGACTGATTGTCCTTACTGACCCCCTGGGCTAGCACAATGGAAGGACAGGAGCAGACCTGGGCCCAAGCCCATCCCTGCCCGCCTGCCCAGAAGCCCCTCCTTCCTCCCTGGGTTGGCAGTCACTTGGTTAGTGACTACTTGGTACAGGGTGGAGACTCAAGCCCCTGCACTCCTGGTGCACCTGGGGAGGGAGGGGAGGGAAGAGGGGGCCCTGCATACCCACATGCTTTCTTCAGGACAGGGAGTGGGGAGTGTCCTGTCCTGCAGCCTGTCTTGTCTGTTGCAGGAGCAGGCACAGGGCCTCTGCTCTCCTGTCCAGATTGCAGGGCAGCCGAGCAGGTGCGGCACCATCTGTGCCCTTGGCCTGCTTGGAAGGAGGCCAGGCTGGGGAGGGGGGCAGTGGCTGTGTCCCTAGCACTTACTGCTCCAAGTCTGCAGGCTCTGAGGTCCTAAGGCTGAGCAGTCCCTGAGACCACGTCCTGCTTCTGGGGCAGGAACCCCAAACCCAGGTGGAGAAGCCGCTGAACGCTTTGGGTTTCTGCCCGCGGTTCTGGTGCAGCGGGTGAGGTGGAAAGGGCGGATGGCCGAGCGCCTGAGTCCCTCTGGCTGACCTCAGGCAGTGCTCTCCTCCGGTGAGTCCATCCCTCCTCCGCCTTGCTCTCCGCCATCTGTCTCTTGCTCAACCTCCTGCGTGTGGGGGTCTCCAAGTGGGAGGATAAGCTGGTCAGGCCATGGGGGAGCCCCAAGTGCAGGGAGGGGCCGCTGAGGAAGAGGTGTGGCCCCCAAGTTGATGAGGACCCCCCACGGGCCAGGGCAACCCCAGGGTGGGGACACAGGCCTGCGGTCCAGTCCTAGCTCTGGCCCTGCGCAGACCTTGGTTTCCTCTTGTGTCCGAGAAACAGAGGGATGGATTCCATGAGCCCTGAGGCCCTGTCTGGCGCTGGTCCACCCCAGGCTGCGAGTGCCAGTTGGCTTTCCTTCCTAAAGAGGGACGGGCCCCTTATGAAGAGCCCTCTTGTTTCACGGTGGACTTGGGGTGACCGACCTGCTAGGCGCCCCTGCCCTTCCCAACCCTATTCCTACTTCCGACATACCAGGCAGCTAACCCCAGGTTCAACCCTTCACCATGGGGGGACCCCCTCGCACCCCCTCCCCTTAGGAGAACCATCCCTCTGGTCCTGCGTAGGCGAGTGGTCGGGGCCAAGGCAAGATTCTCTCCAGGCCGCCCTGCCGGGAGCTGTCCCCCTCCAACCTCTCCTGTTCATGGATTCTCAGCTTTCTCATGATAAAAAGGGGGGCATTGACTGTTTCAGCAGATAACTGACGTTACTATAACTTTAGAAAAACGATGCAATTATCTACGTTAGAACAATACTATAGTTATACAGTGCACTAAGAATTATTATGGAAAGTATGCAGATTTATATAAAACTGCACACAAACACACATCCCCACCCTAGCCGAGACTGTTGTTACTGGCAGCTGCCCACAGGGCACCTCCACCTGTGTGACCACAGGCACACTGCTGAAGTCCACAAGGAAACTGTCCTCTGCCCAGGCCAGAGCCTGGTGTCTCGGTCACCTCTCTGTCCAGTCCTCCTGCACACCCAGGCCTTCTCTCTCCCCTCTGCAGCCACCCTCTGTCCAGGCCCTCAACCTGGACCTGGGGCGGGCGGGCAATGCTCCACACAGCCCAACGCCAGAAGGCCTGGGGGCCATGTTCTCTCAGTCACCAAGTACTTAATTTCTTCCCTTGGGTGGGGGTATTTAGCATCTGAGAAATGCAGGAAATACACTCGAGCCATTGTTATCAGAAAGGAGCCACAGAAGAGGATATGGAGGAGGGGTCTGTCCCTGGAGGGAAGGCCCCACAGGGTCTTGCTCGGTTACACCCACCCCCACCCCAGCCCCGGGGGCGCCTGTGGTGCAGGCCCATTTTGCAAGCGAGGGTCAGCTAGGGTCGTGTGGCCAGGTGCTCCCGGAAGTCCAGGTGCTGCCCTCATCCCACATGTGGCCCATCCCTCTGGGGCCCCATTTCACAGGTGAGGCCCTGGAGGCTCGAGGGGGCCGAGGTGACACCACCAATACAAACCGACTGCAGGTCTCAGGCCGTTTCCAAGTTCGAGCCTGGTCTGGAGCTTGGGAGAGAAGGTGGGCAGAGGCAGACGCCTCCCCCTCCCCTCCGCTCCCCTCTTCCCCCGCCACAGTTCCCGTGCCAGGCCCCTTCCAGGCGCTGGGACGTCAGCCCTGACTGAAGTCCTCATAAGGCCGCCCTCCCTGGGGAGTCAGTCAGGCACCAACATACCCCAATGTGGTGAGGCAGTGAAGGGGGTCCTCTGTGGAGCCAGGCAAAGGTGAGGCAGAGTGGGAAGGGTCCTGCAGGGGCTTCCTGTCCCTTAAATGGGTCCCAGGGTCAGAGGGGACAGTGGGGTGGGCTGGAGTGTGGGGCGTGGAGATTCGGAAGTCCAGGCTGGTGGCCCCTGGGCTCAGCACCTGGCCGGCCTGGGGAGCGCAGGGTGTCACCGCCCAGGTCCGGGCCGCACGCGCCCTCTGGTGGCCACAGTGCTGTCAGGCGCAGCTTCCAGGATGGCACTGTCAGGTTTGGGGGGCCCTTGTCAGAAGCCCAGTGATAAACACACACTGAATGGTCATTCTCAAACTGGTTTTAAAGTTCTGGGTGCTCAAAACACACGGACGGACAGATGGACAGAGACAGAAGATAGAATAGAAGCTGAGGGGGTGGCAGGACCCCCTCCCTGCCTCCTGGGTCCCCTGGGAATTGGGATTTGGGAACCAGGAGCCCCGGTTCCTCCATCCTCAGGGCTGTCCCTGAGCTCTGAGCTCCCAGCTGCTGGGGCTGGGGTCCTCTCCTGCCCCATGGCCACTGGCCCAGCAGCCCTGACACCAGTGGTGGAGAGTCCGGCCAGGCGCAGTGGTGGCGGCTCAGCCAAGGCGCCCAGCAGCAGGAGAGCAGGGGTCCTGGCGGCTCCCGCCATGCCTGCTGGCACCAGCAGAGGGCAGTGTGGCTCCAGGAAAGGCCCGGCGAGGGCAGTGGCTGGATCCTCCCACGTGCTGGCCCTTGCAGTCTAGGGAGCAGAGCTTCTGCCAAGTGGCACCTTCCTTGCCGAGTCCAACAGCCTGAGCAGAACCCTGAGCTCCCCAGGCCACAGTGAGGACCTGTGAAGTCCAGGGAGCAGGCCTGGCCATAGCGGTGGGCATGCAGGGCCAGAGAACAGAGGTCTCTGGGTTCAGATGGTCAAGTTCTATAGCAATTTGTAAGTGTAACTGTCACTGCCAGAGGGTGGCTTTGATGCAAAAACCCACTCCAGGACACCTTCACCTACTACAGGCCTGAGCCGGGCCCACACACCCCGAGGCCCCAGGGCAGGGCGCTGGCCTGCATCCGGCTCCTTCAGTCTCGGCGTGCTGAGGACCGGGACACAGAGGTGTGGGCCGAGGCCCCCTGAGCTGGGAGGTAGGGAGGGGAGGCACAGGCCCTGTGGCCCAGGAGAGACCCCCGCGCGGCACACACACCAGGGCACCCCCCTCCCGGCCGGCCTGGCAGGTGCCTGTGCCTGTGGGCGCCGGCTGTGACTGGCCCCAGCCTGGCTCCAGCAGGCGAGCAGGGTCGTCAGGAGGGCCGGGGCGGCACTCCTCACGGAGCTGCCTGGGCCCTGGCGGCCCTCGGTTTGCTGTGGGGCTCCTGGGTCTTGAGGGGCGCCCTCAGTGAGTGTCCTGCACACAGGCCATTTTGCAGGGCCTTCATGTCCCTGTCACATACACACCCTGGAGCGTGGCCTGGGCGGGCAGTGGGGAGGGGTCCTTTCTGGAAGAAGCTGGTGGGATGGGCTCCCGGCAAACCAGGCAGTGGCTGTCCTTCCCGGCCTCGGGGAGGGGAGGGGAGGCCAGGGGCTGTGCCTGGGAGCTGCTCCTTGGCATCCTTCGCCCAGCACCCCATCAGAGCGAGCCAGGGCTGGGAGGGGTGGAGGGTTGCTGGAGGGGAGGGGACACGAGGGGCTGGGGCTCCAGAAGGGGTGTGGGGTCCCTGTGTCCCGCAGGCAGCGCAGCCCCACCCATCCCCCAAGCACCCCACCCAGTTCCAGGGCCGCAGTCTCTCAGAAATATCAAGTGGGCGGGTGAAATATTTGAGAGCAAAGAGCCCCAAGCAGCCGCGTAAGTCACGTTAATGACCGCTCAGATTAGATCAATCGCTGTAACGTGATCAACTTAGTCTGACAACATTGCCGCCTCTGACATCGGCCTCTGCTCTCCCTGGGGCCGGACAGGCTCTGCCCACAGCCCAGGCCTCCACGTCGGGGCGGAGGAGACAGATACGAGATGGGCAGGCCTCAGGGCCCTTGAGCCCTCGTGGGCAGCCTCTCCCCTCCACACAGAGGGCCAGGCCAGGGAGGCCAGGGAGAGGCCTGTGCCCAGGCTGTGCAAGAGCAGGTGGATGGCGCAGAAGCCTTCCCACGGCACCCAGGATTGTGGCCTCCTTGCCTCTCTGGAGAGACTCACACCTTTCAGCCACTCTCCTTGGTGGGTCCTGAATCCCACTGCCTCCTGCAAGCTGGGAGCACGCGGGCACTTGTCCCCGAGTAGGGGTGCCTGGGCCCCCACCTCCTGTCGCTCGGAAGTCCTGGGCGGATGCCCAGGCTGTGCCTACCGTCCCCTGGCCGCGCACCTTCAGGGTGTGCCGGCCTGAGCCCCCACCTCCCAGCTCTGCCCTCCCCACCCCCACAGAGCTGGAGCCCAGAACGTTCCAGAATCCCGTGCACTCCTGTTCCTCCTTCCTGCCAGTGGGCACCCTCGCCCCTCCAGTCCTGTGACCTTTCTGGAAGTGCTCTGATGTGGCCCAGGCCCGTGGGGCCCTGGCGTGGGCAGTGAGTAAGTTTCCCCCCATGTGGACCCACTGCGGGTGTCGGGGGACAGAGAAAACCTTAGGGCGTCAGAGAATAGTGGTGTCCTGCAGCCTGCCTGACTCAAGAGTGAGGAGACAGAGACTGAGACACATGGAACAGATTTACCAGAATGAAATCTGTTGAGCCAGTAAATTTAACGATTGATTGGAAAACAAAGCCTATTAATCGTTGCATCCGAAACAAAGCAAAAACATTACGCCGACGGTGGGCGCTGGGGGAAGGCTGCAGCCCGCTACAGCCCCGCCGTGTGCTGGCCGTGGGGACCCCATGCTGCGAGCCCACAAAGGACCACAGGCTTTCTTCCATGTATTTTAAAAACTCAAGGTCCTCAAAGAACAGAAATTTAGTTTATTCCAAACAAGCAAACAGAAAAAAGTCAAGAAATTTATTAAGACAACGAAAGAGAAGGCAAAATAACAAACCCCAAGTCCCTACGGCGGCGGGAGGAGACGCAGACGTGGGTCCAGACAGGTCAATATCGCAGTAAGTGCACCCACCCCGGTCACTGCAGGAAGTGTGGTCAGACAGTCCTGGTGGCAGCTGCCACCAAGGGACGGAGAAGCCACATGGTGGGTGGTGAGGAGGGACCCAGGGACCGCCGCTTACATACCAACCCAGAAGCCAGACAGCGGTCCTGGTCTCAGATGAAACGTGACTCCAACACCAGCAGGGTGAAGAGAGGCGCTGACCAACAACCCACTGGGCCCACGGCGACGAGTACCGCCAGGCAGGGCCTGCAGCGCTGCCGCGTGAGGCGCACAAGGACGCAGGGCCTGGGCCCAGTGACCAGACCCCCACCGGGCCCACGGCGATGAGTACCACCAGGCAGGGCCCGCAGCGCCGCCGCATGAGGCAGACAAGGACGCAGGGCCTGGGCCCAGTGACCAGACCCCCACCGGGCCCACGGCGACGAGTACCGCCAGGCAGAGCCCGCAGCGCTGCCGCATGAGGCAGACAAGGACGCAGGGCCTGGGCCCAGTGACCAGACCCTCCACCGGGTCCATGGTGACGAGTACCGCCGGGCGGGGCCCACAGCACCGCCGCATGAGGCGGACAAGGTCGCAGGGCCTGGGCCCAGTGACCAGACCCCCAGGAGCCTCGTTCGGAGACAGTGGCGGCCCCGCACCGCGGGAGAGGCCCCGAAACACCAGAAGCAAAGGTTCAATCAGACAGACTCTGTTCAGCCCTAGGCCCCAAACAAAACGGGTCTTGAATTTCAAAGACCTGGAGCCCAGAAGCCATGTTCTGAGGGTCACAGTGGGACCAGCTGGAGGAGGGTGACTGTGAAGAGATGAAACCACCCAGCGCCTGGAGCCGGGGTCCTCCCACCAAAGCCTAGAGCAGCCAGGTGGGGGCCAGTCCACCAGCACCGGGGGAGGGCCGGGGGTCAGGAGGGGGACGAGGGCACAGAGGTAGACCGCGAGGTGGGTGACCGGGAGGACCAGGCAGGCGGGACAGGGATCTTGAGTCGTAAGCGACTCTGTGCCAGTAAATCTGAAACCAGATGAGAGCGCTGTTTTGTAGAAGAGTCAGGTCATAGATGGGGGTGATGACTCTGAATCAACTGGTAACCATGGAGATGGCGCGGCCCGAGGGGACGGCAGGCCCTGGCGGTCCGGGGCCAGGTTGGCCCTCTTCAGAATCCTAAGCAGGAAGCAGGCCTGAGTCCCACATCCAAGCCCGCGGGCAAGAAGTGGGTTGGGATTCAGTTTTTCAGCTGTTGGTGGCGTGCCCGCGGGGCCCCCGCCTGCTCAGGTCAGCCGCTAGGACTCAGCTGGGGCTGGAAGTCCGAGATGTTGGCTCCGGCAGACTCAGCAAAGCTGCGTCCGGTGAAGCTCCTGGCTCCTGACACGGACAAGGGGCTTGGGGCCCGTGGAGAGAGCACTGACCCCACCCATGAGGCACCCCCAACACCACCACAACAGGGTCGCGTCTCAACACGTGAGTTTCCGGGGTCAAACGTTCAGTCTGCAGCATCTGCCAAATGAGCTTACTGCAAACATGAAAAAATAAAACCCAAACCAACTTGGTTTTCTGAGCTTTCTGGGTTTGGAACCTGTAGATAAGCAAAGCTCAGTAGCCACATGGAACGGGGTGTGACCTGGCCTCCCCCCGACCCCGCCCCCGCAACCAGGGAGGGTGTGTCCGGGGACAGGAGCTCATCTTCACCTCGGAAATCGTTAGGAGCCTGAATTCACAGACTAAAGTTGTAAAAGACGGCCAATTTAACAGATAAAAAAATGCAAATGAAATTCAGCACTCTGTTCACAATGCATCTTAGCCACGGGCGGCGGCGGGGGCAGGCAGTGGTGGCAAGCGGACCTGTGTGGGTCCGCCTCACTCCCCTGCGGACCGCCCCAGCCTGGAGACCGCAGCACCCTCTCCCTCTGGTTTTTATTTTACTGGCAATCAGAGCATCGTGGTAAGAGGAGGAATGAGAAATAAGGCTGTGTGAACTAGCAGGAGTCAGGTGGTTGGGGAAGGACTTGGGGTGGCAGGGCTGCAGGGCACAGCTCAACACGCACAGACCATTTCAGTGACAAAGCCATTCGGGATTCCAAGTGAAACTAACGTACCTGGGGCTGAACCTCTCAAAAGACAGGACCCTCATGGAGAAGGTGAAGAAGACTTCGGGAGCAGGCCTGGTCCCGTCCGAGCCCGGAGGATGTGGTTCCGTAAAGACGGCAGATCTCACTAGATCGATCCACAAATCTGGTCATCTCCCATAAAGATTCCAGCAAGGGATGGTGTGTGTTTGTTTTAAAGAATTTTAAGCTGCTCTTAAAATTCAGATGCACAAGCGCAGGCCCGAGAAGGAGGAGGTGGGCGTGGGGCGCGTCCTGGAAGAGAGGTGGGTGGCGCGGGGCGGGAGCCTGCACGCCTCCGGATGAGAGCGGCCACAGAAGGCCAGTGCAGGAGGCGGAAGATTCGGAAAACCACGCCAGGACCGTGAGTTATTCCATCCAGGAGGAATCAGCTCTTTCCAACAAATTAAGGATTTAAATGAGAAAAGCAGAACTTTGTAACTTTTAGAAGATAAGGAAAGATATATTTAAGAGCTTGGAACAGGAAAGGGTTTTCAGGCAAGGAAAACTCTAAAAAAGAGGAAGGCATTTCAATACATTAACGTTTTCAAATTCTGCACAATACACACCACTAAACGGCCAGCCACACAAGCCACGTGTAATCGAGAAAACTGTCAGTGGCCGAGCAGAAAACGGGCAAAGCCCGTGAGCAGGCTGCTCAGAGAGTAGACACGCTCAGGAGACCCCACCTAACCGTCAGAGAAACGCAAGCGCGGCTGGGGCTCTGCTGGCTGGCACGCCTGGAGTCTCATCCCCAGGCCCTGGGACGCCGGGGGCCGGTGCTGAGAGGGTCCACTCCCGGCGGGGCGTCCGCGGCTATGACACCACCCGCTGCTGCCCGCTCTGGGAGGGGCTTGGGAAGAAGGTTGCAGGAGGAGCCGGGCCCAGGGATGCACATCCTCGGGTCCCAAGCATGAGGCAGCAGGGGCCGCGGCAGGGAGGGGGCACAGAGGACAGAGCGTGGACACCAGGGGCTGTGGTCTCACTGCCGGCCACGAGCCCCCGACCCCGGGATCCCGAGGCCCCAGTGCTGGGGCGGGGATTCGATGCAGAGGCTGGAGCTCTGAGGCTGTATGGACTCGGAGGTGCGGGGTCTGGTCAGTCCAGCTCCACTTGCCCCCCACTCCTCTACTCTGGGCCCCCTGGTCCTGCTGCTGGCCTGATGGTGCTCAGGGAGCCCCCAGGCAGGACGCCATGCTGGGGCTGCCAGCTCCGAGGGGGCAAAGGCCTCCACCCTCGGTCAGAGCAGGAGGAGCCCAAGTCAGCACTGGCCTTGACCACAGAGCTGGACAGGGGGCGAGGAGCCAGGCGGTGCTGGCGCCTGACATTTCTGTGTCTGTTTCCAGCCTGTCTCCCGGGTCTCTCACCTCACCAGGCCCTCCACACCTGCCCACACGGATGCTGAACTCTGCAGAGACCCAGACACTGGCAGGGCCTACGTCCAGAGAGAGGGACGTGGCAGGCTAGTCCCCCCACTGCGGGGCCTCCCTCTGCTCCAAGGAGGTGGTGTCTGAGGAAGGAGCAGCCCCACCAGGCCCTGGGTCTTCCCTGGGGACCCTCAAGTTGAATCCCATGTGCCCAGGAGCCCCTCAGGGAGGGCAGCCTAGCTGACCATTTCCAGCCAAGCGGAACTTTCCAGAATCCTCAGGACCATCAGCCGTGTCGACTTAGCCAGTGGGCCCTGCCTGGGCTGGACCAGGACCCTTGCAATGAGCAGCGGAAGACAAGCCGGATCAGGGGGTAGTGACAGGGCCGCAGGAGGCGGGGAGCAGGCGGGGCCAGCCGTGCCTCCGAGAAGGGCACGTTCTAAGGACCAGCTGGCATCCCAGCCTAGTCCTCGTTCTTGGTCAAAGATGACCGTTATTTTTCAGAAAGTATTCGGTATTGATTATGGCACAGGGCAACTAATTACATAAATGTTTTCAGGAATCAAATTTTCAGTATCAAGACAGACACATGGTCAAACCAGTGGGACCAAGTAGAGACCCTGCGACGAGACATCTGAGGCCCCAGGACAGTGGAAGCCAGTGCTCGCGGCACCGGGCAAGGTGTCCAGTGCGGTCCCTCTGAGAGGCCAGCCTGCTCTGCAGGTGGGTGACCAGCACGTGTCCAGGCAGGGCAGACGTTCTTCGGGGGGATCACAGGCCTCGTGAGCACTGGGTGGGAAGTGGTCCCAGCCCCACCTGAGGCCCCTGGGGCTTGGCTCCATCCCAGGTCCCCAAGACGGGCCTCCCGGGGCACCTCTGCTCTTGGCCAGGGAAGGCGGGGGACCTGGGGTTGGTGGGTATCTGGGAAGGATGGGGGATGAGCAGCAGAGAGGAGGGGGAGGGGAGCAGCTGCAGGGCCATTCGTGGTTGGCCGCTGGCTACCGCGAGCACCTGGACTCCGTGTGAGGACAGCACGGTCTGAGCTGAAGCCGCGCTGGGCACCTGGGCACCTGGCCCGTGCCCGAGTCCACCAAGCCCTGGTCTAGGAGGTCCCCGCTGGGGGCCTGAGGGTCAGGCACTCTGCCCTCTGGTCAGCCTGAGCTGCGTCCCCGGCCCTGAAGGCCTAGTGCCGGACGCCCCACTGCCTGCGGCTCCTGTGGAGGGGACGCCCCTGCCTGGACACCCATGCCTGCCCCCCAAGCCCACCCAGAAAGACCCCCAGCCTGCATGCTGCACACGCAGGTGCAGACAGTGGCCTCCGTGTGCCGTGTGTGTGGACCACACGGGCCCCGGGTGGGAGCACAGGACGGACGTTTGCTTCTCTGTGGAGCTTTATTGAGTTCCTGGGAGACCAGCTTCCCAGGAAGAAACCTCAGGAAGTGCTGAGCACATGGAGGTGTGCAGATGGGAGAGGCTGGGCAGAGAGAACAGTGACTGCACTCTGGTCAGGCGGGGGTGCCCCGGTCCTGCGGGTACAGCTGCTGGACGAGGTCCCTCTTGTTGACCTTCCCCATCTGGTTCCGCGGGATCTCCTCCACCAGCAGGAGCTCCGAGGGAACCGCGTACGGGGCCAGGACACCTCTGCAGAGACCAGCAGGGCCTGAGTGCAGGGGCCGCGGGCGCAGGGCACCTCCCCAGCGGGATGGGGGCCCAGCCTCCGACCCGGGGACGCCATGGTGCACCCCAGGCCCGGCCGCCCCTCTCCTGCCAGCCTCCCGAGACTCCGCTCCAGCACCCCCTCAGCTGGAATGAACCGGCCCCACCCTGCTGCCCTGGCCAGGGGGGCACCTTGCAGACCCCTGGGTACCACCCCTCTCACACCAGAGCCTGGTGCCCAAGCAGTGGGAGGGGCCTGTCAGGGTCCAAGTGCAGGTCTGCAACCTGTACTCCCCCGAAGGGGCACTGGCAGATGGCGCTTCCTTCTGTGAGCGGCCACCTGGTGGGCACCAGCCCCAGGCCACTCTGGAAACCACTCCTGGGTTTGGACATGGGTCAGCCTCTCCTGAGAAGAGCTGCCTTCTCCTTGCTCGACAGCGGCACACGGCCTCAGGCCCTTTTGTAAGGAAACAGCAGACACTCAGGACAGCGGGGCATCGTGACGGCCGCCCAGGGCCAGCAGGCATGGGGCTGCCTCCCTGCTCAGGACGTGTTGTACCAGGAGCCGTGCGGGACGGCTGAGGAGCGCCACCTCTGAACCTATGAATAAACAAAGCCTCACGGCCTCGGAGCGCTAGGTCCACCTGCCCACAGTCCGCGAGAACCTCACTGCCTCGGTGGTAATAGCCCGCTCCAGGCCAAAGGTCATGGCAAGGCCCTGCGGCGGGTCGTGGGGGAGAGGTTGCCGTCTGTGAGCCTGGCAGCCGCCCACCAGGACAGAGGGCACTCGTGGGGCCAGGCGAGACTTTGCTGGAATGAGTCCCCAGGACTGGCCAAGCGGCCCAAGCAGTGCGGCCAGGGAAGCCCTGAGGCCCGACACCTAACCCGCTCCTGGAACGCAGCCACCACGGCCCCTGCGCCCCAGTCTCAGCGCGGGGAGGAGGCAGAGGCGGGCTGCCTGCAGCCACTGGGACGCAGGCTCCTGCGGAACATGGAGGCAGCAGTGGAGCGTGAACTGAAAGAAAACCTGGAATTCCATCTCCAGGGCAAGACTTTCAGGAATGAAGGTGAAATTGAAGATTTTCCGACAAAGGAGCTGGGAGCGCCCAGCAGCCCCACTCCACCCACGGGGTCTGCGGCAGGAGGACCCCCAGCCAGCGCCCAGCACGGCGGGAGGGGCCCCAGGGACGGGGTGAGCGACACCTTCCTCGTTAGTCCCCTCTGAGACAGCTGCTTGAGCGAAGTATTAGGAACGCAGTGCGGGGTCAACAGCTGAAAAGTAAACCCGAGCAACCAGGGCGCACAGGTGGCGGGGGGTGGGCCAGGCTTGGGGCCCCGCAGGCACACAGAGCACAGCGCAGACCCCGAGTCAGCCCCGCGCCTCCTCACCCTGAGAAAGAACCCGGAGCTGCAGGGACGGGGAGCAGCCTGCAGGGCCCGGGTCTCCAGCTGCTTGTGACAACAGCGAACCCGCTCTCCCAGGAGGGAGCTTAGCAGCTGGCCTCCTTCCAGGCTCCCTGCGCAGCTTCGAGACAAAGTGAGATCCCGGCCGGCCAGGAGCCCAGCAGAGCTGGGCTGTTTGCTAGGAAGCGAGTCTCCCTGTGGGAGACTGCGGCACGCAGACGCATCGCTCCCAGGGCTCACCTCCCTGGGAAGGGAGGCGGCCCGACGGGATCTGGACACCGGGTTCCCGAGTCCCGCAGGCGGCGTGTGGGCCCCACGGGGGCGTTTCACATGACAGTCTGGTGGATGGTCCACATCCCAGCCCACGGGAAGCTGGTGTCGCTACCCAGCCCAAGGCCCCACGCTCACTCCCCCCAAGTGTCCTGCTGCCTGGGCTGGGGGTGCTGCTGGCTTCCCTTCGACCCTCGCTGGGAGCGCAGCACACGGCGGGGGCCACAGCCCTTTAACCAGGGGGGCAGACAGACCGTGAAAGGGAAAAGCTTATGTTAAGAGACCCCCCAAATGGCAGTGATGGAGACACAGAAACAAGGGCTTCACTGAGAGACCCTCCCCCGTTTCCCACACTCGGGACACAGCCGCCCTTGGAAAGGGAGACCCCACCCCTCCCTCCACATGCTGGGCGGCCTCGGGGTCACTGCCCAGGGCCTCCTGTGTGAGGGCACAAGGCCGGGGCACCGCCACGTGGAGACTGCGGACTGGCTGCCGGCCCAGGGACCTTCTCCCCAGAGCCCCACGACCCCGCACCCAGCGCTGGCCCAGCCTGGTCTTTCGGGCCCACAGCCACCGTGCAGAGCCCACGCTGGGTGGACCACGGAGCAGAGGAGTAGGCGTGCAGGCACCACGAGAGGGGTGGGAGGGTTAATGGGCCTGCTCGCGCACAGGACTGAGAGTTCCGCCTTTTATCAAAGCAGTGTCTGATCACAGCGGCCAAGCCGGCTGGAACCTTCCCGCCTCTGTGCAGCCGCAACTTTCTGTGATTCTACGAATCCAGGGGAATCGCATGGCCCAGCTGTCTGCCCTGGTAAGCAGGGGCTCCTGCCATTCTCAAATCATGCTGTAGGAGCCCAAAACATGTTCACTCCGAGGGGGAGGAGGAGCCGGCGGGGGGAGAGGGGCAGGGAGGGGGACCTCCTGGGTCTAAAGTAAAGAATCTGGGACATTACAGTGTCTTTCTGAGCCAGAGGGACAGAGCCCCGCGCTTCCCTCAGACCCGCCTCCTGGCCCGCTGGCCCTGGAGAAGGACAGGGCTCCAGGCTCCCCCGGGACTGGCCACCAGCACCGTGGGCTGTGGCAGGGCCAGGGCAGTTCTCAGGGAAGTGTCAGGGTGAGGTGAAGACAAACCACCAAAGGCGTGGTGAGGATGGGGGTGTGGTGCAGGACGGCAAAGGAGGGCTCTGGCCGGGGGCCCGGGTGGGCAGCACCTGAAGGCCGTGGTTCTGGCCCAGAGATGGGTGAGCATGGAGGCTCCCCACCTCGATCAGCCGGTGCCCTGGGGCACGTGGGGCCGCCCTGATCTCAGCTCCAGGAATGCGGCTCTTCCCTGAAGAGGTTCCTCCCGCACCCAGGAGAGGAAGCACTCGCTGACCGAGGGACCCCGTCCACGGAGAACTGGCCGCCGAACTCAAAGCCCTGCGGCCGGGGGGTTGGGGGCCCCGTTTCCCTCCAAGTCTTTGTGGCCCGCCGGTGACGGGCCTGAGGGTCCTGTGTCTGTCGCTGCTGTGACCACACAGCTCCCTGGGCCCTTCGTGAGTGTGTGTGTGGCGTGTGTCGGGGAGAGCTCCTTGTGTAAGAACCACGTCACCCGCCCCTCAGGCCCCCACCCCCGAGACCCCGCCAGCCCGCCTGCCGGGCCCTTACCTGGCCCACTCTTTGAGCTCTCTGTGGGACAGCGAGTGCCCCTCCCGAAGGGTCACCACTGCAGTGACCCGCTGGCCCCACGTCACATCTGGAACTCCGATTACAGCCACGTCTGGAGGAACAAGGGGCTCCTGAGAAGCAGTCGAGGCGACCAGTGCAGGTGCAGCAAGGCCGGAAATGTGGGGGAGATGCCCGGGACCCGTGGCCCCTGGGAGAGCCCACCCAGTGGCCAGAAATGAGGTGCAGCGTCCCTGAGGAGTCCAGGACGGCCCCCTCCACCAGTCCCGCCCCGGACACCCAGTCAACCTGGACTCGTCCTGTGAGGAGGCCCCAGTCCCCAGATGCCACACACCCGCGATACTGGGATGGCCCAGCAGGAGCCGCTCCACCTCCAGGGCGCTGACCTTGTAGCCGCCGGTCTTGATGATGTCCACAGACGTGCGGCCACGGATCCAGTAGCTGCCGTCCTTGAACACAGCCGTGTCACCTGGGGAGAGGCTCTGTCAGGGGGCACCTGGCCCCTGGCCATGGCTCTGAGCCGGTCAGGTGTGCACACGTGAGCCCTGGGCGTCGGGGGCGTCAGCGCTGCTCTGCAACAAGGCAGCAGGCCACTGGCAGCGGCTAGGACCTCGCGAGAGGCCAATCCAGGAGCCTTGCGGCTGGGTCCCCACGTGGGCGGCAGCATCCCAGGGGAACAGCCGGTGCCCCTCCTGCCCTTTCTCAGGACAGTGGAGCAGGAGACACGAGAGAACTGGGGCCTCTCGCTGTCCCTCCCTGGCCCTGCCACGGCAGAGCCCTGGTGGGATGCGGTGTCGCTGTGGCCCCTCTCCTGACGGGGCTCCATGTCACACGCAGTGTCTCGCAGGGAGTCTGACCAAAGGAAGGGATCCTTGTGTCCAGGCTCAGAGCGATGCCTCGGGACCTCCCTTCCCTGGCTGGGCGTGGGAGTGTGCACACACGAATGAGCCCCATGTGCACGGACGCGGGAGCGTGTGTGTGAGGGCTGCGTGGCACTTCACCGCCTGCTCTTAACACACCCCTCGCTTCACGCGGGTTAGCTGCTGGAATAAATCACAAACGTTTTGTGATGCATCACAATGCCCAGCGCAGGAGGTGCCGCCCATCACCTTGCACTCCTGCGACCCGCCGCGCACGGGGCCCCAGCCTATTAAACAAGACGGATGGCTGCGCCTGCTCATGGTGCAGCGGGAGGCCGGCCCGAGCTCAGGGCTGCAGGTGTGGCGAGCTATCCTGCCCGGCAGGAAGCGGAGGAAGGGGAGGAGCGGGAAGCTGTTGTGGTCCCGAGACAGCCTGACTGGGCAGGAGGCTGGCTGGTGGGAAAGGACATGGCGTGCAGGGTCAGGTGGGACACGGGGTCTGGATGTGGTCTGTCCTCAGTTCCACGAGGCCCACGGTGGCCCCCCTCCCATCCCTGCTGTGCTGCCCTAGCTCCGGCCACACTGGACGGCTGTTTGGCCTCCTGACAATTACCCGACCGTCGACCACGGGCCCCTTAAATGCAGCAGATCAGGTGTCTTGGCCGCCCACCGCCAAGGCGAGGCTGCACTGGCCCTCAGGCCCCTCCAAGGGCCTCCCGACCTTGCTCCCACTGGCAGCTGCCTGCTAGGGACCCTGGTTCCAACTTCTCATTCTGTAAATGTCGCAAGCCTCCACCACGGGCTGTCTCCTTCGGACGGGCTCCGGGCCCTCCTAACACACAGACCTGCCTGTTGGTGCAAAGTACCCGCCTCGCAGCACTGAGCGCCAGCTACTTGACAGTCCTTGCCAATTTGGTGAAAAGCAGGCTTTGTCCCTGTGTCTGTCTCTTTCTTGACCAGGAAGTGACACACCTTCCGTATTTCCATGGCAAACTGACCTCCTCCTGTGATCGGCTGTGGCCGTGGCCGGCTTTCCTCCTGGGGGGTTGACGGGCTCACGGTCAGCACCACTGCGCACACACCAGCCAGCTCCTCGGGACCCCGCGCCCCGCAGCCTGGCCTCGGGGACGCCCTCCACGTGTGCGCCGGGCCCTCGCTGCCTCCCGCTGCTCTGCTGCTGAGTTTTTTTTTTTTTTTTTTTTTACCTTAAATAGCCTTTCATGTTTTTTTCTGGTAATATCACGTGCTTGTTGTGGGAGAAAAAGAGGAAACTCAGCACCGAGACGCCCCCGTTACTGTGCTGGTGGGTTTTCTATCGGTGCTTTTCAACACCTTCTACCAACGCCCTCGTTTGTCATTAGGAGTGGTTTTACACCACGTCGCTTTTAACATTCAACCATGTGATGAAATCTTCAGAGAGTCAGAGATGCTGGTTCTGTTTCCTTGGGTCCAGTTCCCAGCTGCTTTAAAGCATCAAGAAGGCAACAGGAGCTGCATCCGTGTCCCCGCATCCATCCTGTGTCCTCAGATCCGTGTCCCTGCATCCATCACGTGTCCTCAGCTCTGAATGCAGGGTCAGTGTTCAGCCCTGAGGAGCCGGGTCCTGACATGGCTCCCGGCCCCAGGCAGGCTCAGGGACCCGTGTGTGTGTGTTGAACAGACTCTCTCCAGGCCTGGGCCCAGTGGTGCTCGGGGGAACGTGGTCCGTGTCGCTGTCGGGGGCCTTTCTGGAGGGAGAGCTCTGACTCCCTCCCTGAGCAGCAGCCGGGACACCCGGGGCTGGCAGTGAGCCCCCTGCTGTTGGGCCCCAGGCTTCTTGCGGGCAGGAGGGTGGTCGTGGCCAGAGCAGGAGGGGCGGCCTCTCTCCTCCTGTCCACACGCGGGAGGCCACTGAGGAGAAGCTCGCTGGACACGGCCCTCCTGGGGCTAGAACCTGAGCAGCAGGAGGGCTGGCCAGGGAAGGGTTAAGTTGAATTCATCCTGATTTCTATTTAATACCCCGCTCCCCACCCCCCCTCAACCACCCCCCAGCCTGCGCCAGAGCAGAGCTGGCACCTGCGTGCTGGCTGCCGGCTCGATAGTTACGCGGCCTGTATCGCTAATGGCCTGTGACAAAGGCGCTGGCTTCCCGGCCTCATCCCCAAAAGCCAATTAAACACATATACTCCCTTCCTGTTTGCTGCACATTACAATGAAATTAAACTGAATTTCAAAATCATTTTCTCATAAACACATTTCTTTACAATAATTAATGCATGCTACTCCTTCAGCTGAAGCGTTCAGCAGGCCCGGGGCTGACCGCCCCACGCCTCACGCCGGCCCAGGGCTCAGGGAGCCCCGCCAGCGGCAGAACCCACAGGCTCGTGCTGCCGGTGCTTTTAAAGAAAAAACTATCCGCAGTCTTTATCTGAATTTAAAAAGAAAAGAAGATGCCACAAAGCAAGTCAGATTTCCAAATCAGGGCAGCCAGAGGCGACAGGAGGGACCATGAGAAGCACAAGTCGCCCAGAAGCAGCACTTCTCACATACGTGCCGGGAGGGCAGTGACAGAGGCTGGCTTGTAAGAATTCGGTGTCTACAAAGGGAAGCCAGATACGCTGCCACGGACGGGGGCCTGGGCTCCCAGGCACGGCCTCTTCTCTGGGGGAGGGCAGAAGGGGGCCCCAAAGCACCAAGACAGTGGGGGTCTCTGCCCCTCGGTGACCTCAGGCCCACGATGGCAGCAGATTGGAGGCCCGCGCTTCCCGGAGCTCCTGGGAGTGTCAGGGTGAGCAGCTCCTGCCATGGGGTCTGTGGGGGCCTCAGGGAAAGGGCGCCCCCCTCAGGTGTGCAGGGCATCCCTCACGGCTGCCCCACCTGCGCCCCGCCTTTCCCCTCAGCTCTGCCACCCACAGAAGAACCTGCGTGAAGGTGCGTTTCTATTAAAAGGCTGGCACATGATGACGTGTGAACAGTCTTTCCTTCTGGAAAATACTGCTCTGAGACTCTTAGGAAATCGTGTATGTTCGGCACCGGGCGACAAGGACAGGACGAAGTGCCCAGAACCGCACCTCGTAGGTGTCGGGAGCTGCTGCTCCGGTGTGTCCTGGACGAGCACACCCCAGCGTCCGTGCAGCCGTGAACATGAGCGGGGCCAGCAGCCGCTGTTCTGTCCACACCCAGACCAGGCCGCAGGGACCTGAGGGCTCTGGGCGCAGGGCCGGGGAGAGGGCCCTGACGTGGAGGACTGCCGCCTGCCCATGCACCACCCAGGCTCTGCCACACTCCCTGCTCTGGCAGACAGCACGCAGACAGCAGATGCCCAAACCAAGCCGAAAGTAAACCACCTTCTGTCAAAACGGCTTTAACCTGAGCAGGGGAGGGGTTACCAAGCAGGCGAGGTGGGGGTGGGAGGGAGGAGGGTCTCGGATGCAGAGTGCAGAGGTCACTCAGTGGTGGTGTCCTGACCCACAAGGGGCAGCGGGACCACCAGGTGCAGGGCCATGGGCTCAGGCGCTTCCTTCCGGGGGATGGGGTGCTGTGGGGGTGCAGTCCCCCCACCCCCTGCCTCAGCCCTCGACGGGGCTTCAGGGTGTCCTGGTCCAGTGGTTCCTGGTGGCCGAGTCCAGCCCCGTCCCCTACCCCTCTGGGCCCCTCCCTCCTACCTGTTTTGAACCAGCCGTCTGAGGTGAAGGCGTTTTTCGTCTCTTCGGGTTTATCCCAGTACCCACGGAACACGGAGGGCCCCCTGACGAGGAGCTCCCCCTCCGTCTCCTCGAAGCCGGGGGTCACCTGTGGTGCAGGCAGGAAACGAGCGTCAGAGGCCAGTCCCTCTCAGGGCTGGACCGCCCAGCCTTCCTGGCGCCCCACCCCTCGGGGGAGCACACACTGCTGGAGGCTTTTGTGGGGACGACGACAGGAACACCAGGAAAGCGCAGGGACCTCGGTGGATGTCACGCATCAGCACCTGCTGCACTTGCCCGGCCCCCAGGGATCCACAGGGTCCTGGCAGGCGGGGACCTCGGTGTTCCCTCTGTGGCCACAGTTGGGGCGGGGAGGAGGCTGGGTCTTACGAGAACCTAAGTCAGGGCCTCTGTGACGCCAGGAAGGGGCCGGCGAGGCGGCCACCAGGCACCAGGGCCTCACGCCCATCCTTGTCCTGAGCTAGCAAGGACACTGTGAACCAGGGACCCAGGAGCTCTCCTGTTCTGCTTCGCTCCCCTTGGAGTGAACTCCTTGGAGTGAACTTCTCTGGGGGAAGACTCACCCCCTTTCAGAAGGAGTCAGAGGCCCTTTGAAATGGGCTGTGAAACCGTCTGAGTTGCTAGTCTGAGGCCTGGAAAGAGCTGAACTTCCCCAGGGCGAGGCGCACCACCTGAAGCAGCTCTGCTCGGTTCGCAGAGCAGCCCGGGTCCCACAGAGGGAGCGCTCCCCAGGGCTGGGCTGCACCTCCGGGCCCAGGGGCTCCTGCAGGCAGCCTGCTTGGAGGAGGCGACTGTTTTTCCAACTGAATCACAGACTATTTGAATTTCACCGGTTTTCCCACTGTTGTCCTTCATCTGCCCCACGGTCAGCCTGGCCGTGTGGGGGCACACCTGCAGGGCAAAGGCTGGAAAACCAAGTGACGTGGAAACCGGCCCCAAGGACGGCAGTTCGGGACTTGCAGACTCAAACCAAGTGGATAAGAGTAAAACAAAAATGGTAAAAAAACCAAAGACAATACTCTCATCTGGATGTAAAGAAGACTCTGAGTGTTCCAGCACAACATCAAAACGTCCAGAACGCAACACGAAATTACTCAGCACATGAAAAGCCAAGAAAACAATGGCTCCTGTGGGAAAGGGCCCCCGAGCAGGACGCCGGCGGACGGCTCGGGGCACAAGCGCCTAGAGATGTCACAGCCCGCGCGGTCGCTGTGCCTGACACGCAGGGGTGGCGCCGGAGGAGGGTGGGAATCAAGTTGCAGGAGGGAAAGAAAAGACACAAAGCAGAACCAAGTGGAAATGTTAGAATTGAGAAATACGACAGCCAGAGTAAGGAAAACCTGCTGGATGGGCTCAGTGCAAAATGGAGAGCACAGAGAACCTGAGAACTGGAGGGTGGACCCACAGGGACCGTCCAGTCTGAACGGAGAAACGCCATGGGGAGAAGCAGCCGTCGCGGAGCCTAGGTCAGTGCCCCAGGGGCTGACGCGCCTGCTCGGGACTCCCAGCAGAGGAGAAGCAGGGGGCAGGAAGACACTTGACAGAGTCTGGCCTGACACTCTCCAAGTCTGGTGAAATACACAAACATAAGCTTCAGAAAGCTCAGTGGACCCCAAATAGGACAAGCCCAGATACACCCCAAACCAATCACTGAAAACGGAAAGTCAAGAAGAACACCCTTGAGAGCAGCCAGACGAGGGTGGGAACGGAGGAAGCAGGTGGCTGCTGACTTCTCGCAGAAACAGCGGAGGCCGGAGACAAGCGCGGTGACATCTCGTAAGGGTTGAAGTAAGTGTCAGCCCAGAATTCCAAATCCAGTGAAAACAACCTTCAGGAATGAAGGTAAAGTAAGAACGTTCTTAGGAGATGAAAAATTAGGAGAATCTGTTGTCAGCAGGTCTGATCTAAGAGTCACGAAAGAATGTTCTTCAGCCAGGAGGGCAACGACACCAGAACCAACCAGGAAGGCAGGAGTGAAGGGGGAGCAGCGGGACTGGGGCTGCCAGGGGAACGAAATGCATCCCCCCCCCCCGCCCCACTGTAATGGAGCCAACCACGCACGAAGGTGTGGCAGCCACCATGTAAAGGGTGGGGGTGGAGCGACCCATGCGGCGACAAGACTCTCTGCTCAACCAGGCTGCAGTCAGGGCCTGAGCCTTCTCCTGGCCCATCGGTGCACTTCCTATAAAACCCAGTTTCAGCAAGAACTCTGCTAAGCCCCCACCGTGACATCTGATCACCCTCATATCTAACCGTGTTCCTCACCGCCCCCACCCCAGCATCTCCCAGGTGATGTCTGATCACCCCGGCCAGCCTTCAGCAAAGATCCTGTTAGGCCAGTTTAGCCAGAATCCTCCCACCCCTGATGTTTCCTCTTAGTAACTGCCCATCCACTGACCCCACGTGCCCCTTGGCTGTGCATCCCCACTTGCGGGCGCCGTGCTGGGAGCTGAGCCCCATCGCTCCCCCTCCTGCAGACCCACTGCGGTGGCCGCCACACGCATCGTGACAGTCCTGAGTGACGTTGGCCTCACCGTCTTTAACATGTGATGAATCATTTTTTCTTTGACGGTGGTCGGAGTTCTATGTTGTTCTGGAAGTGTCACAATGTTGAATCCAAGTAGGTTTTGAAAAGTGAAGTATGTATGTTGTAGTTCCTAGAACAACTACTAAAGACTAACAAAGACTGACATTCAAAAACAACAGATACATTTAAATAGAATACTAAGAAAATGGCCCCAAAGGGAAGCCAAGCGATGAGAAACTGCGGGACCAGACAGTAAGCAAGCAGCGCACGCGAGGCTTAAATTCAAATGTGTCAAAAACCACATGAAACGCATGCGGTCTACACAGGCCAATTAGAAGACAGACTGGATTAAAACCCATGCGTGGTCCAACCATACGCTGTCTGTAGGAGACACACTTCAAATACAGTGATACAGTAGGTCAGAAACAAAAGGCTGGAGCAATGTACACCGTGCAAACATCCATCAAGCGAAGCGAAGCGGCTGCATTAACGTCAAGCAAAACGAACTCAGCAGCGGAGCATCACCAGCAGCGTCAGCAGGATGACAGCAGTCAGCTCACCAAGACACAGCAATTATAAACGTGCCTTCACCAAGCAACAGGCTTTCAAAGTGTGTGACACAAAAACCTGCGGCAGAAACTGACAATTCCAGCTGGAGAATTCAACCCGCTCACTTGGTAACAGAACCAGTCGTCAGAGAACCACAGACAGGGGAGACCTGAGCTCCAACTACCTTCACCGGACGGACATGCACACCTCGACCAGAACCACAGAACACACTCTTCTGTGGTTAAACATTAAACTAGAGATCAATAGCAGAAAAATTTCCAAATACCTGAAAATAAAGAACACACTTCTGAATAATCCATGAGTCAAAAAAGGCTTAGGGAAAATTAGAAAACATTTTGAATTGAATGAAAATTAAAATACAACATACCAAACATTTAGGGGCAGAGCTAGAGCAACGTTTAGAGGGAAGTTCATGTCGCTAAATGCATGTGTTATACGAGAGGGAACGTCTCAAATCAATAACCTAAAGTTTGATGTTAAGAAACTAAAGAAAGTGAAAAATAAGTCAAGAGCAAGCAAAAGAAAAGCAACAAAGATAAAAATGGAAACCAATTAAAAGTCAAAAGAGAAAAGCAACAGAGAATTTTTATATTCAATGAATTCAGAAGTTCTTTAAAAAAAGTTCAATAAAATGGACAAACTTTTAGCAAGAATAGCAAAGGAAAAAATAGAAGACAAATGATCAGTATGAGGCGTGGGAAGGATATCGCTTCAGACTATGTGGACGTTAAAAGAATAAGGAAACATTATGGAAAACTATGCACATAAACCCTTCAATTCCTCGAAAACACAATCTACTGAAACTCGTCCCAAACGTGCCAGGTGACCTGGATGGTCCTATAGCTATTAAAGACATGGGATTAATAGTTAAAACCTTCCAAAAAGGAAAGCTCAAGGCCCCGATGGCTTTACTGGAAATTCTATAAACTACATGCCACCAATTATATACAGTCTCTTGCAGAAAACAGAAGAGGAAACACTTCTCAACTAATTTCGATGCCAGCCTTACCTAGACACACAATTCAGAAAAGACGTTTAAGAATAGGAAGCTATAGACCAAACTCCCGCATGAACATAGACGCAGAAAGCTCAACAAAGTGTTATCACATCAGCCTCAACCCTGCATAAAGAGCAGGCCAGACCACGACCAACTGCGTGAAGCAAGGAGACACTGATTTCATGTATTCTTAGGGGCAGGTTTTCACATTCAGCATCTTTGAAACTGTGCTGTGTCACCACCAGCGGTGACCTGGAACTGGTGAAGGAGGGGATGGCCAAGGGCCACGGACGCTGCCCTTTCGCACCCCCGAGACAGCAGCTGCCAGCCCGCAGGCTATGTGGCCTCAGACGTGGAGCAGAGAGTCAGGGTCTTCTGGGACCAAAGCCAAGTCTTCCAGCGAAATCCCCTCAAGACCCCCAATCATTCAGCACGCCACCTGGGCCCGCATGGCAGGGACGCCACCTCTGCAACAGGCTTGTGGGCGGCCAGGGCCGTGTGGTGGCCCTGGGACCCCCGTGCAGCCGCGAGAACACCGGGCTCACCCTGGTCTCTGTCTCGTTCCCTTCCGCGTGGATGATGTAAGGGCAGCCGTCCTTCTGCGGGTTTTCTGAGACAATGCGCACCTCGACGCCAGGCAGCGGGGTCCCCACCGAGCCTGTGAGGGGCAGAGAGACACGAGGGAGACGGTCAGCTGTGTTCTGAAGGAGATGGCGGCACGCCCGAGGTGCTGGGTCAGCCTGACTGCACGCACTCGGGTGGGAGGAGCCCCGGGAGCAGAGAGCAGCACCCACGCCGGACACGCAGAGCTGCAGCCGGCACTCCGGACACTCCAGAGAGCCCGAAGGCCCCTCAGGAGGGCCGCCCAGCACCTGGGCAGGGTGCAGGGGCCCTTCAGTTGCACAGATGAGCGAGGGACTTGCGGGGGAGCTGTGCAGAGCAGCTCCAAGAAGGACCGTGCAGAGGGCACGCGGGGAGCCAGGGTCCTCACGGCAGGGGTGGACGCATGCAAAGGGCACACGGGGAGCCGGGGTCCTCACGGCAGGGGTGGCGCCAGAGCCCTGTCTCGCCTGTTAGGTGTTTGCTCAGCACGTTCACCCGTGTGGTGGGCCAGCAGACAAGCCAACGGGGAGCCTGCAGAGGTGAGGGCAGGTGCTGGCTGCACGGAATCCCCACGGCCACTGTGATAAACAAAGGACGAAGGGCAGAGATTCCAAGACCAAAGGCCCAGCGTCTGAGCATTCCCGCCAGGGTTCCTGGCCCTCTTTACCACGGGAATCAGTGAGCACCTGTCCCAGGAAGCAGACTCAGCGAAGCCCACGAGCCGCTCAGTGTCCTGGGATCCACACTCGTCTCAATCTGGTACATGCGTCTTGTGTTGCTGGAATGGGCCTAGCCTGTCCTCCTCAGCCTGTCTTCTGTCTGAGGCCCCGAGGGTCCCCACGGCCACCTCCTCTTTCTTCTCTTTCCTCCCCTCCTCCTCTTTTGCTTCCAAAGATTTAAAAACTCAAGTGAAATCCACATGCGATATTCACTGTAAAGCAGATGATTCAGTGGCAATCAGCACATTCACAGCCATCACCACCATCTAGTTCCAGAACTTTCCATCAGCCCAGAAGGAAGCCAGTCCCGGTGAGCAGTCACACACCCACCCAAACAACCATTAGCCCGCCTGGTCTGTGGACCTGGCTCGGGCGCACGGTGAGGGCCCTCCCATCTCTTTCTGCCAGTCATCCACTAGGGCCCAGAGTCTGCAACAGTGCTGGGACACTCAGGATCAGTCAGCCTGCAAGGGGGGGGCCTGTCCCTTCACATGAAGACCAGAGGCGAGAACCAGCTGTGAACACGGCAGCGTCCAGGCCCTGCCCCCTGGCTGGGCAAGCCAGGCTCCCCGCTGTGGCTGTGCATGACCCCGGTGTGGCCAAGGCCAGCGCAGGTCCCACACTCTGGATGAAAGGCCCGCTGCCCGTGGCTCTGTCTTCAGTGAAGAGCTCTCTGCTGCCATCTGCACTGCTCCTCCCTGAACCTCACAGTCCGCTGAGGGCCAGCCGGGGCCGCAGCTTTGACTGCTGGACTGTGGACCAGGACTGGCACCTTGTAGACTCCTCCACGGTTTTCAGGCCACTCCCATTCGCTCCTGTTTTATGGCCAAACTTCAGCAGGCTGACCTTGGTTGCAGCCCTCAGTGACTACAACACGTGATCATAATTTTGATGTCAGTGTGTGTGAAAGCCACAGGACAAATGTTCCAGGGAGGAACTGGGCGGATGAAGGGCAGGAGAGAAAGGCCGTGTGAGAGGACACGCAGCGGGCTGCACCAGCTGGCACCCCCACATGCTGGGCCAGCTGTCCCCCACCCTGTGTTCTGAGTCGGGGGGTGGTGTCTTGCTGCTTGAGCGAGGTGTGCTGTGAACTGACTTACTACCTTCTGAGACTGGCCGGGACGGTCTCCCCAGCAGTCTGCCGGGGAGAGAGCACTCCGCAGATACACGTAAGCCATCAGGCAGAGTGATCATCTTATCAGGAGGCACTTCATCAACTCAGGACAGGCTCTCAAGCAGGACCACCCACCTCACTCAGGAACAAGAGCTGCTCTTCCCTTTCCTCCCGAGCTCTCGTCCCAGCAGCGGGGTGATGCCTGCCCAGGCCCGAGCCCTCCTGACAGCGAGGCCTCCCAAAGTGTCAGCCCCGTGAAACCGAGCAGGACCTTCGGGGCCCTCCAGGTTCAACAGCCGCTGTGTTCCCCATTTCTTGTTTGTCAAAAAGGCTTTTCGTCTCCTAGGCCTTCCCTGAGTTCCAGAGAGCGGACTCAAGCTGCTGCTGATTAGGGAAGTAAGGGAACACAGAAACAAAGGAGAAGCCGTTATGCCGGACAGTTTGAACGATAAATCAGTGCTAAAACAGAATCCGCGTTTCTCCACACGGGATGTACATGACAGTCTGACCCAGACCTCTGAGCTGTCCTCACCCCGGTGGGAGACGGTGACCACGTGCTGAGACCCCAGGCTGGAACCAGAAGGTTGGCACCCCCGACCAACTGAGGCGGGAAGCCCCATAAAAAGACTGGCAGGAGCCCCAGGCAGGACCCCCAGGCAGGGCCACTACTCTCCTGACAGCCCCATCCGGCTCCCTGGCCCAGTGGCCTCATTCACTTTCTGCCTCTGAAAAGGTTTGCTTCTAGGAAAGGGGGACTTACCCCTGACATTCTATTGGTTCCCTAAGCTAACTCCTGATTGGTCCATTTATAGTACTTCATTTGCATGGAGCTCACTCCTGATTGGTTATTTCTCTCCCTCCTGATTGGTCCATTTCTACAAAGCTTGTTCCTAATTAGTCAACTTTTGTTATACCTTATTTGCATATGATGTTGCAAAGTGTAAACTGGCAGCCTATAAAAGCCAGTGTAAACCTACAGACGGGGTCCAGAGCTTGGAGTGTTAACTCCTCTGGGCCTGCTGGCGTAATAAACCTGAGCTCTCCAACTCTCCCAGTGCTGCTTGGTTTCTCACCCGGATCCAGGTTGCTGTCACAACTGAGCTGAAACACCGAGCTGTAACACATTTTTGTGCAACACAACCTGAAGAAAATCATGCAGTCTTGTAGCCTCACCCCACGTGTTGCTTCTAAAAGCCATCTGGGACTTTGGGCCTTGAGCACAAGCACCCTACTCTTTGGTTGGTGCCCTACAAATAAACCTGTGCTTTCCGTCCCCACAACATGGTGTTAGGAGCTTGGCTTTGCTGCGTGGTGGGTACGTGCAGACCCAAGTATGGTTCACTAATGCCTGCACTCGCCTCCCCAGAAGGAAGCAGGCAGGGGCTTAGGTCCAGGCGCTGGGACCACAGGAAGATAGGCGTAGAGAAGGGGGAATCCACTGTGGCCTCAGGGCAGGGGAGGTGAGGGGCCACCCGATACTGTACCTCAGTCCTACAAGACTGCCCGTCCCTCCGGTGTGTCCCTGTTCACCCACAACTTCTGTCCAACCTGCTGCAAACTGGGGACGCACCCTAGGTAACTGTAGTCCCTCCCACCCATGGGGACACACCTTATGTAGATACAGCCCCTCCCACGCACGGGGACACACCTCAGGTAGACACAGCCCCTCCCAACATGGGGACACCCTTACATAAATGCAGCCCCTCCCACCCTACGTAGGTGTAGCCCATCCCACCCATGGGGACGTAGGCTACGTAAACGTAGCGCTCCTACCCTACGTAGACGGAGCTGCCCCCATACTACGTAATCGTAGCCCACCCACCCACAAGGACGCACCGCGGGTAGCCAGAACCCTTCCCACACCCCGGGGACGGCGCCCCCTCCAAGTCCCCCAGGGTGGCATGCTGGCTGCACACACAAGGGCTCTCTTTAAATCAGTCGGCAGCTCCCTGGCCCCACGACTCCGCCGTTTCCGGGGCTTGCGGGCCCTGCAGCGGGTCTGGGTTGGAGAGAAGGAAGCCGCTCCTGTCCGGGCCCCACGGAGCCCACGTCTGATCTCAGCCTCCGATTAGAGCATCAGGTCCTGCCGGGCGGCTGAATTAGCCGTGCCCCTCGGGTAACTGACCCGGAGCCGCACTCGGCCGCGTGCCCCTTGCGCGGTCAGGGAGCCTGCAGTGAGCCCTGGGGTGGTTGGTGCGACCACAGGAGCAGCGCTGTGCCCGGGGAGGAGCCGCCATGTCCTGAGTGGGATGGGGACACAGGCCGGGCTCCCACAAGAGTCCAGGGCCTCCGGCTGGAAGGGCCAGGTGTGGGAGTCGGGGGTGTAGAGAAGCCCCTCTGCCTGATCTTTCCGGGGATTGTGCTCAGGGGCTTCTTCAGGGGTTCAAGGTTGAGGGCTCCTTCAGACTGAAGACGCCCCGCACGGATGTGAGAGGCCTACGGGGTGCCTGGCGCCCTGTGCACAGGAGGCGTGCGGCCTCTGTGCTGTCCTGAACCGTCTCTGAGTCTGCAGAGGGGCTGCGGCCATAATTTAAGATTCCAGAATTTCTGCCCATAAGCCTGGGGTTTCAAGAGCATTTGGGCCCCTCCTTCTGCAGAGGGGCTGGCCAGGTCTCCGGCCCCTCCACGCACCCCACCCTCCACCTTTCCACAGACGGTCCAGACCCACCCTTTGCTGCTGCGACCCGTCTTTCCAGGTCTAGCTCTCAGCCTGTTTGCTCTCCTTAAGGCCCAGAAGGTTCCCTGTCCATCTCTTGGCCCTTCTCTTCCTCCAGACTCAGCCCGACAGAGGGTGTCACGATCTGACCACGCGGATACCCGCTGTCTGTGTGGCATCCTGGGCCCTCCTGTGTCAGCAGGGTAAGACCCTCCCTGTATCCGGCTGTTCTGTGAACAGCCTGCAGCTTCTCAGAAAGTTAAGACCCACCTTCTGACCCAGCAAGTGCACTCCGGGGTGTCTCCCCATGAAAATACAGACGTGCTCACACAGACCTGCACACAAACATTTACAACAGCCGGGCTGGGAACTGTCCAAAACTAGACACAGCCTGCTGTCCTCCAGTGGTGGCCCGTCCACACCACGGACACTGCCTGGCACAGGGTGCCTCAGGCGCCTCCTGCTGAGAGAAGCCAGACCCAAAAGGAGGTCCTGGAGGCTTCGTCTCCATGTCCCAGAAGCAGCACAGCTCAGGGAGAGAAGCCAGGTCAATGCTCGCCCGGCCTGGGCTGGGGAGGCGCTGACCACAGAAGCGGAGCTCAGAGACCGTGAAACCGCCTCCACGCCGGGAGAGATGGCAGTGACACAGACCCGAAGCAGGAAGGGACACGTGGGCGGACAGGCAGGAGCACAGGTACAGATGGTTTCACTTTTGCTTCCGAGACACCACTTGTATTTTGGACCAACTGGCGGGGACTTACCGTGGGGGGTGGATAGGGGCCCGGAACAGAACACGCGTGCGTCTCAGGCCTCGGGCTCCACCTGCAGGCTCCCATCAGGGATCTGGGGCCTGAGGCCTGCGCATGGGATGTCCTAGAGGAGGCTGCGCAGCAAGACCAAGGGCAGCACCGCCCAGACACGTGCAGACAGCCAGGCGCAGGCGGGGTGCCGCCATGGCTCCTGCTGCTGCCAGCCTGCGGTGGCAGTTCTCCCGGGGCGGCCCAGTCTGGGCATCAGCACCCGCGGGAGGCCCTCTGCCAAGCACGTGGCTTCTGGTGGTTCCTGTTCTTCCCCCCTGCTTCCCCATCACCCGTCAGGGCAGCCTCCTCCACAGCCTGGGCCACCGAGGGCTCAGCGCAGGGGACACAGCTGGCGGGCCTGTGCGTACCTGGCAGGCGAGCTGTGGCCAGGGGGTTGGACAAGGCCATGCCAATCTCCGTCATCCCGTACCTCTCCAGCAGGGTGTGGCCGGTGGCACCCTTCCACTTCTCCAGCACGGGCAGGGGCAGCGCAGCTGAGCCCGAGACCATCAACCTGCCGGCACAACCACACGCACCTCAGCCTCTCAGGGTGACAGGGCTCCCTCTGCGCCCCGTGTCCCCCCACCAGCACTCTTCTCATGGAATTCATGGCGAGTTTAGAATGCAACTAGGTCTTCCCAAGGAACGGGCAAGCAGAGTAAGAGAAAGAAGTGACTTTTAGGGTCTTTGGTGGCAGGCTTTGCAATAATCAGTGTGCTATTCACAATTTTAAAAAAACAAAGCTAAAATAAGGTGGTGACGGATAATCTGGTTTATACATAAAATGCCACAGGTCCGAGGAGGAAGAGGGGCACGAAAGGAGGCAGCCTACGGTGAGGGCACGTGCGCTTGGGTCCTCCACTCACTGCCTGGTGCTGCCGGCTCAGCGGTGACAGCGACAGTCATGTGACATCCGAGAGCTGCGGCCTGCACGTGCACCAGGTCACACCAGCCGTGTGTGTATCTGCCTCTGGTTGGGGCTGGAGCAGTCACCAAGCTGCACTAGCTCCCACGGGGGCACAGTCACAAGGACCCGGTCCCCAGAGCCTGGCCGGCGAGGTCCACGGGCCTCTGTCACCCAGAGGTCACTCTGAAAGCCCTCCCTCCAATCTCACTCTCATCTGGGCAGAAGGTGCTACCGATCCCACTCATGTCCTGGTGGCCAGGCACTGGACGCCTCCCCCTGCAGCTGCCCAGGCCCCGCCCGCCACCCCGTGAAGGTGGGCTGGGCGGGTGGCCGGCAGCAGCAGCCTCAGGAAAGGGCTCCGGTTCCACCACGGAGTCTTCACAGAGGAGGAGCCAAGAGGGGTAATGGGAACCAAAGCACAACAAGACACAGAATTCTCTCCGGGAGGCGGAGGGCCTCCGTGTGCCCCTCTGAAGGGCAGGGTCAGATGCACAGGTCACGAGCCCCTGGAGGGTCCACGGGGTCAATGCCTCCCGGGCGCGCGCCGCCTGTCGGGCTGCTGGGGACCGACGCGCGCTCTCTAGGCGAGCCGCCCCCAGCCACGGCAGAGGGGAAGCGGCGGGTCTGCAGGCTCTGAGAACACGCAGAGCGAGCTCCCGCCTCTGAAGCAGCCAGGACGGCCAGCACGCCTGTTGGGCGGGGTCTGCGCCAGGACGGGCGTGGGCTCAGCAAGGACGTCCTCACCCTTGCGCTTCAGGCCCCCCCACGAGGCAGACGGACGGACAGACGGACAAGGAGACGGAACAGCAACAGGGGCGCAGCGGCCAGGCAGGGATGCGGGCGCGCGGACGTGCAGACGCCGCGCTTCAGGGAGCACTGCTTCCTCGGCCTCCGCAGCACTGACTCAGTAAAAGTACGCCCTGTCTGCGGGTCGTTAAGGCTCTCTGGACAGGAAGGTGGACTGTTTTCGCTCACCTAATTTTTTCCTCACAGACCGCGCGCACGAAGTCCCGGACGTGAGGCTGGCCGAAGTGTCTGTCGTGATAATCCATCAGCTTGCTGTATATGGTCGGCACGGCCATGAACACATTCACCCGTGGACTCTGAGAACTCAGGAACTTTTCCCAAACCTGGAGAGAAAACAGAAAAGCGCACAGCGGGACGGGCAGGAATCACCTGTGCACAGATGTGCATGGACCCCCGGCTCTGGGAGCAGCGCTCTCAGCAGAGGACCCCCTTTTCTTCAGCATCAGGGTCTGTAAGCGGCTCCCACCTTGGCTGGGGGGGGTCCTCACTTTTACAGGTGACGCAGCCCCTGGGCTCCTGTGGAGTCACCTGTGCAGGGACACGCATGTCTGGCCTAGGAGACTGAAGAGGAGGAGGCGGGTCAGGGAGGAGCGGGCACTGGGCCCAGGGACTGGACTCAGACCTGCCATCAGGGACGTGGCCCCTCACACTTTTCCAGCCGGTGGGATAAGAGTGGACGAGGCGGCAAGTGGCCGCCCACAGGCAGGCAGGAGCGCAGCGCTGACAGAGTGGTGACGGCAGACAGGAGCGGATGGTGGCTCCCGTGTGGAAACAGAAAATGTGACCCGTACTTAAGGAAAAAAGTCAACAGAAGCAGACCCTTGGAATCCAGATGTCGGAAATATCAGACACGGAATTTCAGGAAATTATAATAAACTATTAAACAGGTTAAAGAGTTCAGAGCAAAAGGTGAACAAAATGAGGGGTGACCAAGGGTCTCACTGGAGAAGGGGAGTGCGTGAGAGAGCCACACACCCGGGGAGCGTGCAGTGTAAGGCTGGGGCGCAGGGTGCAAGGGACAGGCCAGACGAGCACCAGGACACAGGTCAGACACGAGCCGACCTGAGCGAAGGACAGACGGAAACGGAAAGGGGAGGAGGGCAGCGATACAACATGTGGACGAGACGCCACGCCACAACCTGACAGTCAGGCCTGTCATCCTGGACACGGGAAAGAGGTGCGCTCAGCGGGGGGACGGCCACGCCCAAGGGCTGGGGGGGGGGTCAGTGGAGGGGTGGCCACGCCCACGGGCTGGGAGACCCGGCACTGCCGGGGAGGCACCTCTCCCGAACCCCAGCCAGCATGCTCTGCAGAAGCTGACAAGCTGACCTGCAGTTCCACGGAGCAGCAGTGGACACAGAGAGTTTGAACAAATGTGGAAAGGAGTAGGGTGGGGGAACTCACACTTCCCGGCCCCAAAACTTACTCCAAAACACTGGTGATTGACGCATGTGAAGCTGGTGGAAGATCAGACATGCAGATCAACAGAGCCGATGGGTCCAGAAATAAATCAATACATTGATGGCCAACTGATTTTGACAGGGGGGACCCTTTCAACAAACAGCGCTGAGACGCCTGAACAGCCACCTCCAGGAAGGTGCACTTAAGACCCTCACCTCTCTGTGTGTGGGACTCGGCAAAGCGGGTCAGAGACCCGAACGCATCAGCTAAGACTACAAAGCTTCTAAGAAAGAACAGATGAAAACCTTCAGGATCTCTGGTTAGGCAAAGATTTCTTAGACGTACAAAAACCGTGAACTGTAAAGTCTAGAAATTGATAAAATGGATTCCATCGAAATTAAAAACGTGTGCTTCAAAAGATACCATTAATAAAATGAAAAAAAAAGCAAGCCAAATGGGGAGAAGATATTTGCAAACCATCTGTGGATAAAGGAGGGATCCAGGCCACAGAGAACCCTTGCAATTCAGTAATAAGATAAATAGCCCAAGTTAAAAATGGGCAGGAGACCTCAACAGACAGCTTACTAGGGAAGACACGTGGATGCAAGTGAGACCGTGAAGAATGCTCACCGTCCTTAGTCGTCAGGGAAGCACAAATTTAAACCGCAGTGAGACACCACGCCGTATCCACTACAATGACTCTCGTAACGATTTTAAAAACCAATAAACCGGTGTTGGTGAGGACGTGGAGAAACTGGACCCTCATACGCTGCTGGTGAGAATGTGAGCAACATAGCCACTTTGGAAAGCAGTCTGGCAGTTTCTTAAAACATGAACAGTAAATGTACCAGACCAACCTGGCAATTCTGCTCCTACGTATCTGCTCAGGGTGAATGAGAAGTGCCCGCAGCAGCATTATTCCTAACAGACAAGAACTGGAGCCCATCCAAGTGCCCCACAGATGACAAAGAGGCGAACCCGCGGTGGCCCAGCCCACGGTGAAGCGCTCCTCACCAACCAGGCAGCAGGCCTCTAATGCACACGCTGCAGCATGGGCAACAAAGCTCAGAGACACTCCGCAGAGTGCAGAGGTCAGACACACAGTATGCAACGCCCAGAAAAGGACAGAGGACAGCCCCGGGGCGGGGGGGGGGGGGGCGGGGGCTGGAGGTGGAAGCAGGCACTGAGGTAACATTGAACAAACCCAGTAAATTTATGAACAGTCACTGAATCGTCTGCAATAGGTGAATTACATCTCAATGAAGCTGTGTTTTAAAAAGAACACGCAAAGAAAACGTTTTCAGTCAAACACAGCTGAGAGAACTTGTCAGCAGAGCTGCACCTCAAGGACCATCAAAACACTTCGTCAGGTCACGGGAAACAACCCACGAGGGAAACACAGGACTGCAGGAGCCAGCGAGGAGCCCAGAAAAGGCGCTCTGTGGGCAGTGTTCAGAGCAGCAGCAGCGGCCGTGGGTCGTGAAGGGGAAGGAGGGCGTGGCAAGGACGGGAGGGAGAGGAGCAGCGAGGCTGCCTCTCAGAGAAGACTGAGGGCACCGATGCGCTGCTCAGCCAAGGGGCTCAGGAAGAGAGAAGGCCCGCTCCCGACGCCAGCCTCACTGCAGACCTGAGAGACACTAAAGGGCCGAGGAGAGAAACTGTAAGCCACTCTGTGCCAATAGATCTGACAGTTTTGACAAAATGCACAATTGTTTTAAAAATAAAAATATACCAAAACCGACACAAGAAACAAAACAAAATATTCTAAGTCCTCTATCTGCTAAAGAAACTGAGTCCTTAATTAAAACCTTCCCAGAAAGGTTGGCCTAGATGGCTTCAGTCGAGTTCTGCCAAACACTTAAGGAAGGAACACCTCTGGCCTCACACGGACTCCTAGAGAGAGAGAAGGGGTGGGGAGGGGCCACCACAGTCCTTTCAAGAACGAGCCAGACTCCAGCACAGAAGCCTGGCAAGGATGTCACAGGAAGACTACAGACCTGTGGTCCTCGTAAACGCAGGTGCAAAGCCCTGACTCAAGCGTTAGGCAGTCAAACCTGGCAGTGTGCAGAAGGGACAGTACGTCACGCCCAGAAAGCGCACTGGGCGACTGCAAGACGAGGAAAGCGGCGACATTAGCAGCTTCCGTGTGGCCAACCTCATTAGCAGAATATTTGCTCATCTCAGTGATAAACGGATAAAGAAAACCATTTGTAATATTCAAACCTCTATAACTAAACCCTCGGCGGACAAGGGGCAGGAGCGTCCGGGAGCGAACATGGACACAACACGGTGGCCTGCGTCATGTCTATCAGTGAGACAGCAACGCTTTCCCCAAGGCTGTGTCACAGTGTCCTCCATGACTGCTTCCGAGCTACATTTACCGAAATTTAAAGTCTCTTTATCAAAAGACACTACTCAAAGTGTGAAACAATGGACCAGAGACTGGGGGGAGATTCACGGCGTTATTTCTGACGGAGGCCTTTTATCCAGAATGTACACAGAGCAACTACTGACGGGTTATAAAACGACAAACAGCTCGAGTTAAAAGCAGACAAAGGCTTCAAGAGGCAGTTCACAGAGCATCTTTCGGACGACCAGCAAGCACGGAAAAGCGCTCGCATGACGAGAAGCGCGGGCTTCCCGGGGCGGGGAGGTGCGGCCGGCGGGGCCAGGGTAGGGACAGGCACCTCGGAGAGGGTTTGGCCGTTTCTCCCAGCGTTAAACACGTGTGACCCTGTGACCCAGCAATTCTAACCCTGGGTGTTTTCCCGGAGGAGTGAAAGTGTGCATCCGCAAACAGACACGTGAGGATGTTCCCCACAGCTTCACTCGTGAAGCCAAAACTTGCAACAAGCCAGACGCCCGTCAGCAGGAGTGAATGGACGGCAGCGTGGGGGCCCTTGTGCTGGAAGGAGCTGGCCACTGACACGTGCGCCGGGGAGGCCTCAAAAGCGTGCTCAGGGGAAGGAGGGAGGCACAGAAGCGTGAGGGGCCGTGACTCTGACGCAGGTTTCAGGAGCAGGTCAGCACAGGTGAGAAGAGGTGGCTGCCTGCGGGGGCGACTGCGAGGTGTCACGACAGGGCTGAGCCGAAGGGTCACCCAGTACGGTGAGGGCGTGGAGCCACTGGGCCCTTCACGTTGCTGTAGGAGGACAGAAGGTGCGGCCGCGCCGGAGCCAAAATTAAACATACACCCAGCCTGGTGGGCGCCCAGAACCAGAATGAGCTTTAGGAGTATGTTTACAGCAGCTTTATTCACAATATCCCCAGACTTGAAACGACCCAGTAGGGATGGGGTCTGAGAGGCCCGAGCTCTGCCTGCAGCCCCTTCCACATGCTGCCTGGAAGCCCCACCTGCCTCAGTACGACGCCCACTGCTCAGACCCCAGGATGAACAGCGTCTGGGGCCACAGGTCCGCCAGGCAGCACGCTTCATGAGGGACCCGGAGTCCTGAGCAGGTGCTGGGCCCGAGGGCAGTGCCCCAGCATCCGAGCGCCCACCGCCCAGCCTCTGCCCTCAGAGTCCGCAGGAGAGCAAGCCCCGGCCCCTACATCCCGCCCTGACTTGGTGCCCGCGGCTGGAAACCTCGTCCGTGAGCAGCCAGAGGAAGCCGTCTTTGATGAGGGCTCAGTGGAGGCCGGGCAGCCCAGTTAACAACCAGGCTTCACCCTGCGGGGCGAGGGCGGGCAGCCCCACCCGTCTTCCAGCTGTCCTCCCAGCCACTGCCCCGCCAGCCAGCCCTGTAGGGCGCTGGCCGCTGTCACCCCACTGCTCCTTGAGCTCTGCTCAGAGGGCCTGAGGCCATCTGGACACCAAGGAGCCTTCTGGTCACCCACACCACTGCTTCACACAGACTCCACAGACGAAGCCCGGAGGTGCAGTAATGCTCAAGTGGGGTTTTACTAACGTAAGCTTCTAAATGCGCAGAACCCTGAAACTCAGGGCTGCAGGCTTTTATCGGCCGCACGTCAAACGTGCTTCCCTGCTCAGCTCTGCCGCACTTGCAGGAAGCCCTGCCGTTTGTCTGCCTTCTGCGCGCTTCCCCGTCCAGAATGCACTCCCGCTGTCACAGTGCCTCAGCCACACAGGCACGAGCTCCATCGAGCGTTAAACCTGCAGGACGCCTTGGGATAGTGAACACTGAGGCCGACAGGCAGAGCCTCCCAGCGTGTGTCACTGCACGTGGCAAAGGGGCTTTGCAGGTGTGATGAGGGTCCTGAGGTAGGGAGGTTGCCCTGGACAAGGGGCCAGATGTGGTCACAGGGTCCTCATGAGAGGGAGGCAGGGGAGAGGCGACCGCAGAGGCGGCGGCAGTGTGGGAACACAGAAGCAGAGGCAGGGGGATGCAGTCACAAGGCAAGCCATGTGGGTGCCTTCAGAAGCCAGAAGAGGCCGGGAGTAGATTCTCCCTGGAGCCTCCGGAGAGATGCAGGCCTGCCACACCTTGACGTTACTTAGCTCCGTGAGATTCCAGAACTGTGAGAATAAACCTGCGTTGTTTAAGCCCCGGGGGAGGGTCACTTGCTCCCGAGGCAACAGGAATCCACAACTGGCTGTCCACACCCCAGGGCTGGGAGTCCAGATCCAGTGGTGCCAGGAGCCCGTCCCGACTTACCAGCTGAGCACTGAACTCGGGCAGCATCACGCAGGTGGCCCCCACCCAGAGAGGACACAGCAGCTTGTTGACTACGCCGTGGACGTGGTGCAGCGGGAGCACGTGGAGGATCACATCATCCTTCGTCCACGCCCACTTGTGGACCAGCCCCGTCACCTGTGGGACAACAGCATGGCCTGAGAACAGGAGGGAAGCCACCAACAGACAGGGTTCAGAGGGGCCCCCAGCTGCGAAGAGGTGGAGGGGGCTCACTCTCACTGCCCCGCCCTCAGCGGCGTCTAAAGAAGATAGTAATAAACCGAGGCTCTGTCGGCCCTCCCTTAACCTCACCTGCGTTGGAGGCCAGGGCCATATGCAGTCAGGGGCTTCAGCCAATCAGAAGGAGCCTTTGACCTGGGGGTCCCAAGGCTCTGCACACACTCTGGGCAGCTCTCTCCTGGGTAGTCAGAGGTGTGATTTTGGCTCCCACAGGCCCCGAGATCCAGCCGCCCAACCTCCACTGCCTGCCTGACCCCGCGAGTTCTGGCACCTCCCACCGCGAGCATGTCCTCTTGTGTGTGCAGTGACCGCCATGTGCACACGGTGTAGCTGCCCTCCCCCCAGAAATGTGGTCCGGTGATGGCCTCTCCTGATGAGAAGCGTGTCTTCTTCCGGGAGACGGAGACAATGTGTGACCTCGCCGTGCCTGCAGCCAGCCCAACTCCGTCACCACCGACTCAGCCTGGGACTGGGTGGCGTGGACCTCTGACCTTCCTCTCGTGGCTCTGAACTTCTACGTCTAGGAGTCTTTATTGTACAGGCGAATGCTTTTTGGAAGCAAGAAGGGTGTGAACTGCAGGTAAATGAAGTCACTGGGGAGTCTTACAGAGACAGGAACTGAGGCTGTGGGATGCAGAATGATGCCCAGGCCGCGGCAACACGAGGTCCTACTTTCTTGTGTCCCAAACAAGCACGACTCCAGGCGCAGAGGGTGAGTCCTGGACACTTGCGTATGGCAGGTCTCTCTGAAAACCACCTCAGATGGCGTCAGGGGCCCATTCTGTGCTCTGCACGCCTCAGGGCCATAAATGTCCCGCCTTGGGCGCTACGTGCCTCAGCCCCTCCCGAGAGCCATCCTACATGGTTAGTGGGGCTGGTGGCCCCACGGCCCCGGGACCCTTCAGCGCTGTGAGGTTCAAGTTGGGCTGGGGGAATGCTGAGAGCTGCAAAGGGCCCTACAGAAAGGTAAATGGACAGAAGGCTGCTGCCCCAGACACGGCACCTGCTGGGGCTGGCCTCCCCGTGGTGGCCCCCGAGCACTCACCGTGGCCCAGACGTTGTGGTGGGTGATCACGACGCCCTTGGGCCTCCCCGTGGTCCCGCTGGTGTAGATGATCATGGCACCCCGGTCTCTCCAGTCCCGCTCCGGCACCTGCTCCTCCCCGGGGTCCTTGGCCGCCCCACAGTAGACTGTGGGCGGGAGGGGCAGGAGCGGGACCCCCAGCTTCCTGACGACCGGGCTCAGCAGCTCCACGTGCTCCTGCCCAGCGAGGACCACAGAGCTGCGGGAGTCCTGGATGAAGTATTCCAGCTCGGCCTGGGGGTGCTTTCTGTAGAGCGGGACGGCGGTGCCCCCACTCATCCACGAGGCCCACTGCGCCACCACATAGGAGACGTCGTTGGAGCACAGGAAGGAGACCCTCTCCTCCCGGAGGTCCCCGTCGCTGCACGCACGGAGCCTGCAGATCTCCCGGGCCAGGCTGAGGCTGCGGGAGTACAGGTCCCTGTAGGTGTGGCTGCCGTGCTGGTCAGCGAGGGCGACTCTGTCCCCAAAGGCCAGGGCGCGGGTGAACACAGGAGCACTTCTGTTGCCACGGGCTGCCGGGCCTGTGTGCAGGGGGCTGCGTCCTCCAGGCCTCCAGGGAGCTGGCCGGCGGGAGGCCACGGCACAGACCAGGCGCGGGAGGGACACCCCCACGTGGGGCGGCATGGCAGGGCAGACACCGGCTGGAAGAGAGGACACCACAGGTACTGCCCGGTCCCGTCCTGACCCCAGAGCAACCCGGCAAAGCTGGCTTGGCTCAGTCACGAGGTGACATCCTGAACAGGAGATGCCAGCACTCCCGATACACGCTTCTGGAACTTAAATGACCAATGTTTCGGCATTTTACTTAATCTCATTAGTTTAAGGATTTTAAAAACATACAAGTTTCTAAAGCCAGGAACTAAAGGAAGGTCAAGGAGAAGCAAACAGAAGGCAGTGCATTTCAGGTAAACTCTGAATAATGGTTTTTAACAACCTCAGCCTGAAAGAAGTCAGGTGAGCGGGGTCAGTACTGAGGGCCACAGAGTGAAGGCGGCGGCCCCCGGGCCACACGGTCTGAACAACGTGGGCCCACTGCGGGCCCACTGCCTCGGCGGGGGTCTTGCCGACCACGGCCATGGCGCTCCGTGCAGAAATGCGACTGGGGAGGAACAGGAATGGGACGTGGACGAAGGGCCGGGGGGCCGACTGGAAAGTGACGTGCGGATTTTCGACTGTGTGGGGTTGGCACCCTCAGCCCTGTGTGGTTCGAGGGTCCCCCTACACTCCCTGTCCACCAGCAGCGGGGCCTGGAAACCCCAGCGAGCAGAACAGACACGGGGCCGCCTCCTGCTCTTGGACCCTTGCCCAACCGTGGACGTCGAGGAACTTAAATAGAGCAAGCTCACCTTTCTGCAGGGTGTCAGTCTTTTTTAAAAAACTGAAACATAACTTTTTCCCCTTTCCCCTCAAACCTAACCGCTAAACAGTGACCCAAAAGACCAAAACAGTAAGGGAGAAGGAGGGCTCACCACGAGGGCGGTGACCCACGAGTCCACCTGGAAGTCTCCAGAGTGCTGGAGAGCAGGGAGGCCCAGGAAAGGAGCCGCCTGCCTCTGCCCTGCTCCAGGACACCTCCCTCCTGGGGCAGCCGCACGGGGTCCGTAACGAGGAAGGGCGCCCACTTTCCAAGCTGCCCCTGCATTGACGGCGGCTTAGAGCTGAAGTTCTCTAAGCTCAAGAGGTCGGGAGCCCACCTGCCACCCCACTGAAGACAGTTCCTTCTGGGGCCCGGAGTCCCCACTGCCACACCCTCCCTACGGCCACGAGTAAGGGTCACCGTGCCTCCCTCTCTGGGAGTGCCCTCAGCCAGAGCAGTGTCCCAGACCCAGCTCTCCAAGTTGTTCGCAGAGGGTTTTCACGAGTATGATCTTGACAGTGATAATACACGCAACACATCACAATGTGTTTTCACCTTGTGATTTCACTTTCAACGGTTGGATAAACAGGCAACCACTTTTAGCCCTGCCTCCCCCATGAGAGAAGCCAAGCCGCCCAGCTCCTAAGTCAGGGATGAGAGCCCAGCCAGAGCCTCCCCAGCCCCAGCCATCCTTCCCGCCAGAGCCAGCCACGCCGCAGCCCAAGGCTGTCAGAGCCCACGAGGGGACCTGATGCTGCCCATGCGGGGCCTGGGGGTGGGGCGGCGCCCCCTGGTGACGGCCTGGGGAGCAGGCAGCGCGACACCAGGGGCGCTTCCCCCCATCAGAGGCCGATGCAGACGCCCGCCAAGGAGCTGTCCGCTGTCCGACAATAGCATCAAATAAGCCTGTAAACTTCGCCTGGTTCCCACAGGCCCAGCAAAGCAGGAAGGTGGGGGTGCTGGGCGGGCAGCCCGCACACTGCTCCGAGGGCCTGCTGCTCCGCTCTCGGCATGTTCTCCCCCGAAAACCCTCACTCTTCTTTCATCCACTTGCTACAGGAGAAAACTAACGTGTTATGTCTGTGATGCGTACAGTTTTGCTGTCTGTCCTTAATTTAAACAGCAATCTGCACACAACACTGTACAATTACCCAACCAAACCAACCACCTCACACCAGTAAGCCTGCCAGCCCGAGCTCTGCTCTGTCCCGAGACCCTCCGCGGGCTGGCGCTGGTCCCCTGCAGCTGGGGCCCGAGCACTCGGAATAGGAACCAGGAGATAGGGCCGAGCCCCACTCTGCCCCCGGGGCCGGGGAGGGAGGGCTCACTGACTTCCGACTCCATGACAGCAAATCCCCAGTGGGCACAGACGGCCGTGGGGGCCGGGCAGTGACAGCAGCACCTCCAAAGGGAGACAGAGGTGAAGCCACAGGCCCGAGGCCACAAAGCAGCAGGCCAGGCCTAGCTGCCCCATGCTCTGAGCCGCTCTGGAACACCACGTCTGGTGAGGCGTACCGGAGGGCCAGGTCTGTGACAGGGCGCTGCCCGGAGGGCCCCACACGTTCACTGGATGGCGCCCCAGTCTAGGGAGGCCCAGAGCGTCGACTCAGCACCGCAAAGGACACCTAGCAGACCCTTCAAAATAAGACACGAAACCAGCAAAGGCAGGACCTTTGCTCCCACGTGTGTGCTTTTAAATGCATCCCAAGGAAATAATTAGAGGTGCAGGTGGAGTCACGCACAGGGCGCCCCCTGCAGGGTTATTTCTAACATGAAGCCCGGGGCTAAGCTGTGGTCCTGAGGGTCTCAGGACACTGGGGCGCGCACACGTGTGTCAGGCTGGGGCCACGGCCCCGCCCCGGAAGCTCCCACGGTGCTGCCCAGGGACCACATCACAGAGACAGAAGGAAAACCTCCGGGGGTCACGAGGTGGCAGGGCTGCAGGTGACTTTTGCTTTCTTCTTGGTGTTTCTCAATTTTCTCGTTTTTCTGCAATGAGCACGTATGACTTCTGTAATCAGATTTTTGAGGTCTAATAAATGACATTTTTAAAAATGACGATACTTCAGCTGAAGCATTAACATTTTATTTTATTCAAAAAAGATGAAAATATTAAAAATATTTGTTCTGGATGGCAGATCTCCAGGGTAATTGTCTACAGCTTTTTAATTTCTCAAAGTGATAGGAGCCAATAAAAATGAGGTAACAGCCTTCATCTTAATTAAAGCGAGTGGTTCACGGAAGGCTTGCGCAGACAGTGAGGAAGTCAGTCCTCACAGAAGCGGTCTGAACACCTGCTGCACTAGCACCTCCGACCGGCAGCGGACACCTGGCCCTGAGTCTCTGAGTGTCTGGGAGGTGGTGGACCGTGAGGGGCTCTCGGTAGGGATGGTGTGGGTCAGACAGGCCCTGGCCTGGCTCCTGCGCAAGTTCCGTATAGGCAGGCCCTCCTGAGAAGGGTGATGAGGCCGAGCTCAGGGTGGGAGGGAGCCTGCCAGGTCAACCTGCGGGGGCCCCACAGCTGTGCTCACACAGGGTGCTGGTGGGGTGGGTGCTCACCACGGAGCCTCACTGCAACAGTTCCTTTTCATTTGGGTGAGTACTGCCACTCACCCCCAAAGAGGCTGCACTCATACACTCTCCCACCAAACATGGGAGCACGGGGCCACTCTTTCAAGAGTCCCCTGGGTGTGTGACCCTGAAACCATTCATCGTCAGTTCTTTAAATACAGAGCTGAACTCTTCCAGGTCACAGGGATCAGGGACTCGCCTTCAACAAGCAAAAAAAATCTGTTCAGAGCAGATGACTGTGTCCTGAGCACCCCCAGTTCCAGAAAGACAAGAGCCCCCATAAGGAAGGAGCCCACACCTTCCAACCACCGGGCCCCCTCTGGTCACAGGGCTCCTATCACCCCCAGTGGCACAGCTTGGAGTGATGCTGCCACCAGATAAATGCAATCTGGCCATGGATTCTCCCTGTCTCAGTTAACTGACTTCATAAAACCAGCATCACCCTGCAGCCACATGAAAGAATCCCAGCCAACAGCACAGAAACCTGAATTCTGCTGAGCCAGACGCCTTCTCCTGGGAAAGGCTGCCTGCGCAGATTCCGTCAGGAGGCAGAAGCCCAGCTAGAGAGCCGGCAGAGGCCCCTCGGTGTGCTAACCACCAGAGACTGCGGCCAGACCACCAAGGCCCGTGGACCTTTCAGAACACATGCCAACACCAGGAAGGTGACACCTGTCTTTTCCTAACCAGGGTGCTGGTTGAGAGCACAGACTTTATAGTCAGAATAGCCCCAGACTGGAACATTCGCTGGCTCTTCCGAGTTTCCTCACCTGGCTAAGCCCTGGATTCCCCATCTGTGGAGGATAACATCAAGACCGGCCACACACGGAGGGGAAACAGTCTCCCCACCCTCAGTGCTGGGCTCACCAAGGGGCCACGTGCCAAAAATTACTTGATAAGAATGATACTTGCATTCAAATGAAGGTGGCTGGTTTCGAAATGAATAAAATGGCACCTGATGGATCAGCAGCACCTGCCCCCCACCCCCCAGACCCTGCCTGCTGTCCGCTCCCTGGATGAAGGTGTGGGGTGGGAGCAGTGGCCCACACTCTCCCTCCCATACACGACATCCTTTCAGCAGGGTGCCTGCGGTTTGGGGTTGTTCTCAAAGTTATATTTTTAAGCGACAGACCTTCACACTGCACTCATGAGTGTGCATTCAAATCAAATAACCAAAAAGGAAAACACAAGCTTAACTCCGTATCCATATTAGGACGTAAGGCGCTGTTTTAGAGATGCGGTCTGGAGGGACGAAGCTTGCTATCCCATGCCCGCAGTCAATCCACAGCTGCCGTGTGCCTTGAGGAGCGGTTCTGGGATGCGGGTTGGGAAGCAGGGACATGTGAAGACCGCCAGACCCGCTAGACTGCCAGGTTTCACGTCGGAGCCGCGTGGGGGGTGGTAGGGGGAGCTGAAACCCACTGCTGACGACGTCTGTGCTCCTGGGCCCAGCACTGGTGCCTCCCCCCACCCCCAACCGTCCCTACCTAGGTCCCCAAACACCTCCCCTCCTCAAGCTGGGAACCTACAGACTCCCCAGACACGGGATTCCTGTTGCCATCCTTTCCCCATCTGGCAAACTCCTAATCATCCTTCCAGTTGGCTGCTCTCAAGGCCTTTTAAAAACCTCCGACTTAGCATCCAGCCCTTGTTTACAGAGACCGATCCCAGGAGCCGGCCGTCTGCCCCTACGCACCCAGCACCGCGCACGGAGCAAACGAACAAGGGAGGGGAGGGTACTGCCGGCCCACTGAGGACGGAAGCGGACTTCTTTCAGACACGACCGATCTAGTTTCTCTCCAACGGTGGCTGAACCTGGACTCGACTAACTCCAACCGCCGTCCCGGGCCTCCACGTGGTGTCAGCGCTGCCGGCTCCGCGGGGGCAGGCCGGGCCCCCACGTGACGCGACACCTGCGCCGGGAGGGGGCGGGGCGCGAGACCCCGCGGGGCCTGAGGGGAGGCACGGCGCGGGGACTGGGGGGCGGGGGGCGGGATCTACCTCCGCCGGCGGGGCTCGCGCTCCTCCTCCTCCTCCTCCTCCTCCTCCTCCTCCTCCTCGCCGGGTTGGAACCGGAACCGGAACTGCGGCTGCGCGCGCACCCCGCGTCCGTCGCCCCCGCGCGTCCCCCGGCGCGGCGCGGCGCGGCGCGGCGGCGCGGGTTCCGGCCGCGAACGTTCCCATCGACGACGCGCGTGGCTGCAGACGGAGCGTCGCGGGCACAGCCGGTGACGGCGCGTTCCTGGCCCGTGACCCGGCGCCTGCGAGTTAACCGCTCGCGGCCCGAAGCGGGCTGGGAGCCGGCGCCGACCCTAAAGGCGGCTGCAGGTGTTATGCTGGGTGGTGCCGGCCGGAAGGCCGCTCCGCCCAAACGTGCGGTTTCTCCACAGTGAAAAGTAAACCAGCGCTGACGGCGGGGCCGCGGGCGCAGTTAGAGGGCGCGCCTTCGCGCTGTGCACTTAACAACGCGCGAGCCAAACGTTAAGGGTCATGCTTTGTTCGGAGGGGCTGGAGCCCGGGAGGTCGGGGAGGAGCCAGAGTACAGGAGGTTTGGGAGCAAAGGCCATGCAATCAGAACATCAAAAGATTAGTGTTAATTAAAGAAAACCAGACATCCCAAGTTAAGGAACTTAGCACTTTTCTCTATGGGAACACGCAAAAGTCTGGGCTCATTGAAATCATTCCTTCCATGTGCACCCGAGTCTGGGGCCAGTGTTCTGTGCTTCCATATCCTGAGTTCCCTCCGCCCACCGTCAGGCTGGTGGCAGTGGCTGATGGCTTGGTGGCCACAGCATCCTTCGTGTATTACATGGCAGGCAATATTTTTTATTCACACCGCCCTCCTCCCTCCCCAGCGCCGCAGTGGAGGATGCAGAAGCCACCCTGGAGATCCTAGACCCCCAGGCCAGGCTGCTATCCTGGAGGAAGGAGCCAGCAGGGAGCTGAGAGACCGGGATCCGGGCCGAACCAGAACTGGGCCGCTGCCCCCTTGGTGTTGGAAGAGCTAGTCTGGCTCTGGGTGGTGTGTGTTCAGGAGCTCCTGGTGGTGGAGGATGTGATGCCCCAGGGGAGAGGGCTGGGAACCTCCCAGAAACAATAAAGTGACTGAGATGGAGATAAGATCTCCAGGCCATCCATGTGGTCCAGTAAAACAGCAGCAAAGGCAGAGTAACCACTAGAAGGCTCGGTTCAGACAGCGGTTACAGAGTTGCGATAATGTAGTATGCGTAATGTAAACATGAACACGCAAACATTGACCGTGATCTAACTGCAGACCTGAGGGAGGGGGCGGGTTCAGGAGGGGTTGTGGGGCTGGGGAGAGAGTGAGGCCGCGGTGTCCATCACAGGAGCATACAGTGACAGTGTGACCGTGGAGGCCACTTGCACACGTGGAGGTAAATATCAAGAGAATCAGGTGCCTCTGAGAATTGGGAAGGGAGGGGATTCTTTAAACTGTGTGGATGTGTAGTGTGCGTGCATGTGATGAAAATAAACTAGACCATAAAATAAGTTTCAATGAGGGAGGGGACAGGAAACACTTCAAGGGTGTCCACGTGGTCACGGGCTCCTGTCCACCTTCAGGCAGCCCCTGCCCAGCACTGAGTCACTCGGCCACACTCTGCCCTATGGCCCCCAAACAGTGCCACCCCAGGGGTGTACCTTCCACCAGGTGCTGTGAATTCGAGAGAAAACAAGGAGACCACACAGCCCGGGAAGCACAGGCGTGAAGCCGTGCAGACACACGGGAACTGCTGGCAGCAATCTGCAGATGGATTCAACCAGCATAAAAGAATCCCCTCGTGCCTAAGATTTAAAAGTTGGACCAGCAAAGTGTGTTTGCCCTGGGATTTCCCACCATGTCCCTGGACAAGCTCCAAAGGACCGCGTGAAGAAGGGGGATGCTGTCCTCCCAAGAGGCAGGCTCCTGTGATCGCTGACCCCCACCCCAGCCTCACAAGCGCTGGCTGCATGTTGTGTGTGGTCCGGGCAGGCGTGGCTTCAGGGCCTTTACGTTGGTGGGAGCTGGCCCTGCATGTGAAATGCTGGAGGCCCTCTGGCTTTTCTGCAGCTCGGAGCTGGGAGATGAGTGCCTCTGTGCCCTCGGAGCACCTGGGGAGCCCAGCTGTCCTGGACTCAAGCTGCCCTTGGGTCTGACCCTGGAGGAGAGCTGACCCAGGAGGGTGTCTCAGGGAGCCGGCCTCAGCAGGGCTGTGGGGCGCTGGCCGATCCACTTGCAACTGCCTCCGGCTAAGAGCCCCGAAAATTCAGGGGAACAGGGCAGGTGTCCAAATGTCTATAAAACGGGGTGACAGCTCCCCACTCCGTGCCTGGCTTAATCCTGCTGGGAGCACCCAGGAGCCAGGACACTTAAAGCTACTCAGAAACACTAACTGTCATTACTGTCCACCCTTGTCGGTACCGGCAACTTTAGCGCCAGCCCCTCAACAGAGACCCCCGAGCAGGTGCTCAGTCAGTGGAAGACAGACAGGCGGGGTGGCTCCTCTAGAAGGCAGAGGAGGGCCCTGTGGCCTCTGCGTGGGGTGGGCGCTTCTGCCTGCCCGCACCCAGGAGGCAGGCTGAGCCTCCCCACCCGACACCCAGCCCTGAGCCCCTGTCCACTCCCCACCCAGGCTTTCCCAGAGGAAATCCTTGCAGCTGGAGCACGCAGGGAAGCGGCAGGAGACGGTAGGAACCCCGCCCCCTTTCCCTCCGTTGATTCTGTTCACACCTCCAGCTTAATTAGCCCAAACTGCGGGGGGCGTGTGGGTCACACCTTTTCACTTGATGAAAGCAAAGCACAGATGCGCTGGCAGTGGTGTCCTCGCAAAGGGAGCTTCCGCCAACTGCAAGCATGGTGCCTTCCCGCCCGGAGGGGCGGCTGTCACACCAGGAAGGGCCTGACGGCACTCAGAGGAAGGACCAGTCGTGGGCCCGCCTGATGTGAGTCGGGCACGACCTGGGTTCCGACCCTGCCTGTGGCCACTGGCCTCCAAGATGCCCCCACGGTCCATGCCCACACGCGGAACCATCCCAACAGAGGAGCTGAGCGGGGCGAGGTCGCGACGGGCACCCAGCTTCCTCCTGGCTCTCTGGGATCGGTGGGGGGCACCTGGTGAGGACGCTCGGGGCCGCCTGCCCGCAGCCGGGCGAGGAGCCTCCTCGGGAGCAGACCCTCCAGCCCCGTCGACGCCGCCCTGCTGACTCGCCGGCTGTGACCTCGCCCGAGGCCGAGACAGAGCTGCCGGCTGAGCCGCTCCTGGATCCCGGACCCGCAGAAGCTGTGACGTAACAAATGCGGCATTTAAAAGTTGTTCAAAGTATAGTGATTTTCACGAAAATGTAATTTATGTCAACGTATAATTTCTTTCTTACAGTTATTTTGAATAAGTTGATAAGAAAACATTTGAGTTTTCCTCATTTTAATTTCTAACACGGTAAGGTTTGAGAGCTATTACTCATAAATAGATGCTCACTGGGGTCCCTGGTGGTTTTAAGGCTGTCAAAGAGCTGAGACCCCTCCAGACAGCCGCTGGGCCCCCGGGAGCCAGTGGAGAAGGGAGAGCCTCTGGGTGATGGGCGGCGGGGGGTCAGGAGGAGAAGCCCCGCAGCAGGGCTGTCAGGGAAACAGCGGAGGAGCTGCCTGGATTTGGGGTGACCCGGCCCCACCCCAGCAGGGTCATAGCCCCCAGCTGTGCCTGGGTCTGAAGACAGACCCCAAGGTGGAAAAGGGCTATGGAACACTGACCCCAGAACCGCCCTCTGCACCCGGGTCCCAGCAAGCGTCATGCCTGGGCTGTGGGTCCCTTGGTTAAATCTGAGAGGACTTGCCCAGGGGTCAGACAGGAGGGCAGGCTCTCCTTGGGGTTCTTGGGTCTTATATCCAGATGCCCTGGAGAGGAAGGGACCCCTCACTGGCACAGTGACGGCAAGGAGGAGTGAGGGAGGGGGCTGCTTGGGGTGGGTGGCCGGCAGGGCGGTTCCAGGCCCCCTCCACTCACAGCCACGTGGCCTGGCCCGTTTCCAGGGATCCAGCTGAGGTCCATCAGCCTCCTGGAGCTCAGCTTCGAGGCCCAAACTCACTGCCCACTCCCCATACTGGCCCACATGCCCTCACTGACCACAGAGCACCCCACACCCCCACGGACCAGGAAACCGCTGGCCACCCTCCAGCGCCCAGACAGGCTCTCTCCCCTCATGGCTCCTTGTCCTCGTGAGGCCAAGATGACACAGGCTCCTGACGCAAACAGGCCTCCTCGTTTGGGGCGAAATAACAGGAAATCCCAGGTGAACATGAGAAATGATCTCCAGTTCCATCATGTCCCCCAAACCACCCGCAGCCCCAGCCCTGCCCTTCCCGTGTCCCCTACAGGCACACACACGTGTGCGCACACACACGTGCCACTTCTGTGCTCTTAGCCAGGACGTCTGTGAGCCTCTCTTTGTTCCTCTCTATCCGAGGCCATGTCAAGGAGATGGGGCCATGGCCTGAGAAGAAGGAGCATGTGGCCACCTGGACGGGGGACGTTCCTGTGCTCTCCGGGCTCAGCTCACTGGCTGGAGCTGTGCCAAGGGCCGGACCTGGCTGGTGTCTGTGCCATTACCAGAGCCGGGCTGACCTCCCTCCCCAAGGTGTGAGCAACAAAGCTGACCGCCGTGGCGGCACTGTGGGTGGGGCTGACTGGGAAGGCCCAGCCCCTGTCCAGGACGCCTCTGCCCCAGAGCTGGGAGGAACGACACCACCCAAGCACCAAAACGCGGGTCTCCTGTGGGGCTCCCCGCCACGTGTGGCGGCAGGGCTGCCAGCTCCACGGAGCAGTCGCGAGGGTGGCTGGGCCCCCCGGTTGCACGCGCTAGGATGTGGCCACTACTCCCGCGATGACCTGGGATATTTCCTGGTAGCTGGACACAAGCCCTCCTCCCTCCCCCGTGCTCCTCCTCCTCGGGCCCCTGTGCCTCTGCCGTCGCCAGCAGCCCCCAGCTCCACCATGCTCGCTGCACCTGCGGGCCTCCCACCACTAGGCAGCAGCTGCACCTGCCGGGCTGGACGGGGCAGCGGCTTCTGCTAGGGCCCCAGCTGAGGCCCCGTCTGCCGCCCAGTGCCTGGGCCCTGAGCCCTGGGTCTGCCCTCTAGAGAAGGGGCAGCTGGGCCCCCAAGGATCCAGGAGCAGCTCTCGAGAAGGGAAGCCTCACCCAGTTACAAGGCTCCTCCTGGGTCCAGCAGACCCGGCGGCGCTGACAGGAGGGAAGTTCCCACAGGAGCTGGGGGTGCGGGGGCCAGGTGGCCCCCAGCCAGGAAACGGCTCTTTCCTGGGCGCTGGCACCTGAATAGCTCCCCACAGGCCCTGAACCACCACCAGCCCCACAGTAGGTGGGAGAAGGGGCACCGGGAGGGCTGTGGGCCCGTCCAGGGCACAGCGGCAGCGCCTCAGGAGCCCAGATGGAAGGTCCGAGGAGTGAGGCATTCGCCCAGTTGACTGACGTGGGAGGACAAGTGGGGTAGCCTGCCTGGAGGTGGGTTGGGGGTTGGGCCAGAGCTGGTAAGGCCAGAAGGAGCTCGACCGCAGAGCGTTCACAGGACGTCCCTGCCGGGACTGAGAGGGCGCCTGCTCACCAGAGGTGAGCGGAGCGGCCAGTCCCTGGGCCTCAGTGCTCCAGCTGCACAGTGGGGAGACCAGCAGAGCACAGCTCTGCCCCAGACCCTCCCGCCCATTCTGGAGCAGGAGCCCGGGTGCTGGGAGGCTGGGCTCCCCTGCAGGCCCAGCCCGGGCAGGGGCTCCCCAGCGCACCCCCTGCTCACTGCTTTGTGGGAGTGCAGACAGGCCCCCATCACAGCTCACACCTGTGCTCAAGCACGTGCACACGCGCACACGCGCAAGTACACGCAGGTGGACAAATGCACATGAGGAAGCCTGCTCACGCTCACATCCGCAGAGAAATGTGCACGCCCACATGCACACACACCCAGGACCACACCCCTGTGCGCACACTTCAGGGCTGACCCCTGTGCTCTGTCAACGCTCCAGAGTGAGGCTTGGCCTTACGGTTCTATTTAAAGATGAATAGGGTCTTCTGTGCCCTGTGCTGGTGGCTGACGAGCTGCGCCAGGCACTTCCCATGACAGCTGGGGACTGCCTCCCCGGACGGGCTGTCCGGCCAGGGGCCTTCTGTCCGCTGCGTTTCTGATGCAGCTTTGGTGGCTGCGGCCCTGCGCCCTGCTCCTGCTGTGGGGCCCTCGAGTCTGAAAGGACGCCCTGCGGGGACACAGGGTCAGGCCTAGGGGCGGGGCCTGGTCCAGGCCAAGGATGGCTGGCGGGGGCAGCGTCTCCCGGAGAGCGACAGCCTGTGCCCAACCTGTGCTTCCTGCTCTGACCGCCCCACAGCCTGGGTGCCACAGGCTGCTACCTCCCTGTCCAGGTGAGGCTGCGCCGCCCAGGGCACGAAGCTGAGGGGAGAGCCCAGTGGTGGGATTCCCGCCTTGGCTCCTGAAGTGGCAGCCATCAATGCTCATCAACTGTCCATCAGAGGGGTCCCTCACCAGCCCTCCCTGAGCCAAGCACTCAGGCCACATGCACACGCAGCCTCTCCTTGGGTCCCTGGCTGACCGCTGGTGATGGCACCTGCCCACGTGATGATGGGGAAGCAGGCCCAGGAGGCTGACGGTTTGCTGAGGGCCATGGCAGGGCAAGGTCTGGGACTTCTGCAGTCCCTCTCCTCCCACCCTGCCTGTGCTTGGCAAGACCACACAGAGCCTTGTCTTCTTGGCCCAGGGAGACTTTCTGGGAGAGGCACTGCACCTCAGTCCATGGAGAAGGAGGTCCTCCGTTTCCACACAGGGAGGAGGCAAGAAAGCCGTGCTTCTCCCCCAGAGCATGGACTTGTTTCTTCTATTGGGAAAAAAATAGTATAACCGATTGTGCTTGCTTCTCTTTTTGCCATGGCTGCCAGGAAGCTCAGTCTACCAGCTGTTTAGGTTCCTGTGGTCTGTGTAATGACATCGTGGGCAAATGTTGTGTTTTCTCTGTCCCTGGGCTTCCCTTGCATTATTACTTTACTATTTCACATTTCCTTAGAAGCAACCTCAAACCCTCCGTGGATAAGGTGGGGGTGTACACCCCCACCAGCTGGGTCTGGCAGTTCAGCGGGTCTCCACCCCCAGCCCAGGTGTGAAGGAAATGTTGTGCAGAGCCCAGCTAGTCCCCTTGCCTTCTTCCTTCTCTCACCTGTGAGCACTCGGACATCTCCTTGCAGGCTTAAGCATGGCAGAGCCATGGGCCAGGAGCCGGGGAAGCTGCAGGACGCGGCTGGCTGGAGGCAGAGGCGGGGTGTGCAGGAGCCTGCACGGTGGTGAGGCCACATGGTTTCCTGCCAGTCGGCTCCATCCTCAGTTGCCTTGTCCCTTCTCCCGCTCTGTCGGGCCCCTGAGGACAAAGTACCGAGGCCACGGGCCAGGCCCACAGGTGGACCATCCTCAGGTCCTGTCTCTTAACAGCAGATGTTCTATTTTTCTCATTTTGCGGAAAAATTACCCCAAGATCAGATCAGAGAGGGCAAGCAAGCTGTCCAAGTGCACAGCAACTGGCCCTTTCCCCAGCAGGATGTGACGCAGGATAGTTGGGGTGGAGGCCGGGCCCCGGCAGGGACAGAGGTGGCAGGCGACAACACGGTGAGCAGTGCTGGGAGTCTATGGAGGATGGGGTGTCAGGTGGACCAGACAAGGCACCTGGGCCCCCGCACAGGCCTCAATCTTGGACAGAGAGCTGCTCAAGGCCAGCGGCCAAGGGATTTGTCCATGAGGCCACAGCATTCCCAGGTCCAGGAAGGTCTGAGGTGGCCTAGGGCAGGGCCGTGGAGCTGAGTGGCTAGGGGGTCGAGTGGGGCTCCAGCTCACCCCAGCTCCTCAGAGCAGCTTACTGCTGGGAAAACCAGAGGCCTGGCGAGCTTCCAGGCCGGTCCAGAGCCCAGGTCTACCATTATCTGGACCAGCAGGTAGCTGTGGAGGGGGCCCTGCCCAGCCCACGTCCACCTCAAGGGCCCAGGATGGGCCTGGGCAAGGGGTCCCAGGGCCTTGGCTCCAGGCCCCGCCCTGCAGGCCAGCGCGGCCCCACCTTTGGCAGTGCGGCCACCGCAGAGGCCCAGGCCCTGAGAAGGCAGGGTGCTCAGTCCCTGGACCACTTCTGTTCAGCTGCTCCTGCTGGGGCCTGGCCTCATGGCCCCCATCCTGGGGCCTGGCCCCGGCCTCCCCTCTGGGTCTCCTCGCTGTTCTCTGTCAGAATGAGTCTGAGCTCAGGTCACTTTGGGCTCAACGCCCATTTCCAGACCCAGGGCAGAGTCCCTGGGAGATGCGGGCCCTGCTCCATCCAGGCTTCACCCTGAGAGCCTCAGGAGCAAGGAGGCCCTAGGCCCATTCCCAGCCCCTGGCCCCCAGCAGGTGTGGGCCGCTCTAGAGGCTGGAGCAGCAGGCAGAGGCGAGGGTGTAGGGCCTCCCTACACGGGGCCACTGGCCACGCCAGGAGACTGCTCCCCACAGCCAGCTCCTCCCGGCCCAGCTCCCAGTGAAGTCGGCTTCCGGGAACAGTTCTCTGATCCTTGTGCTTTTCATTTAAATGCTCCCAGGGCACACGTGCACCAGTAGTAGGGGCATCTGGATTCAATCCAAACAACAGCTGAGCGGTCTCAGCCCCTCGCCCCAGCCCGCTCCCGAGCAGGCGGTGCCAGCCAGTCTGCAGCAGAGACGGCCATTCTCACACCCCTTCCCATCGCCCCACTGGCCCCTCTGTGCCTCTGCCGAGCGCAGGAGGTGGGACCAGACGGTCCTGTGCTGGCCCCCACCCCCTGCTGCCCAGGGTGCCGGCACTCGGGAGAGAGCAGGTCAGGCCGATTCCTGGCCCAGGAGGACATATCCAGGGAGGTACAGAGCCGGGAAGCACCTGAGGCCGCGTGCAGACCACCGGGCCGCCGAGCATGTGGACTGGGCCCTCGGAAGGGACAGGCAGGACAAGTGACGGCGACAGTGCGGGCAACTCGCTGAGCTCGGTCTCGAGGTTAACACAGGCCAGGTGAGTCCACACAGCTGCCTGGTGCGGGCCTCTCAGGCCCACAGTGGGTGTTTACAGTTGAGGAGCTGGAGCAGGGGGTGGGGGCCAGCACGTGGTGAGCACGATGTGGGGGAACGTGCGGGTGCCACTGCATCAAAGTATAGACAGGCCCCATGGGCGGAGCCTGAGGATGCATCCCAGAGCAGAGGGTGGAGGGGGCCCCTGGCTGGACAGGAGGAGCTGCAGCTGGGGCCCCAGGTGCCCCCAGGTCCGGCGATGGGAGAGCAGCCCTGGGAACCGGGAGGGGAGAGACGGCACTGGGGTCCCGGCTCCATCGCTCACCACCGCTGCCTCACTGGGTCTCATCTGTGAGGACACTGACCCCCAGGGGTCGGGGTGGAGATGAGAACACCTGAGCAGGCAGGTTTGACCGACAACCATCGTTTCTGACTTTCCTCCTGTCTCTCGAGCAGAGGCCCACTGGAAAGGAGAGGCTCAGGGAAGGAGGTGGCGGGGCCAGCCTCCCCGAGCAGATGACACAGGTGAACCTCTCCTGCCCCAGCTGGTCCTCGGGACGAGAAAGCGATGAGGTGGGTGGCGATGGGTGCACGGGCGGAAAGCCCGACTCCTGGCCTAAGAGCCGGCAGCCCGAGACTGCTCCGCCCTCCACCCGGGACAGCAGGTTCTCCCTGACTGTCCTCTCAGGAGCTGACCCACGCTGCTGGTCTCAGCTCGGAGCGCACATCGGGAAGCCTGGGGAGCTGGCCCGCAAGGGTTCTGACGGGGCTGGTTCAGCGGGGCCTGGGCCTTGGGACTTCCCAAGTGCACCGGCCGCAGCTGAGACCCCTGCATGAGCCCTGAGTTGAGATGGGAACTACCTGGGTCCCTCCCTGGTCTGCCACAGGACCTGGCACCTGGAGATCACCCCTCACTGGCCGGCACATGGGGCTGTGCGAGTGGCCGGCAACTCCTGCATGGGAGGTGAGGGACGCAGCTGCCTGCTGGGGTATAGCCTCGGGCTCTGGGAGGGCGGTCAGGGACAGGGCTGCCCCAGTGAGGCCCAGCTGCATGAACAAAGCCACAGCCAGGGGACAGTGCTGGGCGCGTGTCCTCAGCGCCCGGCTGCCTGCCACACATCTGCCTGCTGCCTGGGCACAAGGCGCCCCGCCAGGCCCACAGCACAGGGACTCACGTGGCTGCAGTTCCGGGGCCTGGGCGCTGCTTGGGCATTGCTGGAGTGACTTGGTCAGCGCCCAGGACCTCCCCAGAGGCTGTCCCCTGCCCACCCTGCTACTTTGCTTTAGCCACTAGGCTCATGGGGAGACACCTCCTCCCAAAAGCCTAGACAAAATTCCCACTGGACGGGCCTCCCTGGGCCAGTCTCTCACGCGTGTGATCCACTTACCCTCACTGACATGCTGCTCTCAGCTGACAGGCGGGGACACTGAGGCTCAGAGAGACCTGGCAGCTGGCCCGGGGCCGCCCAGCAAGCCCGCAGCAGAGCAGGGTCTGAGCTCAGAGCCCCAGAGCAGTGCCCGCTCTGCCCCTGGTGTGCCAGCGCGTGGGCAGGTGCCTCCAGCTGCCAGCAAGTATCTGCTGAGGGCAGCGGTGAGGCGGGGGGTGTGCCCACAGCCCTGTGCGTGGAAGGAGGGCCTCCAAGGTGCGGGGCCAGGTCTGAGCTGCAGGTCTGGCCCGACCCGCTGTGAGGCGGTTTATTTATTTGGCCAGCACACGATTACCGTTTTAAAATTTGATCTCTTCAGTTAGGGTGTGATCCTCCGTTCCCCACCCCCCACTTACCTCCTGGTCTGCACCTGGCCATGCCCCCCTTCGCTGTCACTGCTTCCGTCCTTGCCTGGCAGGAGGTATGGGACAGCGGCAGGTGTGAGGGCCGGCCGGCCTCCTGTCACCTGCCCCTCCCCTGACCCGGGCATTCCACACACCCATCCTGCTCCCTTAAAGGTGACAGGCCCCTCGAGATACAGCGAACACAGTCCCACAGGAGGGAACGTTAGCCTGCAGTCACGTGTGCAAGTGACACAAAGGGCAGGCCGTGTCGGGAGTGACAGTTGTGAGCTGGAGAACGTCAGGCCAGGAGGGAGTCCCCCCAAAACCCCGACCTGGGGGACCAGCTCCAAGCCCACCCAGCGAGGCTGAGCGACGGGGCGGGGGCCGGATTCTGCAGCACCCAGGAGCCCACATCTGCTCTTGGCCCTCGGTTTCCCTTATACTGAAACACGGGGTTGGATGAAATCCAGGGTTTCCGTTTTTAACGTATGAAACTCTTCGAACCATCTTTCCTTCAAAAAAGTTTTTTAACACGGAAGCTCAATATTCACTTATTCCAAACAGTACCGACCAGGAACATGTAAATTAGACGCTGGACTTCCCGGGGGCCCAGCTCAGGGGCGCTGGGGGTTTCGCTTGGCCACCCTGGGGCAGCCTCTGCAGGCCGATGGGGCCCAGGCTGAGGATGCCCGGCCTGGGCTGGCGTCAGACCCTTGCAGCTCGGCCTGGGAGTGCGCAGCGGTGGAGGCGTCTCGCTGGGGGCTGGGGGCTGCGCGGGACCGAGCCCTGCGCCCTCAGCAAGGCGCAGGAGTGCCCGTGCTCAGCGCTCAGCTGTCAACCTCTTGGAATGCGTTGTACTTTTTAAACAAGTGCCCCAATTTCCATTTCCCATGGGCCGCACAGGTGACATAGCTGGTCCTGGCTCAGGCCTCAGTTTCCCCATCTGGAGAAGGGGTCGGGTGGACAGTGCCGCCACTATGGGGCTGTGACGCGTGACCCGGGCTGGGCGCTGCCGGGACGTGGGCCGCCGGGATGCACGAGCCACTGCGCACGGCCCTGCCGCCGCCCCGCCCCTGCAGAGCAGTCTCTCTGACGAGCCCACCCAGGTGCCTGGACAGAAGCGGCCCCCACGCCGCCCCTGCCAACCCCGCCTGCTGGACCCTCCCGCCCGCCCAGCAATTTCACTTCCCAGTCGGGGTGGGTGGGGGCGGACGGAACATCCCTGCGCCCACACATTGTCCGCATCCGCTCAGATGTGGCTGGGCTGGGTGGCCTCGGAGCCCAGCGTGCCCGATGGGGCCAGCTGCCAGCACTGGGGCCTGGGCGTCCCTCCGCTCTCACAGGCCGGGGCTGCGGCCCCGCAGATGGTCACTCCCCAGGGGAGGACAGGCTGCCGAGGGGCCGTGCTGGGGGAGGGGCCGGCTAAGGCTCCAAACCAGGCCCGGGGCCTGGGACGCCCTCCTTGGCCACTGGGCAGGCAGAGTGTGTGTGATCAGCAAGGCTCATCTGGACGTACTCTCAACTTCCTGGAAACTTCTGGTCTGAGCTGGGCCGTCTCTCAGGACCTGGCCCTGGCCTCAGGGCTCTTCTGGGTAACGCCTGTAAACTGCAGCCTCTGGATCCTCCTGGAAGGAGGGCTCACAGGCCAGAGGGACACCCTTCTGTGAGAGACAAGGCCTGGTCCAACAGATGTGGCCACGAATCTGCTGGGGGACGGAGGACAAGCACTCGCTCTCTCTGGGTTGCTGGGCCCCTTCCGGCTCAGGACAACCATGGAGGGCAGCAGGGGCCTGGTTCCCTGCAGGCTGGCTGCCTTGGTCCTGGACCCCCCAGGGGTCTGATGGGGCCCCTGGGGCCAGGCCGTGCCTTTGATGTTCCCAGAGGATCAGACTCTCCCAAACTGAGCGTCCACCCAGAGGTTAACTCACACAGGCCTTGGGACCCTCACCCAGCTGAGGGGCAGGGCTGAGCTCTTGGCCCAGCAGCCAGTGGGGTCTTGGGTTTGGTCTGTAGGCAAAGAGGGGCCACTGAAAGGGGTCTGAGAGGGTGTCCTAGGAAGAACACTCGTGACATCACACTGCATTCACATTTAAAGGCTGTAGAGCTCAGACGGTCGGACGTAACGGCACAGAGAAGACAGTAAGTGTTTTCTCTTTGAATCACCACGTGGACTCCCCAGAGGGAGTTCACTCTTAGGGGAGAGAAGGGACAGCTTCCCATCCCCTGAAACGAAGCCTGTGCAGGGCAGGGAAGGGGCAGGGACCAGAGTGGGGGCAGCTCAGACGGGCCAGCAGTGTTAGGGGCCTCCATTCCCAGTCAGCAGAGAGGCTGAGGTTCAGAGAGGAATACAGCCAGCCAGGGGGCGGCAGGCCTTGGACTCCAACCATCACCTGCCTGTCCGAGCCCCACCCTGCCTAGGGCCCAGTCAGAGGCCCGGTGGGAACAGCTGGACTCCCTGGTGGCCGAGGGGCCATGCCTTCCTGCAGAGCACCTGGGACCCCAGCCGCTGGCCGTTCCCGCCCCCACCCCTGTGGGAAGCAGAGAGGACGGCCTTACGGGACTTGGGCCTGCGTGGAGGCAGAAACGTGGCTTCTACAGCAGCAGGACTCGGAGCCACTGGGGGTCGGCAAGGCGGCCTGAGCGCCGGGGGAGCCCCTCACTGAGCTGGCCACGGCTTCCGGGGTCTGGGTCAGGGCTCTTGGGTGGCCTGGGCAGGGCAGGGGTGCCCCTGAGTGACACGTGGCCCCAGGTGCAGCCAGCTGCCCTGCTGTCCCGTGGTCTAGGTCATGAGCCCGGCTCGAATGAAGGCCGGCCCATGCTTCCGGCCCCCGAGCTGCCTACCGGGGTGGCTGTGGGGTGGGAAACTCCCCCGCCATCTCCCTTCCTCTTTCCTCGGGCCTGGCCTGGCCGGCCCACACCTGCGCTGCGCCCTGCCCGCTGCGCGTCCCTCTTCCCAGCCTCTCCTCACTCCGGCCCCTTTCCTGTGGCCATCCCAGCCCCAAGGGCTCAGGAGCCAGCAGTCTCCTCCCACCAGTAAGGGGTGTGAGCTGGGGCTCCCGCAGGGACCCCTGTGCTCCTCCTGGTGTGGAACGGGAGAGTGAAGCCCAGAGCTGGCCTCCGGCCACGCGGCCAGTGAGCAGCCCCACAGGGACCTGGGTTCAGATGGGGGCGCCTGGGCCAGCCACAAAGTGTGCACCCACTGCTCAGAGGGAAGGGACGCCAGGCCCGGAGCCGGGGCAGGGGCTGGGCCTCCAGACACCCCTCCGCCTCCTGGTCTCTGCTTTGTGCCTTCACTCAATCAGCTGGGCTTCACTCCGTAACTGGAGAGCCTCTGGTATCTCCAGCCCTTGGGCCAGTGGTCCCAGCCCAGGGGGCTGATGCACCCAGGGGCCCACCAGGTATGGGGAGCAGGCCCTTCATGGCCAGGGGTCCTGGCTCTGTCCTTGGGGTGACACGGAGCTGCCAGGGACACCATGATGCTGCAGATGCTGACAGACTTGGAACCTTCACGTCCTGTGGGGCCAGCTTTGAGACCAGCCACCAACCATCTCCCTCCTGAACACGCTCTGTGTCCACCCCGCGGTCAGGCCTCACGCTGGCTCCAGACAAGCTCAGAGCAGGGAGGACGTCCTCCTTGCCTTCCTGGCCTTGACCCCATAAGGACACCTGCAACCAGCCTCTCCCAGCTTCCCTCTGGGCCTTGGAGCGTGCGTCCCGTACAGACTCTCAGGGCCGCGTCCCCGGCCCCCTCCCGGCCCCTCCCTCTGTCTAGCTCTTACCAGGCCCATGCCTTCCCTGGGCTTCCTGTCACCGAGGCCCCAGCGACCACACCCCGGGGCACTCTGGTCCTTCTCGTCCCACAGGGTTGAGTCCACCATACCCCCGACCCTGCTCACCTCCTGGGGCTCTCCGTGCCCTGGACCCCCAGGACCCCTCCCGCCTCCCCTCCACAGCCTCCTCTCCCCCTGCTCACCCTGAACTACGGGGTCGCCTGGCTCTGAGCCCCCGGGTGGGAGGGGAGGTTTGGAAAGGCGCACTAGAAGCTTGGAGGGTGATGGGCGTGTTTGGTATCTTGGTGGTGGTGATGGCTTTGTGGCTGAATCCAAATGTCAAAATTTAAATCACACGTGTTAAATGTGCAGTTTATCCTACGTCAGTCACATTTCAATAAAGCTGTTTAAAAAGTGGTGTCAGTGCCCAGACAGCAGAGGTGGGGTGGCCTGCTGGGACACCACCAGAACTGTGAGGGCGGGGACGGAGGAAGGCCAGGCTGCGGGCAGGCCCTGCTGGGGTGGCCCCGGCGGGGGGCGGGGCAAGAGCAGGTGGGACAGGAGCAGAAGCCTGTCCCGTGGCAGAGGACCCGCCCGACTGCAGGTGAATCCCCTCACCTCGCCTCGGGTGAAATTAATGACAGCGAACAAACGGTAGACGGTCCTCAGACGAAAAAGACACTTCACACGTGGAGACTAAAGGAATAATCCTGAAAAGTTCCAGGCAGAAAAAAACTGCATTAAATTCATCACTTCCTCAAACTAACATGTTCTGAGAAAAGGCAGTACACTCAGAGTTCCAGAAGAAAACGGCTCTGACCCAAGGTTTTCAGTAAAACCAAGGCGCTCTCCTGTGAGCCGGCCGCTGGGAGCGCCTCCCGACTGTGCAACTCTCGGAATCACGCCCCAGTGGGCCCCAGTCCCAGGAGAGACGAGAGGGGACCACAGGGATGAGGACGCAGAGGGGCTGAGGACCCAGGGCAAGGGAATCTACACTTAGAGGCAAACCCAAATGATCACTATGCTCTGTTAATAAACAGGCTATACCTGCCATAGATAATTTTAAAAGAAAATCAAATAAGCTGAAACAAATAACATCAACCAACCTAGCTTCCTTTGCCTGAAGTGCCGATAAAAACCAGGGAGGGTGGTGTCGGGGTGGGGGCAGCAGCCGAGGCGGTGGCGGCAGGGGGGCGGGGGCGGGGGAGGCGAATTTCCTCCAATCATGGGGAGAGGGTTCACAACTGATGCAACAAATCGGAAACAGAGGAGCTCAAATACGTTTTTTAAAATACAGTAACTACAAGAAAATTAAGAACGGGAAGAATCTCTCCCAAGCAACTAGTGAGAATAAATTAAATAAAATATAGTCAATCTTCCAATAGTTAGAAAATGCAGAAACCAGCACGCGGACACACACACAGTAAAAGCAAAGAGAACAGCTACCCCGAGATGAGGGGACAGGGTGACGACACCCTTGCCACCAGTTTGGTATTAATAACTATAAACAGACTGGATGCTTTTTTCTTTTTTAAGACAGAGCCTCTCAGATTCGGTGAAATTTCCAAATCTAACTGCAATGTGTAAGAAGGGGTCTAAAAGGAAGCAAATCAGAAAGGTTAAAATCGAAGTTAGACAAGACAGATGCGAGGCCAGGACTCGCAAGGCAAAGGAGGGGGACGTTCCAGTGCTGAGAGTGGAACGTCACACGCAAAGCTTAAAGAGCGGTAAGAGGGCCTGCTGCTTACTGACGAGGCGTGTGAGCTTACAGCAGGGTTGTTGCAGCCAGCGCCCTGCCCAGGAGCTCGCTGACACGTGCTAAGTGGACGAGTAAGTTACACGGACCACGTACCCAGTGTTCTGACAGCCCTGATGGCAGAGTCCCCAAACCAGCACACATGGTCTATTTTCAAGGTTTTCTAGTCCGTGAGGCCATGCCACCCCTCCAATTAAAGGTTTTATTTTGAGATAAGTAGGTCTAGATGCAGCTGTAAGACGTAACACAAACCCTCTGTGTGGTGCCAGCTTGCAAAACGAGAGTAAAACACAACTGGGGTGCTGACTTCAGTGCACACAGGACCCAGGACGCGCCCACCCTCGCCAGCACTCTGCACGCGACACTTGGTAGCCTCCCTCCCACTCCCGCCTTCTTCTTGACCCCTGGCACAGCGGGTCTGTTCTCCACTGCTGATCACATAAAGAAGCTGTGGCATATTCATACAATGGAGTACTATTCAGCCATAAAAAAGAACGAAATAATGCTATTTGCAGCAACATGGAAGGATCTGGAGATCATCATTCTAAGTGAAGTAAGTCAGAGAAAGAAAAAAACCTATGATATCACTCATATGCGGAATCTTTAAAAAAAGAAAGGAAGAAAAGAAAAAACAAGACACTAATGAACTTATCTACAAAACAGAAATGGGCTCACAGACATAGAACAAACATGGTTCCTGGGGGGAAAAGGGGTGGGAAGGGATAAACTGGGAGTTCAAGATGCACAGATACTAACTACTATATATAAAACAGATTTTAAAAAAGCAAATTTCTTCTGTACAGCACAGGGAATTATATTCAGCATCTTGTAATAACCTACAATGAGAAGAAGATGAAAACAAATGCACGTATGTACACGCATGACTGAAACATTGTGCTGTCCACCAGAAACTGACACATTGTAACTGACTGTACTTCAATAAAAGACCAATAAATGTTCTCCACTGCTGGTCATTTCAAGGGTGACTCACACAGGTCCTGCAGGACAGAACCCCTGGGGACTGGCTCTTTTTCACTCAGCAGAAGCCCCCCGCCATCCATCCACATCGCTGTGTGCGCGGTGACGTTCCCGGCGTGGACGCACCACAGCTGGTTTAACCATTCGCCTGTTGATGGACATTGGACTTGTTCCCAGTTTGGGGCTATTGCCAATAAAGCTGCTGTGAATGCTCCTGTAAGGCTTCAGTGTGAATCCAGGTCTTCATTTCTCTGGAGCAAGTGCCAGAGAGTGCAGTTGCTGGGGCCCGTGGGAGCTGCGTGTCTTGTGTTAGTGTCTTCCTGAGAAGCTGCACCTTGCAGCGTGTCTGAGAGATCCAGGTTTTCTGCATTTTTACCAGCGTTTGGTGTGGTCACATTTTTCATTTTAACCACTCTGATACATGTACGGTGATCTGCTACTGTGGGTCTAACTTCCGTTTCCCAAAGACTAAGGATTTGAACATCCTTTCACGTGCTTATCTGCCATCTCCCCTTTGGCGAAATGTCTGTTCACGTCTTCCTCTCACTTTTTACTCGGACTGTCTGTGTAGTGGGGGTTTGGTATATTCTGTGTCAGATCTGCGGTTTGCAAATATGTTGTCCAGGGCGCAGCCTCTCGTCCCAGCCTCTTAACAAGGTTATTTCACAGAGGAGAAACTTCTAATTTTGACCAGGTTCAATTTATGGATTGTGCTTTTGGTGTCAAATCTCATGTTGCCCTAGGAGATTCGCTCCTGTGTTTTTCTTCTAAAAGTTTTATAATTTTATTTTTTTACACTTAAGTCTGTGATCCATTCTGTGGTTTGTTTTTTTTTTTTAATTCTGGAAAAGTGCACATAACATACAATTGACCATATTCAAGCACACAACTCAGTGGCATCAAGTCCACTCACCGTGTTCTGCAACCATCACCACCGTCTAATCTTTTTCCTTCACCCCAAACTCCGGGCCCGTTAAGCAGGCACCCGTTCCCCTCTACCTCCAGCCCCTGGCAGCCACAAGTTCCTTCTTCTGTGTCTACGGATACGTTTTGAGCTGTTTGGGACAAAGCACGAAGCTTCTACAAAAGCCTGAACTTGCGAAGGTCGAGGCTCCTTTTTTTGCCTGCATGGACGTCTAACAGCTCCAGCACCATTTGCTGAAAAGGCCATCTGTCTTCCACCGAACCACCCTCACACCTCTGTCAGGAGTCAGCTGGGCATGTCCGTGTGGGTCTGCTCTGGTTTCTCCATTCGGTCTCACTGACTTGTGGCCTGTCCCTACACCAGCATCGTGCGGTTTTGAGTCTGTAGCTACATATCAGTCTTTAATATCAGGTGGAATGGTTCCTCCTTTTTTTTTGTTTTCTAGAGTGTTTTTAACCATCCTTTGACTTTCTGCAAAATTTTAGAATAAGCTTGTTTATGTCTACAGAACACCTTGCTGAGGTTTTGACAGGAATTGTGCTAAATCTGTAGATCTAAGTAGGAGGAACTGACACTTCTGCTGTGTTGATTTTTCCAGTTTTTACTACGCTGACATGGTGTGTCTACACTTATTTAAATGTCTGATCTCCTTCACCAGCATTCTGAATAGTCCGCATACAGATTTTACAAGGGACTAGTTTAAATTGATACCTTCGCATTTCATTGTTTTGGAGTAGTTTTAAACAGATAGTATGGGATTCCAAATCTCACTCAGCAGAAGTCCCCCGCTGTCTGTCCGCATTGCTGTGCGCGCAGGGACGTTCCCGGAGTGGAATATATATATATATATATAGTGTATTCTTTTGATTGATTCTTGCATACTGCAACCTAGTGAACTCACTCACTAGCTCTAATTGTATTCTGTAGAACTCTCTGGGTTTTTTACACGGACAATCATGTCATATGCAAACAGGGGCAGTTTCAATTCTTCCTTGCTAATCAATGTGCCCTTTCTTTCTTTTCTCATCTAACTGGCTAGAACTTCCATGACCATGTTGAACAGGATCAGTTAAGAGTGGGATCCTCACCTTGCTCCTGATCTCAGACAGAAAGATTCGGTCCTGGCTGTCAGGTGTGACGTCGGCGCAGGTTCCCCCAGGTGCCGTCACCACACTGAGGCAGCTCCCCTAATGCTCCCAGTTTGCTGAGCATCTTACCATGAACAGGTGTTGGGTGCTGGCAAGCGCTCCTCCTGAATCTGTTGATAGAATCGCATTTCCCCCTTTTGACGTAAGGTTTGGATTGACTTCCGGGTGCTGGACCAGCCTTGCACGTGGGACAAATCCTATCTGGCTGTGTTGCTTGCTCACTTCTGTGCATTGTTGGGCTTGACTTGCTACTATTTTGTTGAGGATTTTTGCACCTAAGTTCTTCAGAGATGTTAGTCCGAAGCTCTCCTTTTTTGTGCGTCTTTGGGTTTGGTAACCAGGCAATTCTGGCCTCAAAAACATGCTGAAGGGTGTCTCCCTCTTCTATCTTCTGGGAGAGTCTGAGAAGGACTGGTGTTAATTCTTCCTTAAATGCCTGCTAGAACCCTCCAGTGAAACACCTAGACTTGAGAGTTTATTTTGGGGGGAGCCTGCAGCCGGTGGTTTTGATTTCCTGGACGGTTACAGGGCTGTTCGGATGATCTGTCTCATTTCAGTTGAGTTCTGGTGCCGTGCACTTTTCAAGGAACGGGCCGTTTCTCCCAAGCTGTTGAATGTGTGCATGTGAAGTTCTTCCCAGTATGTCTGGATTATCTTCCCGGTGGCTGCAGCATCCGCGGTGGTGTCCCCGGTTCACTCCTGACACTGGCCATTTCAGTCTTCTTCCATTTTAGTTTTGTCAGTCCTGCTAGAGTTTTATCAATTTTACAATAAAAATGTGAAAAAATTGGCAGACACAATAGCAGTGGTGATATACCTTGACACCTGTCTCTCAATTTTTGACTAATCAAATTAGGAAAAAAAAGCTATTGCGGAACTGAGAAATATTATTAATTAAGTTAATCAAGCAGGTCTAAATTTAAGTTCTGCACCCTACAATCAGGAAACACGTTCTTTTCAAGTTCCTCTGCAGCAGGTACTAAGATAAGTCATCTTTTAGATGACAGAGAAAGTGTCAATGACTAGGGTGAGCAGCTGGTCCTGGGTGCTGAGCGTCACAGGACTGGAGTCGTGGAAAACCCCTCGGCCCCAGCAAGACCGGGACGGTTGGACACTCAGGTATCAATCACCCAGGCAGAGTCCAGAGACCATGGCACATTAAGTTAATAGCTAAGGGTTTGTTAGAATTCCCAGTTGGAACTTAAAACATAACCTAATTGACTATTTTAACACAAAGAAACCAAACCTGTAGCTATGCAGCATCTAGAAAATAGCACAATAAGTTCCTGGACTGTTGTACCCACAAGCTACAGTGCAAGCCAGCGTAGAAGGCCTATGTGTGGCCTGAGACATTTTCATGATCAAACTTGGGGTGTAAAGCATTCAAATCAAAAGTTAGAAAAGAGAAACCAAGAGAAAGTAGAAGAAAGATAAAGCAGAAAAAGTAAATAGATTCAGCTGAGAGGTATTTCCTGATTAAACAAGGCAAACAATAAAATAGCTTAACTTCGCAATCTAGTCCAGAAAATAAGAAACTGGGACACAGGGTGGAGCAGAGAAGAGGGGCGCAGCGATCGGTGAGGGGACCTGGGAAGTCACACGGGGACAGGAAACATGTGTGACTAAAACTGACCTAAAGAAGCAGAAAATCCAAACAAACCAGCAACCGCAACTAAAGAAGAAACTGAAAAAAATAATCCATCAGTTACTCCAGGGAGGGCACAGGGCTAGAGGGCTTTACAGGCAGGTTCCAGGTACTTATGGAAAACGACCCCCAATGTATTCTACGAGGATAACTTAACCGCGACGGCAAAGCCAGACGAAGGCAACACGCAGAGCAAACAGACCTACCCCTGGCTGTGAAAGCGACAGACTGGAAGCAGAGGCTGGAGACTGAGGCCCACAGCGCGGCAGAGCGCGCTGTCCTCGGGGCCCGCACCGCTCACGCGGAAACCCGGGGCAGACGGCCGCACACCAGGCCGCTCCCGGAGCCCCCCTCGTTGACCCGCCAGAGGAGAGAGCCCGTGCGCAGCACGGTCATCCACGGCTTCTTCCGGGGGCGGCTGTGCTTGCTTGTCATTTTGAAATAAACTTTTCAAACTTACAGAAAACCTGGGGGACCAGTATGAAGAAAGTCCTGGCCCCTCTCACCCGGCCCCAACTGTGAATACTCCGTGACAGTTACCTACCGCTGTCTCTACGTAGACATCTTACACCATTTTTCTCAACACTGAGCAGGTTGTGGACGTGATGCCTCTTCACCCCCAAACATGTCTGTGTCGCCTCCTTAGTGAGAACCAACACCGAGCCCGGCGAACTCCCGGCCCCGGCGCCCCGGCCCGCGGTCTCTATGGCACGGCTCGGGCTGCGCGCGCGGCCCACTGGGACCCCGTCTCTGAGCTCAGGGACCTCGGCCGGTGCGAGGCGTGACGCCGGCAAAGTGGTGTTGGGGCTCTGGGAGGCTGCTCACCAGCACACCCCCATGCCGCCCACCTACCTGGGGCCCCCAGCCCGTGGGGCCGTGGCGTGGGCGGGGCTTGAGGTGCGGGGCATTGTGCCCAGGCCTCCTGGTTCCCTCGCCTGTACGTGGGGGAGCTGCCCGAGCCCACGTCTCCTCTCGGGGCTGCTGGGGAAGCGACTGCAGGCAGCGCCCACCCGCGGGGCCCAGTACCCACGGAGCGTCCTGGGTGGTAACCGCCACCCGTCAGGAGCTGGCGCTGGAGGCCCACCCTGCGCCTCTGGTCAGACCTGCGTGTGGCCAGAACCCTGAGGGGCGACTTGTGGGCAGCCCAGAGAGGCCTCCACCTTGGAGGGCAGCTGATTGTGGACCGGTCAGTCAGCAGTGTGGGGTGGGGAGCTGCCCTGTGTGGTGACCGGCGCCCTGTCTCGGACCTCTCCCTCCACTGCCTCATTCAGCCACCACCTGCAGCCTGTTCTCCCGCCCAGGACCACGGCCCTGCCCTCACACAGCAACCGGTGTCTTGGGGTCAGCAGTACAGGGCCCGTTAACCTGCAGCACTCAGGCTGCGTGTGTGAGGTGCGAGGGGGGCCCCGGGGAGCATCCCTGCAGAGCTGGCGTTTCAGCAGAGACCTGGAGGAACAGAGGGGAGCCTTCTGCGTGGACAGAGCTGCCCGTGCCAAGGCCCTGCGGGGGGAGCAGGGGTGTGAACCCCAGGAGGAGCAGGAAAGGAGAGGGGTGGCTGTGATTCCATCTGTCTCCAGACTCACTGGGCTTGAGGTTTCCTCAAGTCTTTCCAGGCAAATCAGGACAGGAGGGGACACAAGACCACATAACCGGGTTGACCTGAACTGTCTGAGGTGGGAGAGATGGGGCAAGTGCCAGGGCCCTGGGGGCAGAATCCCCCCCCATGTTGCTGGTCGGCCCAGCAGAGCTGGGTGGGCTGGGGGTCCCCAGGACTCACAATGACCTGCAAGGCTGGACAGGCTGACCCCTGAGACCTCTTCCAACCTCTGGGACCCCAGCAGTGGAAGGGTGGGAGGGCCGTGGAAGGACCCAGGACCCCCCCAACTTGTTTACCCACAGACGCACTCACCTTCTCCCAGGCACCTGGTGGGTCCATGCACACCCGAGGCACACGTGCCCCCGTGTGTTGACAGCACTGGCTGGTAGGCAGACACGCCCCTCCCACAGTCACCCTGCGCTCATACCTGCACCTGCACCTGCTCCCACGCCCACGGCCTCGCCGAGCCTGTGAGCAGCACTGTCGTGTGCCCGGTAGGTCGAGGCACGGAGGTCACAGAAGGTACACCGCGGTCAGGCCACACCTGGGGGAGCTGGACATGGACTAGGGTGCTGGTCGGCGTGTCTGCGTGTACGGTCACCAGACACAGCGCCTGGCTCCGCCCACTGCACAGCCCCGGGAGTGCCGCTTCTGCAGCCGGCCCACCAGCAGCCCCTGGTGACGGATGAGGCTGAGTCCCACAGGCAGCGGGGCACTGACCCCGCCCATCCGTCAGCATGACAGGTGGGGCCCGGGGGCAGCTGGGGGTGGGCAGGTGTTGGGGAGGCTGAGGCCCCGGCAGCTGCACACGTGGGCGTCCCCGAAGGTCAGGGCTTGGGGCCGTTCCGCCTGGTGCAGCTGGGCGGTCAGACCATGGCCGCGGATCGGCCTGCCCTCTGGCGACCTTGTCCTGAGCACGCCGGTCCCAGGCCCACAGTGGATGCCTGGTCACTCATGGTGCCACGATCACATCTGCTCTCCCCAGGTCAGGGGTCGACGAGCTCACTTGGTCCCTTTCAGCGGGATGTCTGGAGCCTTCCGCCCCTCTCCTCCACGTGGCCCAGCTCCACGACCACACCAAGGCAGCAGGTGTCCCCTGGCCTGGCATAGCGGCAGCTGCTACAGTGGCCGTGGGCCTCGGGTCCCCAGCCCCAGGGCGCACTCACCCTGTGGGTGCTGGTGGGTCCACGCAGCAGGAGTAGAGCTCGGTGGGCAGTGGCGTGACCTTGTCCCTCGGGCGCCAGGACAGGTCCGGCTGCTGTACTGAGCACCGTCCCATGTCACTGTAACACCTTATTCTTGTAAGAGTGAGTCTGCCCCACCCCAGTCACACCCTGTGTTTCCCAAGGACAGAGCTGCCGGGCCATGTAGAAGGAAGCAGGGGCCAAATCATCCCCCAAAGGCAGGCAGCCGTGATGCGGCCACAGCGCGGAAACGCCTCAGACACCACCGGAGAGAAGCCACGGGCCGAGGTTCCGCGGGCATGGCACCCAGAGTGGGCCAGGCCCCAGAGGGGACGTGGGCCTGGTGGCGGACTGCAGAGGGCACCCTCGGGGGACAGAGACGCCCTGGAACGGGACAGAGGCCGTGGCTGCACAGCCGTGGATGTGCTGGATGTCACTGACCTCTGCCCCTCCAAACCACGCCAGTGGTGGATTTTATGTGTATTTTAACACAGTTTGAAAAGGAAGGGCCAGGGAAGACTCCCTGAGGCGGGAGGCATGCAGGTGGCCCTTGAATGAGGAGGCGGCCCCGGGCCTCGCAGGGAGGGACGAGGTGGCTGCACCTCAGCAGGAATGTTCCGGGGCAGCGAGCAGCTGTGTACAAGGGAGCCCAGTGTGCACGGGGCGGCGGCAGGACGGGGGCTCTTGGGAGGCCGCTCCTTCAGGGCCTCCCCAGCCTCGGGTCCAGGCCCCCCTGCGGAGACGAAGACCCAGCGGCCTAGAAGTCAGAGGTCGCCCTGAGGTCACCTCGGAGCCACACGCCAGCTGGGACCAGGAGCCACCTGGGTGGTGTGGAGGGAGTGCCAACCTGGTCAGCCCAGGCTTGATGACCTGCCCCTGGGGCCGCCGGGCCTCCGCCCCACGAGCGGGGTCACCCTGTGGTGCCTTTTCCTTCCTGCCCACCCAGGGCACTTCAAGGAGTTTTGAAGCCAATTCAGGTTGTCAGTTGCCTGGAATACTTGGGAGCTGAAGAATTAACACACTGAAGAGTGAAGTGAGGCCTGGAGTCGGAGACTAGAAGGGCTCCCGCCGAGGCCAGGGCTCGGGGGGGCAGGGGGTTGGCTTGGGTGACCTTTGACCCAGATGGACCCTGGCCAGATGGCCAGGCCCGGCTCCGGGCGACAGGCAAGCAGAGTGCCCAGGCCCGGCCTGCACTGCCTGCTCCCAGCTGCGTCTGGGGGGTGAGGCCTCCGCGGGCTGCTGGCTAACTCGGCTGGGCCTCGGCCCAGCAGGCGTGGTTTTCCCGGGGACGGGAGTAGGGAGGCAGGAGTCCGCTTGGGCTGGCCACTCCGGGCGTCACCGAGGCCTGGCTCCTTCCGGCTCCTTGCTCCACATCACACGCCTTTCAGAGCAGCGCGGGCGGGAGTGGGCTGCACCTGCCCTGCGCCCCTGCTCCCTGGGTCGGCCACCTCCATCTCCTGGGTCAGTAGCAGCCGTGTGCTGACCACGTCGGGTTCTGTTAGCGCTGGGGGGTGCTCAGAGCTGGCAGTGGGCCGCGTCCACCCTGCTGCCCTCTCCGCCGGAGGTCTGACCAGTACCCCCAGTCCTGTCTGAAGCTGGCCCTGACCTCACGTCCACGTGGGGCCCTACTCTGGCCCCTCAGGCAGACTCGGTTCCCTGACACAGACCACATGTGTACCCAAAGGCACGTTCCATCACAGCCCACTACCCTGTGGCTCCGGGAGGCCAGTCCTGAGCTGGCCCAGTATGAGGTCCAGAGTCAGCCCTCCACATCAAGCTTCCCTCCAGGAAGGACAGGGGTCCAGTGCGGTACTGCAGCAGCACGGCCGGGCAGGTTGCTGCAGCAGGCAGAGGCCGGGGTGGCCAGGCTGGGGTAAAGGGGGACCCAGTCGGAGGCTCTGAAGTGTGGCGGGACTTGAGTTCCTTTTCCTTTTCGGTGGTTTACGTAAGATGAAGCAATGGCAGGGGAAGCTGGATTCCCCCGCTTGGCGAAGCCTGGCTCTGCCGCGCCGCCGGCTGTCTTGGCTGGGGCTGCTCCTGACAGAAGGGACGTGCGTCGTCAGGGGCGGGGGCCTGACGTGTGCGCGTGTGTGTGCGAGAGTACGTGTGTGTGGGTTTAAAACCCAGAAAAAAGGAGCGTGGCTGCACTCAGCTGGGAGAGGCTGGCCGGCTCCGTCCCTGCCACTTCCCCCGAGCTGGCATCGTGGGGACCAGGAGGAGGGAGAGGTGAGGGGACGCTGCCGAGGGGAAGATGGACGCTTGCCACGAACAAGCTGCGGGGCTGGGCGCCTCTCGGGTGCCAGCGGGCACACGGGGCCAAAACTCAGACAAAACCCACAGCAAATTGCTGGCAGCCCATCCCAGGCAGGCGGCAGCCACTTGGCAAAGGAGCCACGGAGGACCCGGCTGGCAGCAGGCAGATGGAGGCGGCGGCCGGCGGGGCACAGGTAACAAGCGCGTGGGGCTCACGGGCAGGGGGCCGGGTCTCGGCCTGGGTGCTGGTGACACGGCATGCGGCTTGCGGGGACGGCTGTGTCCACCAGGGGTCCGGGCCAGCCCGGTTGGCTCTCTCACCCTGGGTTCCCCCAGCACTGCCCTGGTGCAGGAGAGGGTCTTCCCCTGGGGGGGGCCTGTCTCTCCAGGTGACATAAGATCTGTCCACACAGAGGAATAAAGCAGGGCTGGCTGGACTGGGGTTGGGGGGCAGCGTGGGGCAGGGGAACCAGCAGCCACACCCAGGGTCCCGGCACCGCAAGACAGCGCCTCTGGCTTGAGCCCCTCCCTCCAGGGTCTTGTGGCTGCATCACCTCCACCAACGTCCTGCTGGCTCTCAGGGTTCTCTTTGCCCCACTTTTTGGAAGGTGTCCCCAAACTGTCCTTGAATGTCTGTTTCTTCTCACAGGCCAACCCAGGGACTGGGGCAGGGGTTGGGAGGATGGGTGGCAGGGAGACACCTGGAGGGGCTGGGCAGTCCCAAGATCCCCCCTCCCTCCCCACAGCCTGCCTGGCATGCGGTGCCTGTGTGCAGACCCAGGGACCACAGCCAAGCGTGCCCGTCAGAGGAGCCTGGGCAGCCGTGCAAGGAGCCCAGCTGCCGGGGGCATGGGTGGCGGACTGCTTGGCTGGGGAGCACCTGTGCCGGGGGCTTCAAGGACAAAGCCCTGCTGTGCAGAAAGAGCCAGAGCAGTGGGACAGGCGACTTGGACTCCTGGCGCACGGGGAGGTGGTGGCAGAGGGCAATGGGCAGGCACCTGGCCACCCTTCCCTGGGCGAGACTGGTGGCGACAGGGGAGGGAGCCTCCATGGGCCTCAGCTCGGGGCAAGGAGCAGAAGGGACACCACTGCCGCCCCAGGGGCTCTGGGCTGGACGCTGTCCAGTGTGACGCTTGGAACAGCCAGTGTAGACCCTGAAAAGTGTGGCAGGAAGGGCCTGGGGCATGCATGTGCCTGGGCAGAAGGTGGTGGGGACACCCATGGCGCCCATGCCTGGGGCAGCCGCAGTCCCAGAGCTGCAGAGTTGGGAGGAGCTTGAAAAGCCAAGTGTGGAGCTCACCTGGGCCAGAGGGGCCCACCTGGGAGGCAGCGAGGGGTCTGGGCTCCAGGCAGTCACTCGGGCAGAGGGAAGGGGCTCCCAGCAGTGGGCCATCCACCTCGCCAGGCGGGTAATGGGGGGTCTGAAGAGGGTACCCGGCCCAGCCTCCATCTCCAGGAACTGGGCCAGCAGCGCGTCCCACCTGGGAGCACTGGGTGGCAGCACTCCGGGGGCTCCTGAGAGCAAGCAAGCAAGCGAGCCAGGTCTCTGGCCTCAGTGGGCAGCCCCTCGGTGCATGGCTGGTGGCACCAGGAGGACCCTAGGGAGAGCCTTCCCAGCTCTGCCAGGGCCATGCCCTGGCTCCAGTGTGGGTCTGCCCAGGTCGCCAACCCGTCCCTAGCCCCCAGGCCTCTCCATTGCCGGCCCTGACACCCACACCAGCAGGTGAGGTGCTGGCCTGGCCCGGGAGAGCCCTGGTCTGAGCACCCGGCAGGGCATTTAGGAAACCAAAGGGCTTTGGGCAGCCGTGCCTATCCATGGTTCCCCCAGGGGTAGGTGCAGGGACCCAGGCCCACCACGGCCCCCCTCCCCATCAAGCTCCAGGCAGGCTCTCTCTGGCCCCAGCTCGGTGGCCTCATCTAGAGAGTCAGACCCCAGGTCCAGAGTCCTTCTCTGGTCCCCTGACCCCGAGTGGCTCTGACCTGGCCATGGGCCTGGGTGGGGCAGGGTGGGCAATGAGTGGGAGTTGTGCTGGGGGGACAAGGAAGCTGATCCAGGACACCTGCCCCCACACCAGCAGGCCTTCGTCCACAGAAATGGGGTGGTGGCCCGAGCCGGCGCAGTGACAGGCAGAGTGGGAGGGACCACAGGTGGCTGGACACGAGAGCCATCCTCAGTGGCAGAGGAGGCCCCCTGCCCCTGCCCACTCCGCATTTCACAGTCCTGCTTCCTGCACAAGCTCCTGGCCCCCTAGGGACCGGTGTTCCTGGCGGCCGGCACTGCCCTGATGAAAATATTCATGGGGTCTTTCTGGCTCTTGACAGAAACGCCTCTGCAGCTCCCCACCCCGCAGAAAGTGAGCCCCCCGCCCCCGGGAACGCGCGGTGCTGCACACACCCATCCACCCCCACGTCAAGTCTTTTTTCACTCTGTGTGGGCACCAGCCACCCCAAGGACAAGCCGCACTACATCGTGGCCCCAGCTGGACAGGGGTCAGTGCTTCCTCCGTGTGTTTGCTCTGGTGCCTGCTGGACCCCTGCCCCATGCCCACGGGACCCCCCCCTCAGCCCACAAAGTCCCACCCGCTGTGTGGTGGCCACACTCTGCTCGCCTGTCACCCCCTCCACCTACTTGTTTATCAGTTGGAAACCCACGTGCAGGTTTCCATGCATGGAGACTGGGCTCATAACGGAGCAAAATGGACCCAACCCCGTGCTTTGGGCCAGACACAGTGACCCATTCACACTGGTCACGCTGGGCACCCCCAGACCCTTGCAAAGTCTATAGAGAACCCGGCTTCTGTCTGCAGCCCGTGAGAGCTCCCAGGTCTCCCCACCAGGTCCCTGAGGCACGACAGACAGGGCTGCAGTGGCTGTGCCCTGTCCCCAGCCATGCCTTGTGGGAGCAAGGACGGGGCGGCAGGGGCTCTGGCTAGGGGCCTGGCACCGAGTGGCCTCAGCCACCGCTCACACGGTCCACTTGCACGGGTCCCAGCCCCTGGCCCCTATCTCAGCCTTCCACGAGATGAGGGCCCCACTGACCGGGCCAAGCCCCTTGGGATGGCTGCTGGCCACCGTGCTGTCAGCGCCTGTGAGTGACCTGCTGGCTGAGCCCCGGGCCGATGCTCTCCGACGGTGCCAGGTGCATCCCCGAAGCTCTGAGGCTGGCTGCCCCTCTGCAGCTCCTCGCAGGCCGGGGCCGCATGTGGGGCCCTGGCCCTCCTCTCCCCGGAGCTGACGTGTGCTCCAGTCCTCCTGCCTGGCAGACCCGCGGGGCGTGTGTCTGGGCCAGAGCCGAGGCTCCGGTGGCCCTCCAGCGGGCTTGCTGGATGGGAGGTGGGGGCTGGACAGAGGAGAAGGGAGGCCCAGGGCGGCGGCCAGGGTCTCAGCTGGCTCCCACATACCCTCCGGGCTGCTTGACAGTCCGCTGGTCAGGGACGGGGGCTGGAGAGCGGGCGGGAGCAGCTCGGTGCTGGCTGTGTGACCCTTGTCCTCTCTGGGCCCCACTGTCTCATCTGTAAAACGGGACGGTAGTCCCAGCCATGCTTGAGTTCACGGGGGATGGTGCTTGGCCCCAGTGGCCCCAGGAAAAGCCAGCAGTTGGTGACGGGGCTCCACTCAGCCCGGCCAGCCACTGCCATTGGCCACCCTTGGTCTACACAACTCCTCTGCCACCTCCCCCCGGGGACCACCCTCGGAGGACTGCCCTCACGGAGGAGCCTGATGGAACCTTCTGGTCCAGCGCCCTCTATGAAGGAAGGTGTCACTGGCAGGAAGAGGGTCTCCAGACGGACCCAGTTGCCCTTCCTGGCGGAGCCACCAAGGCTGCCCGACCCTCCTGTGGAGGTTTCCCTCAGTGGAGGGGCCAGTCTGGGGGACCACGCACGCCTCACTGGGACCCCACCCCTGGAGAGGCGGGGCAGGGGCTGTGGAAGTTCCGGGGTGGAGGGAAGAGACCGGCAGGCTTGTCCCACCAGGAGGGCAGGGAGGGACCCTGTGGCCCTGGTCTAAGCTGAGGAAAGTGGTGTGTAGACGGTCTTTAAGGAAGTTCTCCACAAGGTCCAGCTGCCTTCCTGCACCGGCTCCCTCCGCTCAGCAGTCTCCCAGGTCTGGAGGGAGGGCTGGCGGGGCCAGTGGCTGCCGAGACCCCCATGGAGGGAGACTCCATGAGAGTCACTGTGTGAGGGGTCCGAGAGGGCCCTGCTCCGGTCGCAGGCAATGGCCACAGGGAGGCTGTGCCCACTGGGGACTGAGTTCCCTCCAGGGCTTCCCTGGGCAGCACACACCCCCGGGTGCTCTAAGGAGGAGAACCAGGGCACTGGTCCTGGGCTCACTCTGCCACACACAGGAGATCCCCGCCATTCCTGCCCAGGAACCACCCAGGCTTCCACTCGCAGGAGGTGGGCTGGGGGTGGAGGCGCTGGAGGGGCAGCCTTGCATCCCTCCTCGCGCAGCCGCGAGGTAATGAGCTGTGCGTGGAGCGCAGGAGTAACGCACGTTCTGCAGAACTAATGGTGTTAATTTGCACCGCGGCCTGGCGTTGCTGGGCAGGGAGCAGCTGTGCCAGAACCACAGCCATGCGGGGAACTGCTGGGACAAAGCCCCCGGACCACAACCGTCTCCAGAAGAGCTTTCCAGTCCCTCCCAGAGACCCCTGCCCAGAGCAGCCAGTGCTCATCCCTGGGTCAGGAGTGGGGTCTCACGTGGCGTCAGGGGTGGCCGGCCATCTGGACCTTCTCCTCCAGGAACCCGGGTCACAGCCGGTGGGGCAGACGGCCAGTCCTGCTGTGGACCCTGCGCTCTCAGACCCCCTCCCTGGTGGCCTCGACGACACCCCGCCTCCAGTCTCCCTCCTCACCTGGGCTCCCTCCACCACGGTCTGTCTGCTCTATTTATTACTGCGGTGGCCGCTCAGAGCTGAGCCTCCTACGAGGTAGTGACGCTGGCGGCTCTCCTCCCTGCCTGACCCGCAAGTGCCTGCCTCTGGGGTCAGGAGAAGCTGGGACCACGTGCCATACCCTCACGGTGACACCATCTCTCACCTGACCCGATGAACAGTCCCATGTTCCTGCAGCTCCTTCACCCCGCAACTCCGGAAACCTGGACTGTCCCCGGGGCAGGTGTGGAAGGCGGGGCGTCTGCCTGCCCCGCGGGTCCTCACTGGGCCCGGGGGGCTGTCTCCTCTGCCTCTTGGTCTTGTTTCCTCTTCTCCCCTATGGGGAGAAGGGTCACCGGGAGCCTTCTGCTGAGGCCAGCGCTGGGCACCCAGAGGCCTTCAGTGAGTGCTTCTGGGGCGGTGGACGGACGGACAGATGGACTAACAGGGTCCTGGACTGAGAACCTGACATGAAGGACCTAGGGGAGCATCTGTCCCACAGCCTTTCAGTGCGGATGGGGACATGGAGGCCCGCACAGGGTCGCGACCTCACCCGTCACAGCCCTGGGCCTGGGACCCACAGGCTCTGCCCACTCCTGCGTCCTTCAGAGCCCGGCCCACACGCCTGCTTCCAGGTGGGGACAGTGGGGTCCGCACCCCTCTCTAGCCCAGGTCAGCCCTCAGGCTTGGGGATGCTGAGACCCCAGTCCTTGTCTGTCCTGCCTGGCGAGGGTGCCAGCATCCACCCACTCTTCTAACCTCCTGCAGTTGCAAAAACCGCTCACACGGGCACTCCTTCCCCTGTGGCTGCCAGAGCGTCCAGCAGAGCAGGGCATCGGCCGTCCTTTCACTGGCTTCTCACTGGGCAGGGGTTCACGCACGCGGAGCAGGGGACCAGGCGCCAGGAGGCCACGGAGCCCGGCACAAGGCTGTCCTGCAGGCCTTGGAGGCCAGCTGGGAAGACCCTCTCAGACAGGGTTGGGGAGGCTAAGCCTACGAGGCCAGAACAAGGCCGCGGCGGGAGGCCTCCCAGGTGGGGGCTCTGGCGGCCCTTGGTGGGGTGGGTCCTGGGTGGAGGCGGGGAAGAGGCAGGGGAGGGGCACCAAGAGGGGGACAGTGTGTGCAGGAGGAGGCTGCATGGAGGGGTCTTGGGGGCCGGGAGTGGCGGCAGGGAGCCAGAGCGGACACCACCTGCCGCGGGCCCAGGCCGCCTCTGTTCTCCGTTCTCCCCTGGGTGCCACACGCCCACACGCATCCCTTTTGAGGACCAAGTTTAACCTGCAGCCGCTGCGTTATAAAACCACCATGAGAGGTGCTCTGCTGAGAGGGCCCCGAGGGGAGGGCTCTGCTTGCCCGGCCACCCCTGCCCGCCCTGCGCGGGGGCCTCGGTGCAGACCCCTGCCCGCTCCAGCCCGCCCAGCCCACGCCCTGCCCCCTGGCACCAGCTGCACAGGGACCTGGGGAGGGGGCTCCTGCTCCTGCTTGTGGGTGGGAATGTAGGGTCTGGCTGTGGGGGAAGGGGGACGGTGCATGGAGTCTCTCCGGGGCCCCCTCCCCTCGCCTGGGGCTAGTCCTGGCACCCCTGCCCGAGCAGGGGTGGGGGGGAGCGGAGGCCACTGCCGGGTCACATCTGCCTGCACAGGGGAGCGGCCCCAGCTGCACCAGGAGGGCCGGCGGCATGTCAGCTCCCTGTTCTCACAATCAGTTCAGCACCCTCCCAGCCGAGCACAGCCTGCTCGTTTGAATGCATAATTAGCCGGAGCATTCTACCTCGCTGATTTCGAGGCAGGGGAAGGGAGTGGAGGGGGCTGAGGAATTTGCATATTAATTTAGCCAAGGGAGAGAAAAATTGTTTACCACTTTCCTCTCCCAGTCCCTCACAGAGGACTTAACTCTTTCCTGCTTGCTCTCTGGCGTCTTGGGGAGAGGCACGCATGGTGCGCAGCCAGCCCCCCAAAGGCCCGCCTCACCCAGGCCTCCCACCGCGTCCCACCCTGGGGGCCCCCGCACGGCGGATACAGCTTCCTCTCTCGGCAGGGCCCACGCAGGGCGCCTCACGAGCTAGACACAGAAACTGGTGTCCTGGGGACCTGATGACCCCAGTGCCCCTCCTCACCGCCCCTCACCGTGGTTTTCAGAAACTGGAGACCCTGCGCCCCTGCAGCCACCCCATCATCTTCACCTATCGATTTACCCCACAGCCTCTTCGGCACCGAACACCCAGGTCGGCCCAGGGCTGGGGGCTGTGGCGGGGCCGTGGCTGCTCCCCCTGCACCTGAGCGGAAGGCTTGAAGCGTGTGCTCACAGAGGGGCAGGACTCTGCAGAGAGCCCGCTGACTTCAGAGGGGACGATGGGCTTCCAGGAGGAGGTGGCGTTTGCCCAGGGCCCTGAAGGAGAGGATTTTCGTGGGAAGACAAGGCATCTCGAGTGGTGGAGCTGGTGCGAGGAAGGGCCTGGGTCGGGGCACGTTCAGAGAGCTGGGCTCTTTGCTCTCACAGGATGGGGACTTGTGAGGTCTCAGGAGCGGAGGGACGTGAGGGTCCCCGACAATGGACAGAGCAGTGCGTGTGCCCTGGACCCAGCCACGCTGAGCCCATCCAGCTTGCAGAGAATGAGAGCTATGACCCTGGTGTCTTCAGGCAACGCTGCCCCAAGCTACGGTCATGACTCCCACTCAGACCCTCTGCTCTGGTTTCCCCTGAGATGATGCTTAAGGGGTGATTCGCCTCCAGGGTTCCCCATGGCAGAGACACGTGGACACATCTTCCAGGTCTGGTGGGTACCAGAGAGCTGTAGACGCCAACCAGCTGGCCCCACACTGCGAGGGGACAACAGTGACCCATGGTCACGCACCGATGGCAACCAGGAGCCCCGGCTGCCCGCAGGGGACACAGCGTTTTGTAAAGTGCGCCGACACCACCCAAACCATGGTGGTCACACAGGATCTCATCACCTTCAGGATGGAGGCAGGGTGCCCGTGTCAGGAAGTGGGCAGGTGGGGGACTTGGGGGCAGCCGTTGGGGGTGCCCTGTGGCTCTCAAGACGTGGGAGGCCAGGCAGAGGGCTGATCATCGAGGCGGGGACGGCATCTTCAGGGAGAGCTCAGGCCAGGCCGGCCACACCCCTCCTGCGAGACTCAGTTTCTCCGCTGGCGTCACCAGGGGCCTGGCCCCGTCTGAGCTGGGGCAGACATCACTAACCAACCACAATGCCTCTCCCACAACCCGCGTGAGTTCCAGGAGGCCGCTGGCCGCCAGCTATTTGCCACCTGCAATCCGCAGCCTCTAAGATGCCCCTCTCAGGGTGAATCCCCACCCCCACGCGGGTCACCGGGAGCTGTGTGGCTGCCAACACAGAGAGGACCTGGGCCGCAGACCCACGAATGTCCGTCCTGCTCCCACCAAGCTCCCTCGCAGCTGCCAGACCTGCAGCAGCAGGTGAGTGGGGCGCTTCCAGGGCTGCTGCCTGGGAGGCTGGCCCCCACCCCCAGATGCAAGGGCTGATCGGCCTCTGCCCTGGGAGTCTCCCCAGCCACACGCTGCTCCGTCCCCACTCAGCGGCGCACTGTGACCAAGAACTTGGGCCTTGGGGCGCACGGCACACGCCCAGTAACGTGGGGACACGTGTTACACCTGAAGCTGGCGGTGCTGAGACCTGCAGAGAGCAACAGCCACAACGAGGGACACGGGTGCCACCTCCCAGCTCGGGGGCCCAAGGACACAGCACGTGGCCCAGCTCAGGAAGGGGACATGGGAGCGTGGGAGTCAGCCCTCTGCAAAAGCCCACTCGTGCACCAGCAGGCTGGGGAGCTGCGGGCAGGAAGGAGCAGCAGGGCCAAGGACGCGATGCCGTCCCGAACCAGAGCTGCAGGCCACAGTAGGAGGAGGGGACAGCCACGCTGCAGGGACAGGCACCCCAGAGCAGCGCAGGGGAGTCTGGGCCTGGACCAGCCCTCCATCCCCCAATCTGGCCAGGCTCCCAGGCTGGCCCCTCGACATGGACCCTCTGCTGGGTGTGGTCCCATGGAGAAAGGGGCACAGTCACCATGAGGCCCTTTCTCCTCTCAGCCAAGCTGCCCAGACGTGTGCCTGGGGGTGGGAGAAACAGGCACAGCGGGGCTCAGGAACCTGCCCGAGCCCACAGCCAGTGCAGAGCGGCTGGGCCCGCCTGCGTCCTCAGACCCTCTGGGTCACCCTGTGGAGATTCTGGGGCCCTGGAGAACTCGGGGGGCACAGCCAGGAGCCTGGCTGCTACAGAGGGGTCTGCCACACTTCCACCCTGGGGCTGGAAGGCAGTCGCTCCAGGGGATTCCAGGGGACTGCAGTCACTGCTGAACCCAGAGGCAGAGGGGACGAAGCCCTGGGGCGGAACCCGACTCACCCAGACCCAAGGTCGCCCAGGGCTGAGGGCGGAGGGCTCGGCTGTCTTAGGACCCCAGGGAGCGGCCCCGGGGCCTCTCAGGGTGGTCCTGGCGGGCCTCACGTAGCTCCCAGGGCACCCTTGGGCTGACAGGGTCCCGCTGCCCGACTGCTGAGGTCCTTCCGGGGTCACTGCCCCACCAGGGTCCGAGAGATCCTCCTGCACCCCTTCCCTCAGGGAGCCCGTGAGACGGAGCAGCAGTGGCCTCGAGGGCAGAGCCATGTTGGAGGTGACGGGCTGTCGCCATGGAGCACAGAGCCCTGAGCGTGTGGAGGGGCAGCGGCTGGACGCGCGGAGGGGACAGGCTTATCTCGCGAGTCAGGATGGCTCTTTGTCTGCCTCCTGTAGCTGCTGTCGGCTCACATCTGCCAGCCAGCTTCGTCTGCTCTGTCACTGAAAGTCCCAGGTCTGACAGGTAGGGAAAATCCCACATCAAAACAACAGCCCAGGGGCCACCCACGCCTCCAGTGGGAGCCCCGCTCCCTGCCAGAGGGGCCGGGGTGGGGAGTCTGCTCTGCTCCCACTGCTCTGGGGGCAGGTGCTGGGCTGGACAGGTGTTGACCTGCCATCAGCAGAGTAGAACGCCCGGAGACAGAGGCAGAGGGAAGGGATGGAAGAAGGCTCGATAACCCAGGCAGGGAGACTGGCCCTGGGCTGCAGCTGCACAGTGCGTGGGACGGCGGACACCATGGCGGGTGGCCCAACACTCCTCTGTGGACAGAAGGGGAAAGCAGACACAAGAGGTGCCACATGCTACGGGCACACGTCTGGACTGACATCGCCTCCCACCTCCACCGGGCATCCTGGAAGAGGCCTCTGGCCAGAAACCAGGCTGCCATCCATGAGACCCAAGGCCTCCCTGCCCTTCTGGGAGGGGAAGATGCGCCCATGGGGGTCCCCAGGGCCCTGGAAGGAGCCAACATGTCTCTCCTTCCAGAGGAGGCCCCGGTGCTCAACCAGGTGACATGGCCCCATGGGCACTCAGGCAGGCCACGAGGAAGGACACCAGCCCTGTTCTTCGAGCTTTCTCCGTTACTCGCCAAGCCTCCCTTCTTAACCTCTTGGGCCACAACCGTAACTGGCAGTAGGTGGCTGGATGCACCTGGCCTGGGCACGTGGAAGGGCCTGTGAAGTGGGACTGGCCCTGCAGGTCCCCCTGGGGTTCTGCTCTCGCCTAATCTGGCCATACCCTGGGCTGCAGTGAAGTGGACACCAGCTTCGGTCAGAGATCTGGGCAGTTGGAGATCTTCCACCACCCTGGGGCCCTCCTGCAGTGTGACAGGGGTGTCAGGACTCAGGGACAGCCTGCCGCTGCGCTCAGCCCGATTTCAGGCCTCTGGGAGCCTGGGCGAGGCGGGTCCCACAGAGAGCCCGGGGCCTGGCTGTGCCCAGCTGGGCTCAGAGCCTGGGTCCCTCCCCAGGGGCCGGTGCTCACGTGGCTGTTACATCTGGAGAAAGTTCACAGAAGGCTCAGGAGGGAGGCATCCCCCCCAGCGTGGATGGCCCCTCTCTGGGGACTGGGACACCCCGCCCTGAGCAGAGGAGCCCGGCACGCCGAGGGTTAAGCGCTGATTCTGCTTCTGCTTTGGGTGCATAATGTGTTCATTTGCATACTGCAGTGTGCGCTCAATTAAAATGAACTTTTAATTTCTTCTAAGTAAATTACTTCTTGCCAGTACGTGACGCGCACAAATGTCAGAATAATGGGGGAGCCTTAATGAGCTGGGGGTGGTGCGGGGGAGGGGCGCGCTGGGAATAACCCCAGAACATGCATGTCCACACGCTACACAGACGCACTGGATGGGAGTACAGCCAGCGGCCGCCACAGCCCAGGCCCCTCCCTGCATGGCGGGCCGTTTACACGCAGGTTACAGGACCCCACCTGATGTGGACGCGGGCGTTTCCCACCAAGCCTCAGCCTCCCTCTGGCTGCTACTTGTTTACCTTATTAACAAGGAAGTAAGTTTAGAGGCTGGAACAAAGAAACAGAATCAGAGCATGAGAGCTGCTCCCCTGCCCAGGACTGTAGGGAGACCCGGGGTCACCCTCCACCTGGGCCCAGCTCTCCTCCGCACGGCATCCGAGTGGGGAGCAGGGGCAGCAGAGACTGAGGCTCAAAGAGATGACACGGGCTGCCCAGGGCACACAGCTCCGTCCTGGGGGAGGGGGCACGGGTGGTCTGCTTGCCTTTCTGTCCTCACCCTGTGAGAAGATGGAAGTGGCATCTGCCTTGCGCTGACCAGCTGACCAGGCATGAGAGTGCGTCTGGGTCGTTCAGCACCTTGGAGAGGGCCAGAGCCCAGCCTGGCTCCAGGGATCTGAGCCCGGAGCCCAGGCAGGACCGGTCACAGGCGGGTCTCAGGAGAGGTGGAGGCAACAGACACGCAGGTGCTGGGTCCACACGGATGTGGGAGAGAACGTTGGCTCTGGTACTGGTGCCCTGGGACAAAACATGGTGCCGCCCAACTACCCAGCTGTCTCCTCTGCACCACCTGGGGCTGGGGGCTTCCTGGGGCCATGTTGACCCCTGCCCTGTGCCATGACAAAGCTGCCACCGGGCAGCTCTATGACCAGTGGCCACCCATGGGACTGGGCCAGAGCCACTGCTGGACGCTCCGCAGAACTGCAGCTCAGATGCTGTGGACCAGTACCCCACCAGCACCAGTGCCTGAGTCCTGGGAAGGCCCACCTTCTCCTCAGGTCCTGGAAGGGCCAAAGGAGAGTCAGTGATGTCAGTGGTGAATCAAGACGTGTGGACACAGCTCCCAGGAGGACGGAGCGCACCCAGGAGCCAGTGGGCAGGCGAGCTGGGCCTGCAGCGCACCTTGTGGCACTTGAAGCGGCTTGTGGCTCTGAGGGAGGGGCACACATCGCTGACAACACCTACAGAAGGTGGTCATGGAGGGCTTCCTGGAGGAGGGCTTGCCTGGAGAACACAGGGGCCAGAAGGACCCAGGCCAGTGCACGGGCGGCAGAGGCACCAGGTTGAGGTGCGCTGCCAGCAGGAACGGCTCACGAGGGGCAAAGGGCACAGATGACCCAGAAACCCCCCAGAGCACCTGGAAGGGGTATGCTGGAAATGACCCAGCTCAGTGCCCACAAGAGGTGGGGCAGAGGCCCTGGGGGCCTGAGGCTTTGGTTGGAGCCCCCAAGTTGGGCTGTGGTGCTTGTCAGCACGGGGGATGCACTGAGGGCAGCAGGTGCTGCATTTACAAATAATCTGTCATTATTTGCAAGCTGTAAGGGAGGCCCTGGGGTCAGCCAGCAGGAGGGCAGATGGGTCCAGGGCCCCGTCCTCTTGTAATGTAGCCTGAGACACCCAGGGTGCAGACGGAAAGCCCCTGCCCAGCTCTCCCTGGGCAGACGGGGAGACTGCAGCCCAGAGGGCCCCTCAGCCAGTCCTGCATGGCACAGGTGTGGGTGAGAGGCCTGGCCTGGCGGCAGGGGGGCCAGTCTGCCCGTGCTGGCTGCCATCCAGTGGGGGAATGGGTCTCTGCCCCCTCCACCTGCCGCCTGGACACCTGTCTCCGTGCAAGGAGGCAGCTGCCCAGTGTCGGAGGTCCCAGAGATGAGCTGACAAGTAGGAGGGAACCAGGGAGGTGGCAGGGCAGAGAGTAAAGGAGAGAAACACTGGGCGGCTAAGCTGGAGGGGCTGCACGCCTGCTCATGGCCCTCCCCTGCTCAGAAACTCTCCGTGGCTCCCCAGTGCCACCCAACAAGGCCTCAGCCGGCGTCCCTGTCTTTGCTCACCAGGCCCCTGGCCCTGCCTGACTGGACCCCCAGGACCAGCTGAATTGCTGCATTCCCTAGAGCCTGCCCTGTCCCCAGCAGGGTCCGTCTCTCTTCTGCTCTGCTGACTGTGCTGCCCTCACCCCACAGTTGGAGGACCAGCTGCACAGAGGGCAGCAGGGACACCCACAGGGTGAGGGGTATCCATCCTGAGCCGAGGGCCACAGTGTCCTCCTTGGGCTGTTGTGATGCTGGAGAGTGTGAGCTCAGACCCTGACCAGCGGATCAGATCGCCCCCCCAAGATCCTGCTTCATCTGGGGGGGGGGGGCGTCCTCCTGCCCATCAAGGGATGAGCTCCTGTGCCTTTAAGAGGATGAATCCCACCTCCGGCCCCCTCCCTAGTTGCCATGCCAGTCTCTCCCCCTGGATGGGTTCTGACAATTACCGCTTCCCTGGCAGCTGGGCTGCGCTGCACGCGCGTGCGTGCATGTGTGTGTGTGTGTGTGTGTGTGTGTGTGTGCACGCGCATGCGCCTCTCCATGCACATGAGGTGACTGGGGCCCAGCTTTCCCCATCGCTGAAATTTACATTGAACCACAAATTAATTTCATAATTTTTTCCTCTCTAATTATGCCAACATCTGCTGCAAAGCCAAGCTGTGCACATGCATTTTAATGTTCTCCCCTTCCTCCTCCTCACAGTGTCTCTGCCCTGAACTTTTCAATAATTATCACCAAGAGAAGATATTGGGTTCCACTGCTCTCGCCTTTCAGGGGGGAGGCGGTGGGGGATGAGGGGAGGCAGAGAGAGAGATGGAAGGAATGAGAGAAGGAATAGGGAGGGGGACAGAAAAAGACAGGGAATGAGGGAGGAGGGGAGGGAGACGGGCAAGTTAATGAACAGGTCTGTGTATCCAGGCTCCTGGAGGGAGTGCCTGGGTGGGATGGGGGGTGGCTGACAGTTGACTTCTTTGTTGCTGCAGGAGGAGAAGGGGTCTGAAGGGAGGGAGAGAGGAGAGGCCAGAAGGTGGGGGAGCGAGGGAAAGAACTTGGGCGGAGGGAGGGGCAGGACCTGGAGGAGAACATGGAGGAGGCACCCTCAGCACCCCAAGAGGGCGGCCACCCCGGGACCAGGGATGTGTCGAGGGGGCGTGTTGGCTCTGCCCGCCCCTCACTTATGGACAAGCCGCTCAGCTCCTGTCCCCAAAGACAGAGAGACACCATCCAAACAGCTGTTTTCGGCTTCCCGCAAGCACAGGGCAGGACGTAGGTGTGAGACCCACATTCTCACCAGCCTTCCTGCGGGGCCGGCCCAGTCTTAGGTGCCCCGGCGCCTTCACCGTGGGGCGTCCTGCAGGCTCCACACAGGAGAGCTGCCCCGAAATGTGTGTGGGGCCACACCTGACATGGGGTGCCCACCTCCCCCTGCCACTCCCCCTGCACTGCCGAGACTCGGGGACCAGGCCACCCCCGACGATTCTCCTCCACCTGAACTCAGAGTGAGCATGTGCACACAGTGCAGGCGCACGTGTGAGTGTGCACACGCAGGCACACTGGAGTAGAAGTTGGGAAGCCCTCTTTTCCTCTGTGCCCTCTGGCCTGCATCTCAGCGTAGGGCCAGCAAGGTGGCACTGGGTGAGTGGACCTACCTCCCTGCCTCTCCAGGTCCCCGAGCCCACCCCTTCCCCGCTGCCCCCTTGGCCCTCCGCCCTCACTGCTAGGCGCCCCCAGAGCCTCCTACATCCTCTCTCTTCCAGCCCACAGAGGCCGCAGTGGCACCCAGCTCTGACCATGCTGCTGAAAGCTCTCCAGAGCCCCTCACAGCCCTCCAGACCACGTCCGCCCTTCTCCTTCTGGCACCCAAGGCCTTCACCCCAAATCCTAGGCCAGCCCCCACGGGCACCTGGACACCACGCTCTAGGGCCCCAGCCCCTCCACCTGCTCTGTCCTCTCCCTCGAGGGCTTCACAGCTGAGCTCTGCCTCCCTTCTTCTCGAAGGTCTTCTGCCCACGCAATTCACGCTTGTACCTCGCAGGGCCCCCCCGCTGGACACCACTGATGTCTTCCACCACCCCCCACCTCGCCCCAGTCTCAGAGCTTTCCGAGGACACGGCATCTCCTCTCCAGCCCCAGGGCTTCACACAGCTGACATTTGACGGTTTTTGTCAAAGGATGAATAAACGAGTGCCATAACTGAACTACGTCACAGAGCTCCCTGGGCCATTTCCTCATGTAAAAAATGAAGGGGGTTCTCTTACAGTCGAGGGTTCTCGTCCCCAGGCTTGTCCGCGTCCACGTCCGCTCCAGCCCAGCTGGGGGTCCACAGCGGAGCAGGAAGAGAACCCTCTGCTTCAGCAACAGTTCAAAAACCCACGTGTGCTGACGCCACGATGTGCAGACTCCATGAAGGGTTTTACAGAGCACAGGGCAGAGACCCTGGCCTTCGAGCTGCTCACTGTCCAGAGGGAGGTGTGCAAACAGCCAACTACGAGGCCCGTGGGAACGTGGCGGGCTCAGTGCAGGGACGTCTCTGCGCCGAGGGCTCAGGGAGGGTGTTACTGACGGTGCAGCATCTGAACAGGGTCCCGGGGAAGGAGGAGGGCTGGGGTGGGACCGGGGTGTGGCCAGGAGGGCACCACGAATGGAAGGCAGGAGGCTGCCGAAGCAGGGAGTGGGTTTCTGCTTCCCTCTGCGGTCAGCGGGAGCGGGCTGAGCCCCCTGCTCTAAACTGTCACCGAACAGGACAAAGTACACAGAAACTGTCTTGAGATGTTGCGCAGCAGACAGCTCCACGTCCAGCCCAGCTTCCTGCCTGAAAGCACGTCCCAAGTCAGCACAGGGCAGCAGAGCCCAGCGCGCTCAGCAGCTTGACCAGGGATGAGAGCAGGTTGAAGCTGGGGCTGCTGAGGGGCCTGCAACTTCAGAGCATTGGGATGGGGGGAGCGGTGCAGAGAAGGCCCAGAGACCGGCCCGGTTCCCTGGGTCCCTAAAGAGTAATCCACGCGTGCAGGGCAGGGCCCCACGAGAGCCACCAGGGCTACAAGGTGACTGCAGAGAGAGGAGGGGCCGGGCAGTCCCAACAGCTGCGTGGAGGGCCCGCACCCAGCAGCCCAGAACCACACGTCTCAGGAGGAGGGCGAGTCCAGCCCGAGGACCAGGCCTGCTTGGACCCTGCCCTGGCAGAGCCCCAAGCCAAGCCCTGGCAGAGCAAGCCGGGCTGCTGGCAAGCTAACTGTGCCGGAAGAAACTGAGCGCTCTTCCAGGGACACGGTGTGAGCCAGACCCTCAACAATGCGGGGCTCACAAGGCCCGGCACGCAGCGGAAAACTACCAGATACGCAAAGAAGCAAGAAAACATAGCGAGGAAAAAAGGGAAAAACAGCCCACAGAGCAGACCCAGCGATGACGTGGATGCTGGAGTTACAAAGCAAGAGATAAAACGAAAGAAAGACACGAGTGTCACCTCAGGACAGGAGGCGGGGTGGGATATATAACAGAAAACACAGAACCGAAAAACACACAATCTGAAGTGAAAAATTTCCTGGATGACTCCAACAGCCAACCAGACCAAAGAAGAAATGATTTGTAAGCTTGAAGACAGGCCCATAAAGACGACCCAAATTTAAGTACAGAGAGAAAAAAAAACCTTAAAAAAACTGAACAAAGAACCCCCCCCCCCCGTGGCCTGGGAAGCAAGGGCAGTGCAATCCATAAATCAGCTAAGTCCCATGAGAGAAGAGAAGGGGAGTGGAAAAAATACTTGAAGAAATAATCACTGAAAATCTCCCAAATCTGATGAAAAATACCAACCCACAAACCAATAAAACCAAGACGCATAAACTACAACCACCACCACCCTGCGCAGGAGCATCCTGGAGCCGCAGCTGAGGGCACCACCTCAGCCAGCCTCCGGAGGGGCAGAGACGTCCCAGGGAGCACGGCCGAGAGAGGCCGCCGCCTCGCCGGAGCGAGGTGCGCCAGATAGTGGCACAGAGCTGCCTTCAAAGCGTTAGCACAAGCTGTGAGCCAGAAGTCTGCATCTTGCAAAAAAAATCCTGCAGAAGTGAAAACGAAGAACAGGTATTTCCAATGCATCATCATCAGAAGTGAGTGTGCACTTAGAAGACACAAGATCCGTGAAGCAAAAACTAACAGACTAAGGGGAAAGAAATCCACACACACAGCTGGAGACTCTGACACCCGTCTCTCGGTGACCGAGGGCTGCGCAGACAGAAACCAGCAAGAGATGAGAGACTGTCTGCCAGACGACCCACGCAAAGTCCACGGGGCTCTCCACACAACTGGACACTTTTTTTTCCAATGCACATGGATTATTCACCATAAAACACGTCCCAATAAAAACGAAAAATTAAAGTGTATTCACACAAAACGTTCTCTCTAACCATAGCACAACTGCAAATCAATTACATTAAGATATTTGTAAAAGTACTCCAAATGTTCAGAAATTAAACAAAAAACTTCTACGTAACCCATGAGCAAAACAAATCACAAAGAGAACTGGAAAATATTTTGAACTAAGTAACAATGAGAACACGACATCAAAACGTGCGGGCTACAGCGAAAGCAGAGTTTAAAGTGAAAATTACAGCTCAGAATGCTTGGGTTAGAAAACACGAATGTTTTAGTAAGCGATCTAAGCTTCCACTTTGAAAACCCAGAAAAGGAACAGCAAACTAAGCTCCAAGTAGAAGGAAGGATTAATAAAGAGCAGGAACCAATGGAGCAGAGACTGAACAAGCACTAGAGAAAAATTTTAAACACAAAAGAAGTTCTTTACAAAGATGAATAAAATTGGGGGGAGGGCACAGCTCGTGGCAGAGCCCGTGCTTAGCATGCACACGGTCCTGGGTTCAGTCCCCAGGGTCCGTCAAATACACAAATAAACCTGCTCACCCCCACCAAAAAAAGCCAAGCAAACAGAGATCAGTAAAACTGACAAACCCCTAGCAAAAGCCCTCAAGGAAAAAGAGAGGGAGAGAGAAGGGAAGCAACCCTAGCACCAGGACTGAGAGGCGGCGGCGCCACAGCGCCGAGCGACGGTGAGAGCAGACACAGGGACGTTACAGACGACCTCGTGCCAATAGACCTAACACATAAAGAAAATGGACCACTGCTTGAAAGACACAAATTACCAAAACTGACATAAGAGGAAACAGAAACTCTGAAGAGAAGTGTATTTGATTTTAAAAAATGAATTCATAATTAAAACCCTCCCCGAGCGACAAAATTGGAGGCTGTTTGGTGCTAGGAAGGGGGTCACCGGGTCTCGCTGAGCAAGGTGTGCGGGAAGGGTGGTGCGAGTCTAATGCCGTCCACCCCACCAGGGGGGCTGTCCCACCGCCTCACCCTCAGGCAACCCGGGTCCACAGGGGAGAGGATGAGAGGCTCAGAGAGACTCCAGTTCCTGCCAAAGTCACAGAGCAGGAGGCAGGCTCCCCCGACACCCCCGTGCGGTGCCCACAGTAGGGAGGCTCCCCCTCCACCAGCCACACCCTGCACACACGCCCTCTTGCTCTCTGCATTTGGAGTCTCCACCTCCTGCCCCTGGAGTTCAGGGGCTCCGCTTCACCGGCGCACCAGCAACAAGGCAGAACTAGAAACGCCCACGCGCACGCACAGCGGCCCTCAGCTCGCCTGCAAGCCGGGGCACGCGGGGAGGGCACGGGTCGCTGCGGTGGCCACCCCAGGACGGGCACAGACCAGCCTGAGCGGGAGCCGGGACCGGGCCCACGCTCCCTGGGGCCTCGATGGGACCCAGCATCCCCCGCTGGGAGCAGGGGGTTGAGCTTCTTGAGGTCAGACAGCAGGACCCGTTCCAGGCCTTAGCGGCTTCTCTTAAAGCTCCTTCGTCTCCTACAACTTCCTGGAAAATCTCTAATACAAAGAGGAATCTGTAGCCAACAAATCCTTGCTGCCTTTTCCCTCAGGTGCCAGGAGGCGCGGCAGATCCCAGCGTGAAGGCCGACCTGCCACCTCTTCCTCCGCAGTGTTCTGCTTTCTCCGGCTTCCCAAGCAGGTGCAGCACAAGTGACAAACACTGTTTCTAAAGGAGCCCACCTGTGTGCAGGGTGGACCTTGTGACCCGCTCATCAGTCCTGCCAACACGGAGCCCCTGGGAAGTGCCTTCCGGGCGTGTCCACCCCACGGCCACCTCTCTCCCCTCAACTCAGCACCTGCTTCCGGGAGGAGCCCCCAACCCCTGGGCCACAGATCGGCACTCGGGACCCCTGGGAGGCCCTCTGCTGAGCCCAGCAGCAGCAGGATCCTGGGGACTGTCAGGGACACAGCTGCTCTGCAGCTCCCCCGCCCTGGCTCCAGGCCCCTTCTGTCGGCACCGCCTTTGCCCACATCCCTCCACAGCAAGTCCAGCGCCCCTTCCTACCTCGCCATGAAGCGCACTGCAGGCCTCAGCCCTCACAGGCCATCCTGCCTGGACCCTGGTGAGCAGGGACATGCCTGTGCCCTGGCCAGCACATGGGGCCCTGGACGCCCTGGCCTCCTCGCCAGTGGAGCAGAGCTGCCCAAAGCCCACCATCCCCTTGGGGAGGACAGCGAGGACCGTCATGTTCCACCGGGGCTGGTCGCTGCCAGCCAGGACCTGAGGGCAACCCGGGGGACCCTGCCACCCGTCTCGTCACACCCCCTCGAGTGTCTGCTGTTTTGTTACTGCTGTTAATTCCTCGCCAGGTGGAACCCGGCGCTGTGGGGCTTAATTACGCTGAGCCAGCTGCTGTCGAGTGCAGGGACGTGACGCATGGCAGCGCCAACCTCGGGCGGGGGACGGGGCCAGGGCGGAGGAGGGCAGGCGCCATGGAGCCCTGGGCCCAGAATGGGATGGGGTCTGAGCGGGGACAGGAAGCCCTGCTGCCAGAGGAGCCCCTGGGCAGGTCCACGGATGTGGTGGGCCAGGCCTCAGCTGGCACCCCAGCCCCACCGACCCCAGCTCCAAAGTTCAGAGACCCCAGGACAAAGGGAGGCTTTGCGGGGGGAGCTCTTGTGCTGGGGGAACGAGCGCCAGAGGCCAGTGCTAAGCCCCTGCTGCCCAGATGCTGGACGGCAGCTGCCAGGGAGGGCAGGGCACGCTGTGTGTGCATCTCTGTGCGTGTGGTGTGTATCTGTGGTGTACGTGTATTTGTGTGTGTGGTGTGTGTGTGGTATGTCTGTGTGTGTGCTGAACAGTGTGTACATGAGACTGCCCGCATGGTCAGTCGGCATCTCCCACCCAGCCCCGTTTCTAGGACCAGGCTTACGGCTTCGCTGAGATGAGCAGTGAGTGTCATAGCCCTCAGAGCACCGCTGAGTGGGTCGGCTTCCCAGGACCTGCTGCCGGCTCGGCTGAAGAGGGCAGGGCAGACCCCGGTGACTGAGCGACACCTGGCCGCTCCTGCCCCATCCCGGCGAGCTGAGCTGTCCCCCCAGATGTACAAGGAACCCTACATTTCCACAGATGCAGACAGAAGAACACAGATGGAACAGACCCTTCACAAACAGATCTCCAAACAGGTGACAGACACAGCTGCTGAAACTCTGGGGGCACCGCTCCCACCAAGCCGGCGCCTGCTGACCCCACGCACGGGGGCGGCGGACTCACACCCTTGCCATCGTCCTGCAAACCTGGCACCAGCTGGCACTGCCCAGTGCAGAAGTGCCCAGAGAGCTCCATCTCTCTCCTCCCAGACCCTGCCCCGTCCAGCTCCAGCCGCTTCACAACTCCCACTGAGCTCTCCCAGGGCTGGGGGCTGGACAGCTAGGGTCAAGGTGGTGACAGCCCCTTCCTGGTTCAGGGTCGGGGTCTTCTCACTGTGTCCTCAGGTGGGGAGCACAAGGAGCTGTGGGGTCTCTTTTCCAAGGGCAGGAATCCATCCACGAGGCTTCAGCCCCACGACCTCCTCACCCTGAGGCCCCTCCCAACACCATCACTCTGGGGTTGGGGCTCAACTAGGAATTTTGGGGCCACATCGTGCAGTCTCTGACCCCACCTGGTAGGCACGGGCTCCCTTTGCCTCCCCAGCCCCGACCCTCAACAATGGGCTGGGTCTCTGGCCTGACAGAAGTTTACCAAGGGGTTGGGGTTCAACTGCTGGAACAAAGCACCCAGAAAACAAAGCCACGTCCCAATCCCTGACCCTGCAGGAAGAGGAAAAAGGGGACAATCACGTCTGTTTCCCGACATATTCTGGTTTCCTGCAAGTTTCTGCCAACAAAACTTCCCTGTGCTCAGGCCACCCCTTAGCGAGGTGAGCAGGCCACCCTGTCCACCACAGGTAGGACAATGTGGGTGGACAGGGAGGCGGACCCCCCATACTCCTGGCTGCAGCAGCCAGCTTACCCAATGAGGAAGTACTCCCTCCCACACCAAGTCCACAACGCCAGGGCCCAGCGTGGCCTGGCTCTATGGCCCCATGAGGTCAGCCTCCTCTGGGCTGCGGTTTCCCACGGCCCTGTCACCCTTGTGCACATCTCACAAGCACAGCCACGGACAGCTTTTGCTCCAGGCTGTCTTTTCGAGGATGTCTGTTTAGCAAACGGCCCTGGTAGAGAGAATGCCCCTCCCAGCGGAGGACATAGCAGTTTGTGCTCCGCAAGGTTGCCCGCAGCCCTCACACAGGATTCAGTCTCTGAGCTCGCCGCTCCTGGGACACCCCGCAGGCGCAGCGCCAGCTGGACTGCGGCCACGGGGACGGAGCTCCTGCTCCAGCTGTGCCGCAGGCGATGAAGCCTTTTGGCTCTGACCCAGGGCCCTCACATCCCGCAGGCGTCTTCGAACCCAGGGCAGACACACGGCCTAGCCTCAGAGCCCTCACAGTCCCCGACACAGGCAGGCAGCGAGACGGCTCAGGGGCTCGGCGTCCGGCCCAGACACGGGAACTCACCTAGGGAGGAAGGTGGCCCGTCTCCCCGTGGGTCTCCCTGCGGAGCCGGGAGAGTTTCCCAGGAGTGTCCCTGGATTGGGTCCCGTGCCCATTTCCGCACCAGAGTTGATGGTGGGTAAGTGGCGCCAGGACGCGTCCACCCAGGAGGGCCGGCGACGCCGCGACCTACGCAGCGGCTCTCACCTCGTCCTCGTGAAAGCCGCCAGGGAGGCTCTGCCGTCTCCCTCACGACGCGAGTCCACGGCAAGGGAGGCCCTCGCTGCGGACGAAGCCCTGCAGCAGCTCCCCGGAGCAGGCCGGGGGCGCGCGGCGGGACCCCTGCGCCGCCTCCCCCTTGGTGCTGACAGACGCGTCTTTTACGTGGCGCCGCCTCGCGGGGGAACGGGAAGGCCCGGCGGGCCGGCCACGCGCCGCCCGCTCGGGGGTCCCGGAGGAGGGCTGGGCGGGTGGGCTCCTCCCTGCCGTGAGGGTCGCGCAGCTGCCTGACCTCGCCTCCCGTCTTCCCAGGTGTCACCGCCCGGCGGCCCCTCACCAGGACGCGCCCTGCGCCACCCTGGACGCCCTCTGGGCCCCCCACCGCTCCCGGAGCCCACCCGAGGCCCCTCCGCGCTAACGGCCTGCGAGGGAAGCAGCAGGGTCGGAGCAGGGGCGGCTGAGGCGCCAGCGCCTCGCGCGCGCGCCCGCACCGGGCGGGGAGCTCCGACCTGGCGCCGCCGGCCCGGCCGGCATCCGGGGGGCGTGGGCGCGCCCCGCCCCGCCCCGCCCCGCGGGGGCGACTGACGCGTCCTGGGCCCAATGAGCACCGCGCGTCGCGCACGTGGAGGCGCTGCCCGAAGTCGCGGCGCAGGTGGACGAGGAAGGGCCCGGGCGGGAGGACGTGCGGCCGCAGACCTGCTGAGGGAGGGGCGCCTTGTCCAGCAGGACACCGCGTTGTGGTCGGCTGCTTCCGTGTGGGACGCAGGGCGCAGGTTCCACTGGGGCCCAGGCCAGCACGGGCGGGAGGAGGCGCCAGGAACACCGGCGCTGAGCCCCAGGCTGCAGTGATGGGCTCCGTAGGGTTGGGGCCGTCCCGCCTCGCCCTGGAGCTCCCTTCTTCCCCCGGGTCTGTCGGCCTCCCTCCTCCCCTCTGTCCTCAGAGGCCCAGAGCCTCCGACGTCTCTAGAAGAGCGAGTCCTCTTCGCCGGCTGCGTGCGCTGGGCTCGTGCAGATGGCCGGGCTTGCCCACCTGCCCGGGTGTGAGCCTCTTAAACTGTATCACGCACCCTCCTCTCAGAAGGCTCCAGGCCTCCTTATTGCTCTAAGGGAAAGTCCAGTCCTCACGAGGGTCCCTGTGCCCTGTGCCGGCCTGCAGTGGGTGGCTCTCCTGGAGACTCAGGGGAAGTGACCATGTCCCCTCCTGTGCCTGGCTCTCACTCCCCACTGTGGTCACTTAGAAGGTTCTGGGGTCAGCACAAACCCCTCCCTCCTCTCCTGGACCCCCCCCCATCTCCTAGACCGCCCTCCTCTCCTGGACCCTTCCAGTCAACCCAGCCCCTCCTCTGGCCTCTCCTAGGAAAGGGGAACAGAAATTAGGTCTTGATAGCAAAGGTGGTGCTGTGTCCACCAGGCCAGGTCCTGGTCCCCCCTGCCCGCAGGACGGCCATATTTCCCACACTTCCTCTCTGTTTGGTGGCCTGGCCGAGCTCTGGATGGTGGAGAGGGGTGGGAAGGATGCAGGCCTGGCCACTAAAACCCTGTGCTGGAGAGAGTTGTGTCTGGTGACTCTGCCTGTCACCAGGACCTGCCCACCTTCTGTGAAGACAGGTACCTGGTGGGGCCTCGTCTGCGTCCAGAAAGCCCACTACAGAGTCAGGTGTCAGCCTGCAGCCTCTCCAGGAAGAGGGAGGAATGGAGGCGGGACAGCAGATCTAAAATGTCCGCCTGTTTCTCCCGTGCCTGCTCAAAAGCCATCCTTCTACTCAGACTTGAAGGAGCAAGCGTGCTCCTGCTGACAGAGAAGACGCTCACCCTCTGCCCAGGCTGCACGGCTTTATGCTGTGTTCCCCCGAGACTGCCGTGCAAGCAGACAGTCACTGAATTTGAAAGCCACTTGCCTTTCATCACCAACTCCGCCTTCAGGAGTCCCCTCACGTGTTTGCCCAGAGCACCTGGTGTTGTTTGTGGGGACAGAGGACACCCTACACGCTCCTCCCTGAGGAACAAATGTGCACTAAATACAACAGAAAGCTCAGTCTTCAAGAAAATTGGAGAGGGAGGGTACAGCTCAGTGGTAGAGCGTGTGCTTAGCATGCATGAGGTCCTGGGTTCAATCCCCAGCACCTCCATTTTAAGTAAGTAATAAATAAGCCTAATTACCTACCCTCCCCAAAGAAACTAACAGACAAAATAAAATTGGAGAAAAAGAACTGGACGTGTCAGAGGAAAAGCCAGCCGCGCAGCCGGGCTCTGCTGTGCGCTCTCGCGCTGTCTGAAGCCCAGAACCACCTGGGGCTGAAACCCTGAGTAAGCCCTGCCCGAAGCACCTCCTGGGGTGGATGCAGAAGCTCTGTCCAGGGCTGGGCTTCTGCCCTGGGCTCGCTGTTCTGAGGGGCTGCCTTCCAGCAGGTGCAGGTGTTAGGTTCCAGACATGCCCGTGGCAGGGGGCTCACACTCGGTGCCACGTGACCCCACGCGGCCGCACAGACGCCCACCCGTGCATGGCTGTCCCTGAGGGCACAGGGACAAGGGGTGTCTGAGGGTGCCTGCGTGCACCACGTGCTTTCATTGTGTTGGCACGTGTTCTCCATTTTATATGAAATTTTTTAACAGGAAGGGTGGCTTCTCCAGGCTCTGCCCTGCTCCAGGAATGGGATTTCTAGTCAGCGATGACCTTGGAGCATTATTTAGGATCAGACAGTCCCCCTCTGCGGAGTTTCCACCTCAGCCCCCAGGATCAGGTGTTCTGGGGACAGAGGGTGCAGGTGACCCTGGCTGGAGCCGTCTCCCCCCGGCCCATCCTACTGACAGCCCTGAGCGGTTCAGTCTCACGGCCACACTGGGCCCTGGAGAGACAGCCTCATGGACTCGCGGCCTGAGATTCAGCCCCCACCTGTCAAACAGCTGTGGCCCTGCCTGCTGACACCCTCTCTGGGAGGAATGCATCAGATTCCTGAGAAAGCCCACCCCAGCAAGCTGGTTCCTAGCGGGGCTCAGACGCAGAAGGCGTCCTTGTCTCCCTCACCCTGCCCGTGAGCCGCCACGCCTCCCAGTGCCACAGGCTCCTCGCCAGGGCCTCTTCTCCGTGAGCCTCGCCAGGCCTCCTCTTTGGGCCACGGACTGATCCCCTCTGAAGGGAAGGCCCTGGACTAGGGCTGTGAGCCAGCACAGTCCCTGGGCTTCCTGTAAATTCAGAGCCCCAAGATCCACCAGCCGGGACAGGGCGGGGCTGGTGAATCTGCGTTTCACAAGCACCTGGCGGCTCTGAGGTGCGTGGTGTGAGGGTCGGGAACCCAGATGGTGTGGAGGCAGAGCCCAGTGACTGAGCGAGTGAGTGCGTCCCTGACACTTTCCTGGCTCTCCAGGCGGCCCGGCCCAGCGGGAGACTGGCGGGCCAGGGGGAGCCCGGCAGGCAGGTCGGGGCCCCTGCGGGTGTTGGGGGGTGCCTGGCTTCTTCCTTCCACCTCAAGTGCCTACCAGGTGAGTGCCGGGAAGGCTGCCGAGACCAGGCAGAGGCGGCCTGGGCTCTCCCTCAGAAGCCGCGACTAGGCAGGCGTCCTCCCATGGTTCGTTTTTAATTGGACTTAATTATTCTCCAGTTAGTTGCATTTTTAAAGCTCTCCCTGGTGGCTTCTTGATCAGAGGGTCTCTCCTCTCCTCGCTGGGCTGGGAGCTCAGCTCAGGTGGGGTGAAGAGATGGAGCCAGGGCTGCGCTGCGTCCGTCCTGTCCACCCGTCAGCCAAGCAGGCGGATGTGGTCTTCCCGGAGGCCCTCACTCTCCATCCACAGCTCTTGTCCCTCCCACACCCCCACCTCCCCAACCCTGGTCAGGCTCCGCCCACTGCCCACCTGGCTATTTCCTCCTTGCTGTCCACCTCCCTCCACTCCTGCCCCTCTCTGCCCAGAAGCCCTCCACTCCGAACACCGCCATCACCCTCAGAATCCAATCCAGGGCCTCCTTCCCCTCCCCAAATCCACCTCCATCCTCTCCTCCACCCCACAGAGCCCCTCCGGGCTCCCTCCACCTGTCCTGGCCCTTCCGTTTGTCTGTACCTCTGCAGGTGTGCGCCCCGCCCCTCCCATCCTGCAGCCAAATGCTCACTCAGCACTGGGAGGCTTGTCTATGAAATGCGGCCCCAGAGGCTTTGTGGAGACTCCCGTGAGGAGACGCATCTCCCCACCCTCACACCCAGGGTGGCCTCTGGCCTGCTTTAGCCCACAGGCTGCGGCAGAAGTGGTATCAGGCAAGCTTGGAGCCTGGGCCTCAGCGGCTGTGCAGCCTCCACTTGGCCCCCTTGGAACCGCCCTGAGAGCACCTGGGAAGAGGCTGGTCCCACTCATGGGAGCCTGAGGCGCTGTTTGGACAGCTGGCTGCACCTGCTGGCCTGTGGGCAAGCCCATCTTGGCCCATCCAGCCCAACAGTACTTTGGTTGAAGCGGCCAGCCCACAGAGTCACAAGAAACAATAAATTGCTATTGTTTGAAGCCACTGAGATGTGGGGTGTTTTGTTACGCAGCAGGAGTCAACTGACACACAGCCCAGCAAGCAGTCCTGACTCACCCTCCGTTTAGACCCTGTCTCCCCAGCGGTTCCGGCCTCACCATCTCGCTGGTCCCCGTAGAGCTGCATGCGCATGCTGACGCAGATCTGATTCCACTGTTATCCTCGTCAGCAACTCCTGTCAACCGCCAGGGCAGAGTTCAAGCTGCCCGGCCAACCAGCATCAGAGGCCGACTGATCCTGCCCCACCTGCCCCTCCTCATGCACCCCAGCCCCACACTCCATCACCAAGCCGTCCCTACTCCGTAGCCCTGCTGTACCCCGCCCACCGCCTTGTCCCTGCTTGTGTGGGTTCTGCCTGTGGAATGTCCTTCACCAATTTCTCCACCTGACACACTCATCCTCCAAGCCCCACGTGTCCTCACCTTCTCCAAGGAGACCTCCCAGGTCTCCAGACACCCTTGTCCCGCAGCCTCACAGCCCTGTCCCCGGAGGCTCTGTCTGTCTGAGTGGTGGCACAGTCCTTGCCTCCCAGGCTGAGTCGTCACTCGCACCCTGGGCTGCGGTCCCTGGAGGAGGACGTGCTGAGCACCACTCTGTAAACAGATGGGCAGACGCCGTCTTTTAAGTCATGGGACGCACGCAGAGAGGCTGACGGCTCCGTCCTGCACCACCCAGGTCACTTATGCAGTCCCTTGGGTGTGTGTACCCCTGCCTGGAACCCCAACTTAGACTGGAAGCTTGAGGGTGGATACGTGTTGTTCATTTTTGTGCCTCCGCAAGGCCGGTAACCCAGTGAATATCTGTGGGTGGGTGAGTGGATGGAGGTGGGGGCGGTGGATGGTGGCTGGATGGGCGGGTGGGGAGTGGGTGGGTGGATGGGTATGTGGATGGGAGGTGGGTGTGTGGGTGGGTGCAGCACACCTGTGAGAACAAAGGAGAAGCTTACTTTCCCAAACTGGTAAACTTCTCCCGCAGGATGCCAGCACCTCCGTGGACAGATGGTGTGCCTCCTGTGATACCGAGGAGGGGGGCTGATCCCGCGGCTCCACGCGTGCTCCCTCCCTGATGCGGGGGCACGGCTCAGCGCGGCTGTGCCACTTGGGGCGTCGGAACGTTCGCTGGACCCCTCTGGGCTGAGCCCGTCCGCGGGGCAGCCCCTGAGCTCGTTCCTCCCGGAACTTTTCTGGGCACTGCTGCTTGTGCTTCTGGGAAGGAAGCATTTTCAGGAGCGAAGCCTGGTGGGGGTGGGCAGGTGGCAAGTAAGGGCCTACGTCAGCCGCACAGTCTCAGGGAGACAGTTGGCAGTGCTCAGGGCGAGGGCCGGGGAGAGCGGTGCCCGAGGAGCCGGGCTGCTGGCCAGCCCTGCAGGCGGCGGGGCTGCTGTGAGGGTCACGGGGTCAGCAGAGGACACAAAGCCCAGGTGTCATCCCCTCCCTGTGTCTGTCTCACTCTGGAATCCGCTGTGACGACTGGGAAAGCATCCAGACTAGGAGAGAGGAAGGCGGTCTCCGGCCTCAGCCCTGCAGGTTCCTCGTCCCAGAGCCTAGAACCAGCCGCTGGAGCTTGGCCTCAGGTTCCCCACACAGGCCGCCCTCACCCCACCCGCCTCCCGGTGCCGCTCCTGTGGCAGACGTCACTAGGTGATCCCAGTTCTCTTTGCAGCTGGTCTCGAGCCCAGCGTCAGCACCGTTCTTGGCACAGCACTCCGGGGAGGGACTAGGACTCGAGCAGCGTGCAAGGCCACTTCTGGTAGCCGTCCCCCAGTCTCTAAGGCCCCGCCGGCCGGGGCGTGCAGGGTGGGTGACTGTGCCGCCTCCCTCACGACACTGGGCACCTGGGCTCTGGACGGTCTCTTTGGCCCCAGGAAGCGCTGGTGGAGAAAAATGGGTGAGTAACTCTTTGTAACTCTAAGTGCCTTCACCTCTGGACCTGGAAGGACACGTGTTGCGGGTGATTCCGACCTCCACACCTGCCCCGACGTGAGCAAAGCTGCTGCTTTGGAAGAGCCCAGCCTCACCACATGCCTGAGGCAGCCCGGGGATGGAGCTCCCTGCCCGCAGTGCTCCCTCCCCGCCGTGGCAGCGCCGCCCTTCCAGCACCAGACAGCAGCCCCCCAGAGGCTGTCTAACCAGATGCCAGCCTGTGCATGGTCGGCTCGCTGTGACAAGTCCCTGTGTACCTGGACATAGGTGTATGCGCATATCCCTCCCACACACATGCGCACGCACGCACACATGCAGGCACTGTCTGGACTCAGGTGCCGACCTGCTGAGGACCCACAGGTGGGGCACAGGGGAAGGAGAGGAGGGGCAGCCGATCTATGAAGGATGCCCTCCGTGGAAACCATGGCTGTTGACAAATGAAGCCAAGACAGAAGTTCCTCTCCTTGCCCAGTGATGTCAGAGGGGGTGCCCTCCCCTTGTCCGACCCTCAGCCCGTCTCTGCATCTCTGCGCTGTCTCCATCTGCACATCCCTCTCCTCTGCTCTCTGTCTTTCCTGGCACTTTCTTGTCCCTCACCCGGCAGACTGCCTGGCGGAGGCTGGACAGGGTGCCTGGCTCCTGGCTTGGAGGAGGCAGCACCTCCCACAGGACGGTGGTTCAGGGGAGCAGTTCTGGAGGGACCAGCAAGCTTGTCGCATGTGATGGGGCTGTGGCCACGGCACCGGTAGCTGTGGCACCATTTCTGCCTGGGTGTGATGTGTGCACCATCTGTGTTCTCTCTTTTCAGTCCCTGTAGCTGCCTGTGAGGGCAGGACTGTTATGCCCACTTTACAGATGAGGAAACTGAGATTCAGAGCAGGGAGTGACTTGCTCAGGGTCCCACAGCTTGAAAGAAGAGGAGCCAGGAGTTAAGCCCGACCACGTGGACCCCCGTTTCATGCATCCTCCTTGCAAAGCTAGAGGAATTGGTGGGGTGCTGACCAGTTCTAGGTACCAGCTCACCACCACCCTCACTTTGCACTTGGGACGCTGGGGCCACCTGTTCATCGGAGCCACAGCCTTGCAGAGGAGGCGGGTCTGTCCCAGAACCATGACGGACAGCCCCAGCCACCCAGAACCAGCCCACAGCCTGGCCTGGATGCACCAGTCAGAGCCCCTGATGGGGAGAAGGGCAGAGGCAGGCGGGCCAGCCCAGGCTCCCTGCCCCACTGACACCGCTCTTGAGAGACCGTCCTAGTGCAGTTCTCATTTATTTATAATTCTCATCAGTGACGGCTAATGACGGTATTTGCACAGAGCTTTCCAGCTGACTAGGGGCTCTGGGTCTGGGGGACTTGGCATTTGCTTATGAATGAAGCCAGATGCAGAAGCAGACCAGCCCTGGGGGGAGGGGGCGACGGCTCTGCTGTCCCCGAGGACAAGGACAGACGCTGGGGAAAGGCTGCCACCGCCGGCCAGAGGGCAGCTGTCCTCGTGTGCAGGGTCTGGTGCTTCCAAGACTAGGGGGCTCATCACACCAGAACGAATGCCTGGAGAGCTAGGAGAGCTAGGAGCAGGGCCAGCCTTACGCTGCACGTGCTTTCTGAAGTGTTTCGTCTGCGCCCGTTTTCCTTTGCGTGTGCCGGCTGGTGTCGGCTCGGCCAGAGGAAAGAAGGCCTCATCCCATCTGCCCTGGGACCAGAGTGGGCAGGGCGGGGGGGCCGCACGAGGTCTGACAGCAGCGATGCCCGTGCTCTGTGGGCTGGTCCCGTCTGCGCCTGCCAGCATCGCTGCTGGGAAGCCCCCGCGTTACGTCTGTTTACAGGAGGCAGATGCTCAGAGAGGAGGGGGACCCGGAAGCATGGACCCAGAGTGGCTGAGCCCTGGGCAAGCAAACATGTGCAAACAGGAGGAGGGTGAGCGGTGGGGGCCGTGGGCAGGATCAGCTGTCCTAACACTCACTGCATACGTCCCCCAAACCAGCGTCCCAGTGCTTCCTTCTTCCGTGTGTGATGTACCCTAACCGTTTTTACATGCTGGTCGTAACCCGCAGAGCTGATCTCGCCGACCAGGCTCTGTTACGCCCTGCCGCTGAGCGGCCCGGGAAGGAGCCCAGCCGGAAGGGGTGCCCGGGGCAGAGCCCCCTCCGTGGACCTGGAGCTCTGCGCAGGGAAGGGGGCGCCCCCTCTCCCCTCGGGCCTCCCCCTCAGAAGTCTGGCCAAGGTAAGGCTTCACGTGAGAACCTGGGAAGGACCCACATCCGGGGGCAGGGAGGGCGGCCACGAGGAGGGTGGTGTCCCCGGGTGAGAGCAGCCTCCGAGGAGTGTGCCGGGCGGCTCACGGGCCTTTCTTAGGTGCTAGTCGGTGGGACCACCTCACCCACTCACTCGACAAGCTGCCGCCGGGGCTGGAATTCAGCAGCGTCTGCTGGTGTGGGGATGTCACGGGACTCTGCCATGTCCCCAGCCCTGGCCTTGTCAATGCAGCCCAGCTGGGCACCCACCCGCCCATCCTAGCATCTCTACCTGGCCGTGGGAGCACAGCCAGGAGCGTGCTTCCGGGGTCCTGAGCCAAGAGAGCTGAGCAGGAACTGTGTGCCGGGTGCTGGGTGCTGGGTGGGTGCTGGGTCCCCGGGGGAAGCTGGGTCCCCGGGGGAAGCTGGTTCCCCAGGGAAAGCTGGGCCTGCTCTTGAGAAGAACCCCCCAGAGTCTCCCCTGGCCCAAGGCCCTGTCTGCCTGGCCCACCTGTTGCCTCTCCTCCCTCTCTGTCTCCATCCCCTGACTCCAGCTACACCAGACTCCACCTCAGGGCCTTTGCACAAGCCAGTCCCTCTGCCTGGAGGGCCTGTCCCTCCACTCCATTTGTCCCACACCTGCTCCTCGTCCACATCACCCCCCTCCCAGGCCCCCAGAACCTAAATGAGGTGCCCCCGCAGTCTTCCTCCTTCACTCAGTAAACATCACCAGACAGCTCCCACGTGCCAGGTGCTGTTCTGAGCTCTGGGGTTGTAGCAGTGGACAATGTGGGCAGAAACACCTTTGCCTGAGGTGCCTGCATTGTGAGTGTGTGTGTGTGGGGGTGATGCCATTGAGGGGGCAAGGGGTGGTCAAGGAGGGCCTCTCTGAGGAGGGGTCATTGAGCAAAGGCTTAAAGGAGGTGAGAAGGAGCCAGTGGACATCTGGGGGACAAGGGCTCCTAGGAGACAGGTGCACGTGCAAAGGCCCTGCGCAGAGCAAGCTCGGCATAAAAACAAACTAGTGCCAAGTTCAGGAGAGGAGCTGGGGCCTGTGGGGTGGGCTTCTCACCAAGGAGATGGGAGGGTCTGAGCAGAATGGCTGGGTGGCCCTCATCGCGCCCCTACTCCCCTCGCCCGTCACTGTCCTCTGTCTGTGTGGGGTGTGTTCAGCCTCCATCCTTGCCAGCGGGCTGATGGCTGCTCTCCACACACAAAGGACCAGGAGGGTGTGGCTGCCCCGGCTTGAGTTCTGCAGAGCCCCCCTGTGCCCAGGTCAAGTCCTTCCCATCTGGAATCACTGCAGCCCCCTGCAGACCAGGCTGCTGCTCGCTGGCCTTGTCCCGCAGGTGCACAGGTGTGACCTCTGCGGGCCCCGCCCCCGGCAGATGTGTGGACCCTGCGAACCCCCTTCCCCTGCAGCTGAAAACCTCACTTGCAAGTGAGCGGAGACGTCGGCTGAGGAGGGCGGGAGAAGCAGCGTGATGGGTGTCAGGACTTCCCACGGCACCTAAATGCCCGCGAGCGGGTTAATAAGGTTTGGCCCGTGGGCCGCAGGCACGGAGCTGTCTGCAGCGGCGGCGGCGGCTGTGTGAGCGCTGATGCCGGCGGGATTGAGGGCAGGCGGCGCCGCGGCCTTATCTCCCGGCCACAGGCAGCCTGGCCCTTATCAGGCAGGCCCAGCGGTGCAGCTGCGACTTCCAGGGACCGCGCCTCCCCGCCGCCTGCTTTGTGATCAGAAGAGAAGAAGTTGCTGCCTTGATATTTCCATTTTATCTCTTCTATTTACTTCATTTTAATGTCTTGCAGGGAATATTTCCTTTGCAACGAGGCGAGGCTGTCAGTAGCTTACATCTTTCTGCAGCCCCTGCCCCTTGGCAGGCGGGGAGAAAGGGGAGGAGGAGTGAGGAACAGAGTAAGGGGCTCCTGACCCCCCCACCCCACAGTCTCCTCCGCCCTCCACCTCCTGCACCCCCTTCTCCCTCCCCCTCCTCCTGCTGTGGGGTCCTTCCTGAGTGACTTGCACCCTCCAGATCCAAGTCCTCACCCCTCACCCAGGTCTGGAATTCCCAGCCCCATCCGATGAGGGATGAATTACAAGGAGCCTTAATCCACAGCCCCTGGGGGACCCTGGGCGTTCGTTGCAGGAGCTGGGGACCAGGCGCGCCGAGGAACCCAGGAACCAGCCGGTTGGAGCCTCCCTCCCCTCCGCTGGCTCCGCTAATCTGGGGAGACCATTATCTCCCTTCCCCAGATGAGGAAGCCAAGGTTCCGGGAGGTTATCAGTCACCTGGCTCCGTGCTGGCAGCCCATGACCGGGAGAGGAAGTGTGGAGCTGTGGCCAAGGGACCGTGTGCACCCGGGCAGGGCTGGCGTCCAGGGGCTCAGCCACACCGGCTCGTGGCGTATCTGCGCCCCCTTCCCTCGTCCGTGACACGGGCTGACCATAACATCCCTGGGACCACAATTAACAAGGACAGCGGTGAAGCAGCTCATCAAAGGCCTGGCCTGGGAGGGCAGAGTGGCCTAGCCCCTCTGGGTCCCTGGTTCAGTCCCGTCAGTGCCCCTGTCAGGGGTGGAATAGTCTCCAAAAGTCCCACGCCCACCCCCTAACCTGTCAATGTGGCCCGAGTGGCAAAGGGCACAGCGGTGGTGAAGTCAGGGCTCTGGGGGTGAGACCACCCCGGGCTGGGTGGGCCCATGTCCACCGCCTGAAGTCTTCATGAGAGAGGCCCAGCCCCACAGGTAGGGGCCCCATGAGGACAGAGCCAGAGATGCAGGGACACCTGGAGTCCCAGGAGCTGGAAGAGGCAGGAAGGACCCTCCCCAGAGCTCCCGGAGGGAGGGGGTCCTGTCCACGCCTGGGCGTCAGACTCTGGCTCCCAGACTGGGCGGGAGTAGACGTCTGCTGTCCTGAACCCCTCCCCGAGACAGACACGGTGCCCCCTGGCTGAGAGCCCCCCAGGCTGGATGGCAGCGTCCAGATTCTCGCCAAGTCCTCAGCAGATGAGCCTGGCGCCTGCTCCTATAAGGAAGGGTTTGCTGAACGAGCGCTGAGCCAAGGGGGGAGCCGGGCCTGAGCGCTCAGGACCGCGGAGCTGGGTCCCGAGCACACAGGTGCTGAGCTCAGGGAGCCCAGAGGCTGCCCCCAGCCCCACGGGCTCCCGGCTTCCCAGCCCCTGGGGTAGGAGGGCAGCCTCCCAGGGCCCAGCTCTTCCTGGAGGCATCAGGGTAGCGGCTTCAGGAGATGCCCACCGCTCAGCCCTGCGCGCCCTGGGGGGCAGCTGCCCTGTGTGATCTAGCGGCTGTCCCATAGTGACCAGGGACTCCGCGGGGCTCCGTGTCCGCAGGGGCACGCGGGCACGGGCCCAGACACCCTGCCATCTTCTTCGCAGTGTGAGAACCACAGGCCACCCCAGGAGGGTTTGGGTTGGAAATGGCTATGGTCGTTCTAAAAGCAGGAATCAGAATTTCCCGGAATTCACACTGAAGAACAGCAGGCTGGGAACTGACGTGGAGCTGTGTGCCCTCCATCACCGAGAAGAGAAAGGTCACGGGTGACACACTATTGTGCCCCCGGGAACACAGAGGGTCTGGGGCGAGGAGCCACATGGCCCCGGGCCGCCCTGCCAGGCACGCCCCCTCCAGGCGCACCGGACCCGGAGCCCGGGCACTGCCGGGGTCACCCTCCAGGGGCCTCGGTGGTTGCATCTGGAAGGCAGAGCAGGGCACTCAGATGTACAGACGGAGGGAAGGACGTGGCTCCTGGGGAGCGGCCAGCTCCTCCAAGTCACCGGCCTTGAGGCTTCATCAACGTTAAAGCCGTGTGCTCATCAGAACCCCACTAGGATGACGAAAAGGGAAGCCACAGAGAAACCGCGCGGCACGCGCCAGCACAGAACGCGCACTGGTGCTCACAAAGCACTCTTACAGCTCAGGAGTGAACGCGCAAGCGGCCCGGCAAAGCGCGGCCCGAGGCTCAGCCGCGTCAGTGAAAGAAGGCGTAGGATCGGCCAGCAGACGTGTGAAAAGACGCTTGCCAGCCCTGGTCGCCAGAGAAAGCGCCCCGCGGGCCCCGCAGGCCCTCGCTGCACACCCGCTAGAAAGACTAACGTTTTTAAAAACAGATCACAGAAACACTGACAACATCAGACACCGGTGAGGAAGTGGAGCGGCTGGGACTGCCGTCCGTGCTGGCGGGGACGTGAAGGGGGAAGGCCCACCTCCTAGAGCCAGGTGCGCACCCCACGCTCTGCCCACATGGCGCTCCAGAATCCTTACAGCACAGAACGAGGGCGAGGTCGGCAGTTGAACTGGGGCGGGGGGAGCTGACTGCAAGGAGGGACAAGTGATGGAAAAGCTCTGTATCCTGGCTGGAGAAACGGGTTACCTGCTGGTTCCCACAGAGCAATCGGCTTAAAATGTGCGCATTCTGTTGTATATATACTTCACCAGGATGAAGTCTGCTTTAACAAGTGTCATTGCAGCCTGGGGCAGCTCGTTCTGCTCGGGGCACTGGTCAGCTCTGCTGCAGGGACAGTCCCCGGCTTCGTAGCTCTGGCCTCACACGTTCACTTCTCTCTCCTGTTACCAGCTGGCAGTGACAAGCTGGCCGTGGTGCTCTCACTGGTCCAGAATTGGCCCCACGGGTCTCAGACAGTCTGGGCTCAGATGAAGAGGTGAGAGGGGGCTGGTGGGAGACTCTGGGGACTCCGGAAGCTGCTGCTTGGCCGTGGCAAACGTCTGTCCCCCCACATTGCACTGGCCACACCAGACACCGCCAGGGCAGGGTGTACCCCATTCCCAGGGGGCAGAGGTCTTTGGGGTCCAGGCAGGGCTGAGGTGTAATCCTGTCCAGGAACGAGTCATGGGAGACTCACCACCCCCACCCAGGGAGGCCCCCCAGGGCTCTGAGCTGGGCTGGGAGGCCAGTGGGCCTGGGAGGGCCCCTGGGCAGAGCCGAGGGGATGAAGGACCCGGGGGTCGGGAACAGCGGTCCTCACAGCACCTGCTGGGCTCCCTCTGCGCAGGGCACTCAGCGGATATTCACTCCTGAGATCACTGCCTGGGCCGTGGGGTGGGCGCTGTCTGAGGAGGAGCGGGAAGGACAGACTGGCCACAGGACCTGCCCAAAAGTGTGCAGCGAGCAGAAGGCTGGCGTCAAGTCAAGTCACACTGCAAGGCAGGTGTCTGGGGTGTGGGCAGTACAGGTGAGGCTGGGGCCACCGGCGGGCCGGTGCATCATGTCGCCAGCCTCCTGGTCTGCCAGGGACGCTCTGGGCCCCGTGGGATCCTGCCCCGCCTGCCCAGCCCGCTGTCAGCCGAGGGCGCTGCCAGGCCAGCCAGCTGTGAGCCCGGATGCTGACGGCCGGGGCCACCACTTCCCATCTGTCTCCGTTTCCAGGTGACACCTATTTTCAGAGCCAAGTCTTCCCAGCCAGGATGCAAGCAAGGCTTCAGAGTTGTGGGGTGGGCTGGGGCTCAGGGAGCCCACCCCTGGGGAGGCTGGGCCAGGGCCCCCCGCCTGACAGGCTAGCAGGCGGGAGAGGGTGGGCTGCCAGGCCAGCTGCCCCTTCTCTCCTCAGAGGAGGATTAGCCAGGGATGCGTCTGGCCGCTCACAGGACCTGCTGCCCCTTCTCCCCCGAGGACCCCTCTCTCTGGCCCCCACCCTGCCTTGGCTCCTTCCTTTCTCTCTGAACTCCAGGACACTGTGCCCCTCTGGGCCCCTCACCACTGCAGAAGGTCCAGGACTCAGCCCTGGGGTCTCCTCATCTCATCTGTGTCCGCTCCCTCTCCCCTCTGGCCACTCCCGCATTTGGGGTGCAGGGCTTGCGGGGTCTGGGCTGCAGGCCCGTGTCTCCCACCCACCCCACAGTGTGACTCCCGCTCCTGCCCCATGGCCCCTCCTCCTCCCAGCAGCCCCCTCCCACACACCTCGGGCCACCCCAATCCCCAGTCCCACCCACCTGTCAGCTCCGGAGTCAGCCTCTCTCCCTGGCACCACCCGGTCCAGTCCCTGCCTTCACCCTGACAACAGCCTCACCCTGGCAAGACCCGGGCCCCAAGTGACCTCTGACCTCGCCTCCCAGGCCTCTTCCACTCCGCCCTGGCTAGAGCACCAATGCCACCCCGGCCCCGTCCCCCACCCCTGTGCCCTCTGCCTCCCTCTCTCCCTTCCAGTCTGCTCCCAGGCCTGCTCCCCAGGGAGTCCCCGCAGGCGCCCCCTGCACCCCAGCCCGTACTTGCCTGTGTCTCCTCTGTGACTTGTCACCAGTTGGCACAGTGCAGGTTTCACTTCGTGCAGTGTCCCCGGAGCCCAGAGCGGCACTAACACACAGCAGGTGCTTGGCGAACGTCTGTCGAGTTAGTGAGTCTCCATCACGAAGACCAGGAGGGGAGACCGAGGGTCAGGAAGACCCTTCCGGGCGCGGAGGGTGGCAACCCCCCAACGAGAGACCACAGCTGGGGGGCAGGGGCAGAGGGCAGCAGGGGCACGGGAGCTGCCTCCCGCACTGAGGAGGGTCCTGGGTGGACGCAGTGAGGCCCTCGACCACCTGGATTCCCCAGGCCCGCTGGGCCTGCAGGTGGTAGTAGCGACGGCCCCCACTGCTCCCGTCTACATCCCTTGCTGGCTCAGACCAGTGACCAGGGCAGACCCCAGCCCACCCCGGGAGGCACCCAGCCTGCTGACGAGGGGCTGGCAGACGAGCCAAGGGGTCGGCTGACAGAAGCCCCTCCCAGCGTTTCCCTGTGTCTCTGGTTTTCTGAGTTTGGAAGTGATGTGCCCGACATGGGGTCTGGCTGTGTTGCCTTCGTCCTGCCCGTTGTCTGAGCTTCCAGGGCCTCTGGCTTGGTGTCTGTCACTAAGTTTGGAAGGTTCTTGGCCACGATTACTTCAAATATTTCTTCTGCTCTGTCCTCTCTTGCGTTTCCTTCTGATGTTTCAGTTACGTGTGTTGCACACCTTGCGATGCTCTGGGTGTTCTGGGCTGGTGGCTTGCTTTTTCCTCTTTCTGTTTCAGTTTAGGAGTTTCCCATTCCTGTTTTCCTTCGGGCTCCCTGCCTCGCCTCGGCCCTAACGAGCCCCTGGCGGTGTTTTCACTTCCGTCACACGTTGGTTTCTCGAATGTCTTTTTTCTTCTTTCTTGGCATTTGTGCCTCTCTTCTCACCACCCCCCGACCTTCACAGTGTCCACTTCCCCATCACATCCCTCATGGAGTAATCACAGTCACTTCAAACTCCCCGCGCAGGAGACCCGGCTCCTGCGGCACGTCTCGGTTGGGAGCGGCGCCTGCGTGGTCTCCTGGGGATGTGTTTTCCTTGACCTTTTGCCTGGCTTGCCATCGTTTTCTGTGGAGCGGGCAGGACAGTGGCCTTCTGCCCACGGGCCCTACAGACGCACAAACACGGGGGAAGGGTGATTTTGAGGGGATGTTTGTGTTCCAGTCCCAGTCATAAGGGACAGTCGGCTGAGGAGCAGGGGCTACTGGCGTGAGGGAGAAGGACCCAGCCAAGATCGGGGTGGAGCGGGGAGACAGACAGACGGGGGAGACAGAGGGAGAGACAGACAGAGGGAGACAGAAGTGAGGGGCACCTGTTCACGCAGAGGTCAGCCCCCTCCGACCTGTGGGCAACGTCTGAAGCCCTCAGAGGGCCAGCCTGCCCTCCCGACCTCACAATCAGAGCAGTGTAAACCGCAGGTGGTCCACCCGCGGTGGCCTGCCCACCTCTCAGATGAGCACCCCGGGAAGCTCCGGGCGGCCCAAGTGAGTCGGGGAGACCGGGCTGACCCCTTTCAGGTCCTGGCCCGTCCCAGGCTGCAGCTCCTGCTCGGGCCCCAGGAGGCCTTGGAAGTCACCCTTAATTTGAGTGCAGGCAGCTCAGTAACGGGAAGTTCATCCCCCCGTGGCCCTGGGCGGGTCCCACAGGAAGCTGCCCAGCTGGCCCCTCCCAAGCCCACACAGGAGGCAGACTTGCATCGGCCTGGGGCTGGGGTCCCACAGAAGCGGGCGTCGGGCCGGGGGGCTGCCGCTCGGGGCGGGGGGCTCCCGCTCGGGGCGGGGGGCTCCCGGTGGCCCAGACAGTGACCTCTCTGGGGGGTGTGTTCAATCAGCGCTGCTGTGACTCCGCCCAGAGCCCGTGTGACTGGCCCCACGGCGTGCGAGTGGCTCCTCCAGGGCCTGTCCGAGCCCCGCGAGTGAGGCGAGTCAGGACTCTGCATGGCAGGCGCCAGCCGAGCAGTGCCAGGGAGCAGGGGCCTCAGGGCGCCCACAGCCAGACGCTTCTGCCGCCCCAGCCCCAAGAGTCCGAGCCGCGAGCCCCTGTCACCATCCTGCCACGTCCCCACACACGCTGGCCCTCTGCAAAGCCAGGGGCTTCAGCCATTGTGGGCTGAACTGAGTCTTCTTCAAATTCATTGTGAAGTCCCAACCCCAATTCCTGAGAACCTGGCCTTATTTGGAGACGGTCTTTGTGGCTGTAGTCAGTCAGATGAGATTATGCAGGTGGGTCTCACCCAGCACGACCAGTGTCCTTACAGAAAGGGGAAATTTGCCCACATGACGGGGCAGAGATGGGGGTGATGCTTCTACGAGACACAGAACATCAGAGCTGCCAGCGAACCAGCAGGAGCTGGGAGAGGCCGGGACAAGACCCCCTCGGTCTCAGAAGGAGCCAGCCCGGCCGGCACCTCGGCCTCGGGCTTCCGGCCTTCAGGACTGCGGGAGAGTGACTTTCTGGGGACGTGTTACATCCGCACCCAGATGCTCATACACATGTCATTGGAGCAGGCTTCGCTGTCAATGCAGGGCCAGAGCAGGTTCCCAGAGGCCCCCTGGACCTGGCCCCACCCCTTTAGTTGCTGAATGGTTGGGGGGGTCTTGGAGGGAGGGGCAGGGTGGAGGGTCCCTGGGGACCCCAAGGGTGCTGGTGCGGCAGTGGCTCACAAGTGTTTCAACATCTTCACACGGGGAGCAGCTCCGTCCAGTTCCGGGATATTTTCATCAGCCCAAAAGGAAGCCCCTTACGTGCTGGCAGCCCCCCCCCACCGGAGCTCCCCCACTCCTCGTCCCCCACCGGAGCCCCCTCCCCACTCCTCCCCCGCTGGCAACCACGAGTCCACTGTCTGTCTGTGGATCTGCCTCCTCGGGACTTGGTGCAGGTGGCGTCACACGCCGCGTGGCCTTTGTGTCTAGGCTTCTGTCACTCAGCAGGTTTTCATGACCAGCGTTTTTGAGTGAAATAGAGCGAAACGGGCAATGTTCAAGCTGGGAAGCCCACCCTCAGGACTCAGCACGTGCTCCCCCAGAGTCACCAGGAGACTCCTGGGGCACCAAGATGTGCGTATGTGGTAGTGGGGGAGCCCACACGGCCGGGCTCACCAAGGCGGCGTGGTGGGAGTGCGCGGGCAGACCCAGCAGCCTTGTGGGACTGAGTGCAGGAAAGACAGCAGCCCAGGCCGCGCACTGCCGAAAGCTCCCCCGGCGTCAGGGAGAGACAGTGAGGGCCCGACGATGGGGGACCCGGCGCCACAGAGCCAGGAGAAGGCTGTGGGCGAGGGCACAGGCAGCCACACGGGGTTTTGGTCACATGAGCACAGACCTCTCACCCAGGGGTCCCCGGAGCTGAGCAGGTGGGGACCACAGGGGAGCGGGGCCACCTACAGCTCCCGGCCTCAGCTTCCTCTCCAGGCCAGTCCTGTGGCTTCTTCCTCCAGCCCCTTCTCCAGCCCTCCTCTGCCCCTCTGGTCCTGCCCACCCTCAGACTCCCGGGCCACAGCATCCAGGCTGGTCCCCTGCTTATGCCACTGTCCCAAGGAGGAGCCGTCTGCCTCTTCCCTTTCTCTTCTCCTCTTGAAATAGGACCAGTAAAGATGTCGGTAACATGAGGTAGACGGATCCTGGTATGAGTCTCAAGGCAAGGAAGAAACAGTCACGTTTGTCTCGTCCCAACTGCGTCTGAGCCAAGACGCGCAGGAGGTGCGGGAGGGGGCTCCTGGCCCCTGGGGAGGGCTCTGGGCAGAGGGCACCACAGGTGCAAGTGCCCCGAGCTGGCCCGCCTGGCACCTGGCTGCCGTCCACCTGCTTTCAGAGCAGCCCCTGGCCCCTTCCCTGCCGTAACCCGGTGGAGGGCTCGCAGTGGGGGCTCAGGGCAGAGGGGCCTGGCTAGACCCAGGGGTTCCCACTCCCAGCTCGTGGGTGAGGCTCTTTGCGGGCCCTGGCCCAGGATGCTTGTCCTGATCAGAGGGGAGCCAGCACCTTCGGGAGGAGGGGGTTGTTTTGGCCAGCAGGCTCCTGGGCCCGGGAGGGGCGACGGAAGGGGGGAATCAGGCAGCAGGTGCCGCTTCTAACAGCCTTGACAGGCTGCCACTCGCCTCTGAAATCCAGAGCACATCTGCACTCATCAGTTGGCCAACAGATGGGCCCCGGTTTAATATTTTTGGATTCGGTTACACTTGGGGGCTGATATGAACCCATAGAGAGTGCAGGTGTGTGAGCAAAACAGCGCCCTGAGGCAAAGCGGGGTGGGGGGATTGTCCCCAGCGGGCAGAGGGGAGGGGACAGGGACTTGCTTGGGCAAGTACCTGGGAGGCTGGCTGGGGATGCTCCAGGTGCCCCCTGGGGAAGGAGCCTCCTGCACCTTGGATTTGGCTGCAGATGTGTTATAAGCACCTTGAAAAGTGCAGGACACTGCAGTTCCCGTCCATCCTGGCGGTGACAGCAGGCGGCCAGCAGGGCTGGGCAGGGGGAGATAACTTTGGAGGGAGGCCCAGCAGGGTTGGGTGGGGCCAGATGGCTGGTGTGGGGCTGATTTTCCCACCAGCAACTGCTTCTGTGACTTGATCATGTCACGGGCAGGAAGGCACCCGCCCCCACGCCTGGTATCTCTGGGGCCACCTTCGTGGCCAGCCCGGGGGGAAGTTCCCAGGAACCGAGATAAGGCTGTGGATACGGCCTTGGACTTGGAGCTCCAACCAGGACCCTGCAGACGGTGACCCTACGGCGACTGTCTGGGATGAGGCCGGGGAGAAGGGGCTGACCAGGTGCCTGGGGCAGCCGGGCAGGAAGACGCCCGCGGCCCAGGCTGTGAGTCGGCCAGCAGTAGCAGGCCCGCCCGGCCGGGGCCCTTCCTGCAGAGTGCAGATGGCTTCTTCTCGCAGGCCTGAAACCCAAGCTGACCATGGGGAAACTGAGGCCCAGGCCGGCTGGGGAGCCAGCCCAGATCATGGCCATGCAGGCCAGGGCCCAGACGCCAAGGGCTGAGCATGAAGCCACTTCTCCACTGGCACGTGGTGTCTGCTGTGTCTGTCTCGGACCCTGTGGCCTTACAAGGCCCTCCTCATTCTGTGCAGATTCCCTTGTTCACGAGGTGCAAGCTACCTGCCTCCTGGGCCCGGGCCCTGCAGCTGGGCTTCTGCTTTTCAAGGGCGGGGGCGCCATCTGGGAGGAGCCCTGCCCGCAGGGCTGTGGGCCAGCTGGGAGGGAAGACTCACACGTGGTAAAGACACACACGCTGCGCGCACACTCATGTGTGGCCAGACCCAGGGAACCGGCCTCCCGGGCCTGTGTTGAGGAGGCTACAATTCACGCAGGGCTCCCTTCGCCCCCTCGGCAAGTTCTGATTGATCACCTCCCAGGCGGCCGGCATGGCTCCGGGAGCCCGGCCGTGGGAGGGACGTGGCTGTGAGGAGACAGACGCCTGCCCTCCATAAGCATAGGTATCAACATTTGGTGCCTGAAGTAGCAGCTAAAGGAAGCAGGGAATCTCCATTCTAAAAGCAAAATTGAGATTTTCAGGACAAATTTTGAAGTTAACCTCTTTTAAGCCCTTGGTAGGTGGCAGGCAAAGGAGGAAGGCATCCCTGAGGGTCCCCGTTGTACAAAGGGGACAGCAGGTGCCCCAGCGTGTCCCTGATCAGCAGCAGCCGGCTTGGGTTCGGCCAGGCAGGGCATGTAACCAGAACCAGAAAGCACCTTCACTCTGTAGGTGTGAGTTTGCTCCCCAGCCCCCGGGAGTAAGGAACAACTCACTTCATCTGAGTCCCAGAGAGCTGCCCGGAGCCCCTCGCCAGGACAGGCCCCCAGCCCATCACCGCCCTCATCACCGCCCTTCCAGGATGTGTTGTCCACGCCCAGGCCAGCTGTGAAGGGTCCGGCCCGGAGCCCCAGGGTCCAGCAGGGCCCAGGGCGCTATCACTGAGGCAGGGGCTGGTGTCACCCCCTTGACACACCGTCAGCTTCCTATGGTACTGGAGCTGAGTGCCAGCTGTACCCAGGCCTCCTCCCTTCCCTCCTAAATCCACCCTGCCCCATCTCAGGGAAGCCCCTCCTCTCCTCTGGTCCTGCCACCCCTGCCTCCTTTGAGCCCTGGTCCCTTTCTCTTCCCTCCCAAGTGCACATGGCCATCTTATCCCCTCCCAAAGGGGCTTCACGGGATGTTCCCAGCCTCCCTCGCAGCTAGACACAGCCACAGTTTAGACAATAAGCTGGAAGCAGAGAACTGCCTGAAGGTTTCTGGGAAAGATTTTTCTCCCTGGCTCCTTTTTGTCCTTCTTTAAATGCAGTGGTCAGAAGTCATGATAGTTAGAGCCACAGCAGCCATTTTGGAGCCATGAGGCAACAAGCCAGCCCTTGGGATGGCAGAGTATAAAGATGGAAGGAGCCAGGGTCCCTGATGGCATCACTGACTCACTGCACCTAGTCCGGCATCACCTTCCCCAGGTTCCCAGAGAATTCATGTGTGTGTTTGGTAAGCCACTGTTGGCTAGACAGCCTGTTACTTGCAGCTGAAAGCATCCCAGTGGAAACGCAAAATTTAGCACCTGTGAACCCCTGGGCTCGACCTGGTCCACCCCAGCCCTGCCTGGAGGCCAGTGATGGGGAGAGAATGTGAAGAGGAGACCAGGATGGCTCTGCCACTCCCTGCCTGGTGACCTGGGGCCAGTCCTGAAACCACCCCCGTGGAGCCTGTTTCCTCAGTTGAAACTGGACAGGACCCAGCGCCCCTCCACGGCAGCCCAGTCTGAAGTCGCTGCAGTGAGCCATCTGCAGGGGCATTGCCAGCTCAACTCACCCACGACCTTACAACTATAGGAGACCTGAGCTGGCTGCAGGGGAGGCACATGGTGAGGGGTTCTCGGGGACAGGGATTCCATAAAGACTGCTAGAGCCACAGCCGGAGATGAGCATGGAGGCGGCCTGATGGGTCCTGAGTGGGAGATGGGGAGACCCCAGGGAAGGGTCAGGAGTGTGGGCTTCCCCCGACCCCGTCCAGTCTGAGACCTGACGCCGCTCCTGTCTCCCGGGCTCCTGGGCTGCTCTCAGGCTCTGCTGGGAGGACTGAAATCCTGGGGTCCCCCTGCAGCCAGAGGAGGCAGCTGAGCCCTCCTCCTCCCTAGAGAAAACACATCAAGACAGGACATCTGGTTTACCTGCAGGGCCATGGGCGACCACCTGGTTCTTCCCCGGCCCAGGGCAGAGCCATGAGTGAGCAGAAGTCACCAGGCTGCCCCACGGCCCCCCACTTGCCAGGCGGGGAAAGCAAGGCTCTGGTGGTGACGTGGCGGCCACGAGACGAAGGGCCTCAGGCTCCAGAAGCCCCAGGGGCCAGGCGGAGAGTGTCTGTCCCGTGCACTCCTCCCTCCCGCCAGTGAGGAGGGGGGCAGCCGGAGAGGAGACAGATGGCCCGGCTTCCCGGCTTCCGCAGAGACGCCCAGGAACAAGACCTCGTCTCCCAGCTCCTCTCACAGCTGAAAATATTTACATCCAAATACGTCCCAATGTGCCATATTTTTGCCTCAAGCCAGCCTGGGAGTCTGTCCCCCAACCTGGGAGGCAGTTATGCCTGCTTAGGGAGGGCCCCACCTTCCAGGAAAGCTGGTGACAGTCTCACCAGAGGCCAGAGGAAGGAGCACTGGGCACAGGAGGGGACTGCAGGTGGGACCCTGGCCTCTGGGTTCTGAAATACCAGGGGGCCAGAGGCCAACCTGCCTGGCGCTCCAGCCTCCAGGCCTTTGCACGTGAGGCAGGCGCTGCTCGCGAGCGCTCCTTGCAGACAGGTGAGTGAGACACACTCTGGGCGGCTCACAGCCTTCTCTGCACCTCCTCCGAGGGACGCCCCCTGACCTGCAGTCTCATGCCCTGCCTGGGCTGCTTCCCCCCCACGCCTCACTCTGTAACGACCTTATGCTTGTGTTGCTTCTTGTTTTGCTGTCCTCCCCTCGCGGTAATGCCAGACCCGGAGGGGTCTGTATCAGCCCCTCAGCACAGAGAATGGGACCCAGCTTACAGGAGGCACTCAGTAAGTGACCGTGCGGGGCATGACGTTGGAGTGGGGGCTCCTGCTGGCCCTCTGCGTGCAGCGGGGAGGTCACTCAGACCACCGGCCTCTGGCTTCCCATCTGTAAAATGGGAACAAGTGCGCAACAGGCCACCCCAGTCTGGGGACTTAGAGCAAGAGAAACACATCCTCTCGGAGTTCCGGAGGCCACAAGCCCAGAACCCAGGGTCCGCAGGCCGCACCCCACCTCAAGGCTGTGTGGTCTCCACGTAGCTCGTGCTGGAGCCCTGGCCCTCAGCACCTCAGGGCGCGACTGCGTTTGAAGATGAGGCTGGGAGGGCAGCCCTGACCCCGTCTGACCCGTGTCTGTATAAGAAGAGACGTGGGCGCTCGGGGACGCTGGGATGCAGGCACACAGACCTGCACGGGGGCCGCTCCTGCTGCTTCACTCACAGCCACCGAAACCCGGAACAGCCAAGACGTCCTTCAAGGTGAGTGGACACGTAAACCGTGGGACATTCAGACGATGGAACATTATTCAGTCCTAAAAAAAAAAAAAGAGCTGTCAAGCCGTGAAAAGACAAGAAGGACCCTGAAATGCACGTTACTAAGTGCAAGAAGGCAATCTGAAACGGCAGTGTGATTCCAACCCTGTGACAGTCTGGGAAAGGCGAACTATGGAGACAGTAAACAGCTCAGTGGTGGCCAGGGCAGGGGGGCAGGGGGCCACCGGGGGAGCTCGGGGGACGTTTAGGGCCGTGCACCCTCGTGTGATCCTGTACAGTGGGTGCACATATCACACACTACACATTTGTCCAAACCCACAGTACACGCGACACCAGGAGTGACCACGGTGTGGACTGTGGACTCTGGGTGATGACGGCCAGGTCCGTCAGTTGCCACAAACGCACCCTTGGTGGGGACGCAGTGACGGGGGAGGCCAAACTTGTGAGGGAGCAGGTGTGTGGGAAATCCCTGCGCTGTCCACTCGAGTTTTCTGTGAAGCTAATACTACTCTAAAAAATTTAATCTATTTAGAAGAAAAAAATAAATCCTGCCCCACAGAGCTGACCTAGTGCAGGGACAGGCACTGAACAACATTAGCAGATAAACCTCCAGCCCCTCCTTAAGCTCGTGCCACCGCCGAGGCAGGATGATGGGGAGGAAGAGGGTCAAAGAGGAATAAATGACGCCCATGCCCAGCAGAGGGCTTTCCCCTTCCTCCTCTTTCTGGATCAAACGCACCACCAGGTCGACTAAGCCCATGGCCCCGGGAGTCAAAGGAAACGCAGAGGAGACGCAGTGACAGCCTGTTGCAGAGATGACGGACGCGGGTGTCTCTGCAGGCAGGCGGCTCAGCCAGTCAGAGAGAAAGCGGGACCGGACGGGGCCCTGCTGCAAAGGCGGCTCCCACCCAGCCTCCACCTGGGGCTCCTCAAAGGGAAAGTGGCCTCAGGGAGGGGTTCTTTCCCCTTTGCAGCATGGCTGCTCAAGGGAGCCGGGCGGGAGGGGGGCAGCTCCCCAGGATCCGGAGGATGAGCACTGCAGGTAGGCGGGCGGGACCCCAGGAGTGTCCGGGTCACGCAGAGGTGACACTCCCTCCGCGTCCCTCCTGACACCTGGTCTCCTGTTCCCTGGAGTAGACAGAATCCTGGAGCTCGATGCCCTGAGGGGTGGGGGCTGGTGAGGAGCAGAGGGACCAAGGGTTGGGTGGGAGGCATCCTCCGCTCTAGCCCCCCAGCCGCGCTCCGGGTCTGATGTGCACTCTGCCTGGCCCCCAGCCCCAGCCCTGCGCACCAGCTGGGGATGTGGGCAGGCAGCTCACCCTCTCGGTGACGGTGATAGTGACAGTGACAGGGATGGGGTCTTAGCTTCAGGTGCTAAGCAGACTGACGAGACGTGTCAGCCGAGCGCAGGGGACTTGGCTGCCATCGCCCTCACTGTCAGCAGTCTTATTTCCGTCCTCAGAGTCTGCTCTGACCAGGCTCAGCCCCAAAGCCATCCTGCTCATGGAATGAGTGGTGGTCAGAGTGAGAGGAGTGGGCACGGCTCCCCCACTCTGCACCCACCTCTGGCCTGGGAAGCCCCTCCGGGCACAGGCCATCCCGGTCCCCGACCCCAGGGGACACTCTACACCATGCCTCTGGCTCCCGACGCCTGCCCGGGGCAGCCGGGCCTGGAGCATCCCTTAGCATGCCGGGTCTCCAAAGGTAGTCCTCTCAGGGCTATTTTCCAGTTGAGGAAACTGAAGTCCCAGAAAGGTTAAGACACTGGCCCAAGAGCACCCAGCAAAGACAGAGAACATGGCGATGTGACCCTGGAGCCCCCAGCACAGTGGGGGCCCTGGACCAGGCAGCAGATGGGAGGGGTCTTCAGGATGAGCTAGATCAGTGGCTCCTGGTGCAGGGCGTCTGTGAACCTGCATGAGGAAAAGGGCACACCTACCTGTACCACCTCCAACCAAATTTTGCATCTCCTCCTACCGTGAGCATCACGTTTCAGCCACGCCCATGACCTCGGGCCAGCAGAGTCGTCTCTACTGGCCACACATGCAGGCCAACAGCTCTGGACACTGGGAATCCCACAGGGTCCCACCTGGTGTTTGCTCCGTATTTCAGTTGCTGTGACGTCTGAGAATGCAGTTCACACTCTTCGCGACGAAAGCACGGTTGAACAGAAGCACAGGCACCAGGAAGAGCAGAAAGGTCTTAGCACGTTGGCCGCTGTTTCTGAATACAGCGGGTTTCCTTTGTAATTCCCTGAGCATGTTTGTGTTCTCAAAGACATTATTTTGCCAAGAGGATCATGGGTTTCACCAGATGCTCGAGGTTTCCACGGTACGAGGGGCGTTGAGATCACGTGAGGCCGGTTCAGCGTTCTCCTAGGGTGTTCCCGGGATGGGCTCCAGCCTCTGGACCCCAAAGCAGAGCTTCCCTCCTCCTGCCAGGAAGCGTGCCCCCTGTGCTGGGACCCACGGAGCCCTGCCTCGTGTGTGCGGAATTTCGACATGTCAGCCTAGCATGCTCATGGCACCTTCCCTGTGGCCCTGGGTTCACTCAGCTACACCCTGACTGGGGATTGCAGGCAGGTGTCCAGCCTGGGCCTCCTCGCCTGTCTGCCCTGAGCGAGCCCATCCTTGTCAACCACCACCACCTGGCCACACTTCATTCTGGACCCAGAGGCAGAGGTCAGCCACCTACCTGGCGCTGGGTGAGAGGGCACTGGTTTGTCTGAGCTCACAGGTAGCCCACATCTCCCCACCTGGCTTCCTCTGGGGCTTCCTTGCAACTTATGTCCCTCTCTGGGGAGCTTTGTGCCTGGGGACGTCACCCTGTGAGCCCTGGACCCTCCTCTCTACAGCAGGCTGGCATGAGATTTGCATAGGATCTTGTTTCCACTAATCTAGCCGTCCATCACCCGTCCACCTACCTTCTCTCCCTTCCACCCCCACTCCCATCCATCCTTCACCCATCTGTCTACCCATCCATCCACTCACCCATCCACCCACTCACCCATCCATTCCTCCACACATCCCTCCAACCTCTTATCCACTCACTCACCTACCCATCCATCCACCATCCAGCCACCCTCCCGTCCATCCATTCACCCAGCAGTCCTGGGGCCCCTACATGATAGGAGAGGAGGCAGAAATCAGACACCCAACCTGGTGTGCTTCCCTGCCCACCTCCACCCAGTGCCACCTCCCCGCTGTCCTTTGCTGGCCTCCCTCCAGCTCTCTGGCCATCCTCAGAATCAAAAGCCTGGAGGTGGGACCACCTCAAGGCGCTTCTACCTGGAGCGCACCCCCTCGCCTCCCCAGGGGCCCCGACACAGCCCCACAGGCCACGTCCACTGGGGCCTCCTGGTTGAATGTCTGTCTCCCATGGGTTCCCAGAGCAGGAGCGGGCTGTCCTGGGCGCCTTGTTCCCCCATGAAGGCCCTCAAAATGCTGTGCTCGTAGGAAGGAGGGAAGGAGGGGTGGGGGAGGGAAGACCTGCCCCCATGGATGTGTGCTGGACACAGCAGTCACTGGAGGGAGCAGCACTGAGGCCGGGAGGGGTGGGGGCGCCCCCCCCTCGCTGCAGCCACTTCCTTCTCAGCCCCTTATCTTGGGGCCGCCCGGCTCCGAAAGCCACAGCCAACGTCTGCTTCCTCCCCTACACCAACTGCCCGGTCTGGGGGGGCAGGCGGCAGCCATCACCCACAAGGAGGCCACCACAGGCCGGGCAGCCCCCACGCCCATCTCACGGGCAACTTTCAACCCAACCTCTGTCGGCCCCGCTGATCAGAAAGCCGAGCAGGATGAGAGGCCTCCTCATGAAAGTGGAAGTGTCCCATCTGGGGCGCTCCCCACAGGTGCAAGTCACCCCAAACATCTGCCCTAGCTGGGCGGGGCTGCCTTCACGGGGGAGGGGCCTGGGCCTCCCCCAACCCTCTGGCTTCCTGGCTCCTTGTTTTCCTTGGAAAACAAGGCCGTCGTGAGCGTCCTGCCAGCGGTGGGAGTCACAGCTGCATCCCTGCATGTGGACCGTGTGGCCGGCCGCGCTCAGCGTTTCCCTGCAGGGGCTCCCTCCCGAAGCAGTCTGGGAGCTGGGACCTCTGTGATCACTGCATCCAGCGTGCTGAGAAAATTGACCCTGAATCCCACCCTGAGTCAGAGCGTGGGAAACAAGGAGGGGCCCTGAGGACTGCGGTGACACCCAGGGACTGGCTCCCGGGACCCTCCTCCCCACCTGCCTGCGGGGAGGCCATGCGCGTGGCAACCCCTTCCAGGAACGAGCAGGGTCTGTCCCTGCACTGATTCTAGAAGGACGCCCGTCTACTGTGACGGGCGGCCTCTGGGGAAAGACACCAGGAGGCGCGGGTTGGGGTTCTTACTTTCTGCACTGCTTGAACAGCTCGCCATGGGGAGGAATTACCTAAAACTCCACTTCAGTTCTATCAACACAGCACAGAAGCCGAGCATCGGTCCGCGGTCTGTGGGTCGCTCACCTCTGGCCTGTCCGAGGCCCTGAGCCTACAGCCGAGGTCGGGTCCCCAGGGACCGACCTCCAGTCCAGTGGAGGGTGAGGGGCGCACCACCTCCTTCAAGGGGCCTTCCCCTGGTGGTCACCACCCTCACTATGTGGCTGTCTGAGTGCCTGTGAAGGGTCTCACCTCCTCTTTGCTGGAGGCCCAGTGGGGAGGGGGTTCTAGGCCCCATCTAGTGCTCCGATCTGAGTGGTCACTGAGGGCCCTGAGTGGTTCCTGGGACTCCTCAGACTGGAGAACAGCCCAAATTCTACTTGTGAGCCCATATCAGCACTGCTCCCCAAGGAATCCGTCAAGAAGTGGGGTAAGGGTCTCCAAGGAGCCCCCAGCTAGGAAGCCAAGCTCAGAGAGGAGGTCTCTGGCCCAGCCCAGCGGGTGAGGACCAGGCCGCAGGGGGAACGCCCTGAGTGGATGAAGGCAGCTCAGAGCGCAGGACCAGGCCAGGACCAGGGCTCACCCAGGGGTCCAGGTCAGGGTCACTCACAGCTGATGCCCATGAACCACTGGGCCTGGAACGGGGGCTCTGAGGAAGTCTGGCTGAGGGCAGGAGGGGACGAGACCCCCAGACCACCCCAGGCTGAAGGCAGGACCAGGTCTGGGCGGGGCAGGGGTGGAAGGCTTGGCCAGGATGGACGTGGCCCCCCAGCTGCTGGCCTGTGTCCCGGCCCCACCCGGGTCAAGGAGACACACCCAGCGGCCAGGCCAGCGGGGCTCAGGGTGGGTGGGGTGTCACTGGCCGGACGGTAGGAGGAAGCTGTTGGAAAGTCAGACTGGAGTGGCTGTGAGGAAGGCCGGGCAGGGCCGGGCCCAGATGGTTCCTGTTGGGGAAGCAGAGGCGCAGCTGCAGGCCCGCTTCCCGGCCAGCCCCTATCACAGCGACACAGCTGGCTGCCCCACAGGCCGCTGCAGACCTTCCCCAGTGGCACCTCCCCCAGCCCGCCCCCCATCACATCACATGAGCCCCTGTGGCCGCCCGCCCCTTCCCCAGGCAGGCGGGCAGGCTGCTCGGAGGTCCGGGCTGTCGGGGTGACAGAGGCCTCTGGCTACAAGAAACCCAGGCTGGCCGAGGCCCCTCCTCTCTCCCTCTTGGCCCCACGAGGTCGAGATTGGGAAAGGCACTCAGGGCCGCCCACCCCACAGCAGCATCAGGACTGGTTCCCCTGCTCCACCTCGACCTCCATGTCCCAGGCATCTCCCGTGCTGGAGAGCGGGCTCCCGGCGTCCGCCAGCTGCTCAGCGCCCCGGGGTCCCAGGAAGGGCGGCCCAGGTAAGGGGATGGGGGCGGGGGGAGCAGGCGGCCAGACTGTGACATCTCTGTGCAACTGCCTGCCCGGCTCTGATGACTCACCTCAAACATCGACTCGGCCTCCGACAGGACACCGTCCGCACAGCTGGGGCAGGTGGCAGGGGGTGGACCCGGCAGGTGCCAGGGCCAGCTGCGGGCCCCACCCAGAGCAAGTGCTGGAGGCGGGGGCTGCCCGGGGCCATCTAAGAGGGGTGGGCTCTGATCTCAGGGAGCAAGGTCCCATGAGTCGGCCAGGGAGAGGGTGTGCAGCCAGGTGTGGGGTCCCTGAGACTTGCAGGTTGGATGAGGAAACTGAGGCCAGAAGGAGAGGGCCTGGTCCAGGGCCCTGGGAATGAGTGACGATGGTCCAGGACCCCACCCTGCCCCAGCCCCCACCAAGAAGTGGCCATCCCTGCCAGGGCCCCCACCCTCTGGAGCCAGTGCCAGGGAGATGCGGTCACACACGGAGGGCCTCCCATGGGCTGCTGACTCTGGAGTGCAGGTGGCTGCCGCCCTCCCTGACACCCCTGACCCCAGCTGCAAGGTCACCTGCCTGGCTCTCCCAGGACTCAAGGGGCCAGCATAGCTACAGGCAGGTGGCCTGGCTCCCCAGCCCATGGCCACATGGCCCCAGGCCAGGAACACACAGTCCCAGTCTCACTGGGACAGTCACGTCCAGGGTGCAAGCGTGCCCATCATCAGACAGCTCTGCCTTATCTGCAGAGGGACTTCCTCTCCTGAGCAGGTCCCCACCTGCCCCGTCCAGGGACCCGTGGGCCAGCCCCCTACGCGGGCCCTGTCAGGCACCTCAGCACGTCCAAGACTAGAAGGCCAGTGTGAAGGCCACCTTTCCACACCAAAGCAAACATGCTGTTGGCTTCTCCCAAGTGTGGGTGATTCAAAAATGTCTTCAGGGAGGGGCTAGTCATCCTGCCTTCGGGCTAGCCAGAGGCTCTGGTCCTGTCCGCCTCCAGCTGGGCACTACACAGCCGCCCCCTCCTTTCCTGAGGTAGCCTCCTCACCCTACTGTCCTGGAATCAGCAGCCCAGTTCTGTCGCTTGCTGCTGCGACCTGGGGCCAGCCCCTCCTCATCTGGGCCTCAGTTTCCCTGGGTGTCAAGCTCTGTCCTTCTGCTCCTGAAGGGGCCAAGGAGCAGCTCTCAAAGGCCGGGGAGGGAGTGGGGAGGCAGGTGGGGGTGCGTGAGAGCTGCCAGATGCTGTTGCGTGTGGACGGGGGGTGCCAGCCGTGGAAGGCGCTGCGTGTGGACGGGGGGTGCCAGCCGTGGAAGGCGTTGCGTGTGGACGGGGGGTGTCAGCCGTGGAAGGGGTCTGAGGCCAGGAAGTGAGCTGCTATGCTTGCAATGACACCCGCGGTGGTTGTCAGGTGCAGGTGCCTGGAGCAGATGGTCTGGGTGGACCTCTGACACACAGCTCCAGCCCCCCGAAGAGGGCACTTCTCACTTGGGAGGCTTCAACTGGAGGAGGGAAAGCAATGAGCATTTGGCTAGTGAGTTGGGATAAGGGCTCGTCTGGGCACGGGGTCCCAGTTCTGGGCCCTCTGTCTTTTAGGAGCTCATGGCCCATCTTCTCTAAGGTACCTGGCCTCGTGGGGTGGGCACAGGCACACGGGAGACATCCTGCTCCCCAGGCTCCCCCGGGGGACACATGCTGGGCCTTACTGCCAGACACCACCACGATGGAGGTGACCGGGTAGGCTGGGCTGGGGACAGCCTTGGGGGCCAGGGGCCTGGAGTCTAGGGCAGGCCACAGGCAGCGCTGCTCCGCCGTGCAGGCTTCCTGCGAGTGCATGAGAAACTCTGAGAGTCCGCTAGGGTCCAGGCAGCTCTAAACTGCACAAAGAGCAGTAGGAAGTAAAGCTTTTAGAGCTGACATGAGAGAGCTGTTCTGTCTGAGGGCGAACGCACAGGGCTTGGCTGCGCTGCCCTCCTGCTGGGGGGAGGGCAGGGGCCGAGGGTGGGGACCCGGACTGCCCAGCCCCATCGTGGCAGAGGACGGGATCGCTCCGGCACCCACAGCGTGGTGGGAGCCCTGCGGCATGGCCAGGAGGCGGCGGCGCCGTTTAGGGGAGTGTTCACTGCACTCGGGTTTCTGAGGTGCTGACTGTGTGCTCTGGGCCCCCACAAATGAGGTGGGGGCTGGGACACTGGCAGCGGTGCCTGAAGCAGAGGGGCCTTGGGGGCAATGTCATCTGACCACTCCGAGGAGAAACTGAGTCAGGCCTGTTCAGTGTCCCTGGAGAGGGACAGTGGGGCCCAGGTGGCAGATTTCAGCTGAAGCATGGCCAGCGAGACAGTGAGTGTCCCATCCCCAGAGGAGTCCAGGCAGAGACAGCTGGGGTGTTAGAAGGCACTGGGTAAGGTCCGGGGAGGACCCAGTCCTGTGAGGAGGGCTGGAGGCAGGCTGGGGTTCAGAGGTCAGTGCTGTCACCGAGCGCCTCGCCCTCCATCCCCCAGCCTCCTCCTCCGCCTTCAGCTGCCCTGGCCGGGCGGCCGCAGGGTCTCCTCTGGAATGCTCTCTGCCTGGAATGCCCTTCCCTGCTGTGTCAGTGCTCTGGGGCCACTAACAAAGTACCACAAACCAGGTGACTTACGACAAGAGAGGTCTACTCCCGCCCAGTCTGGAGGCCAGAGTCTGAAACCCGCATGTGGGCAGGACCCCCTCCCTCCGGGGGCTCGGGGGAGGGTCCTTCCTGCCTCTGCCCGCTCCTGGGGGCTCCAGGCGTCCTTGGCTGTGGCCGCGGCTCCCCAGCCTGTCCCCATCTCCACATGGCCTCCCCTCTGTGTCTCTGTGTCCTCTCCTCTTCCAATGAGGACACTTGCCTTTGGATTTACGGTGACCCCAGTCCTGGTGCCCAGAGCTCCAACCGTCCTGTCTGCTTTCCAGGCAGCAGAACTGGAGGGAGGGGACCCAGAGCCTGCAAGCTGTGTCTGTCACAGCCACGGCCAGGGCTTGGGCACGTGGCCTCCAGGGCCACAGGGTGCAAGAGGGGAGCCAGGCTACCAGAAGCCCGCGTGGTCTCTGCCCCAACCACCCTGCTCTCCACACAGCTGAGGCCCCTGGGCCTGTCGGGAGACGGTCAGCTGTGGACACTGATGCGTTCACACGAGGAGTCCCAGGCCATCTGGGGTAGGACTGTGCCCAGGAGGGCGTCGGAGTCCGCAGTCCCGCTCTGAGTGCAGGACCGAGGACAGAGCCCCGTGGTGGCCGTCCACCCGCGTGTCTGCGTGAAGCACTGTGAGTGCTCGTTCGCTTGATTTCTTCTGCACCGTCGCTCCATGCAGGGCGGCAATCCTGCCCCTGCTCTGCTCGCCCTGCAAGCCTGTCTCCACCTCCCGCTCCCCCTCTGGTTGACCACAGAGCACTGGGGTCGCCCGTGCCAGGTCGCGGCTCAGGGCGGCCAAGCCCCACACGCTGCTGCGCCTGCCATCTCCGAAGAAGATACTGAGGTTCTGAGGGGCACACAGCAGGCAAGAGCAGAGGTGTGATTGAGCCCCAGTCTGCTGACCCTGCAGGATGGATACAGGGCCAGACGGGCATGGGGGCCCATTCAGGGTAGAAGGGCAGCCCCAGAAGCCCTGCAGAACAGTGGGTCCTGGCAGGAAACTGGTAACACAACCACGGGGCAATGGAGTGTGAACAGCTTGATGAGGAACCACTGACGAAGGTCAAACAGAGCGGCCAGGACAGCACAGAAATCTGGGAGCTTTTACCTCCTGGACTGAGGGATGAAGAGTGGGGAAGAGGAAGGAGCTAAGAGAGGGCTGGGGAGAGGAGGGGGCACTGTGGCCGACCAGGGAGTCGGGAAGCTCTCCAGACAGTGGACAGATGGCAGGACGAATGTTCACCCCTCTCCTCTTGCCCCCCATCGCCTGAGGCCCCCTGAACACCCCAAGCCAGCCTTCAGGGCACAGAGCACAGGAGAAGGGGGTGTGGCTCTGGGGCAAATGGAGGCTCTGGACTGAGCCTCTATCCCACGAGGCCTGTGTCAGGACCAACAGTAAGTCTGGGGAATGAGGACTGTGCTCCAGCCCAGGTCCAGGGGAGAGTGGGGCTCCCCTTCCCCCACAGCTAACTGTGGGATGTTCTTTCCCTGAGACCTGCAGTTTCGACACCATCCCCATCACACAAGCCTGTGGGGCAAGACTCCTGGGGCGGCCAGCAGAGGACACTGGATACCCATGTCCTCCCCACCCACCCAGCAGCAAACCAGAGACTTGGAAGGCAGAGCCACAGGGCAGGGTGCAATCCCCAGGGGTCAGGGTGCAATCCAGGCCAGCTTCCTGAAGGAAGTGGTCCCACGGGGGTGGCTAAAGGAGGCAAGGAAGACTTTCACTTCTCAAAGCATCTTAACTGCGAAGAAAGGCCTTGGTGTTAACCTCATATGCCTTCACTTTGCAGGGGAGTCACAGCCCAGGAGAGGCTGAGCTGGTTGGAACCCGGCCAGCGCTCCTTCCCAGAGACAGCTGCTCGGATGGGTTTGGGGGGAGCAGGGCAGCCGTGGGGAGGGGAAAAGAGGGGCCACCCCTGGACTTAGGCTCACTCACGTCCTTCACGGGGCCAGAGGTGGGACTGCGGTGGTGCTGATGGAACCCTCATCATGAAAACACCTCGTGTGCATTCCAGCGGGCAAGCCTGGGGTGGGGGGAAGTCGGTGACCGTCAGAGGGCAGCCCACGTGGGAGGAAGCATCAGTGGCGACCCCATCGAAGAGTTTTTCAGGGAGCAGAGCAGATGCTTCTCGTGGCGCTTTGGGGCATCGCTTTGTCATTACGTCGTCCGCAAGAGCGAGCCCAGGAAACAGCAAGTCTGACCCCATCTCCCCCAGGGCTTCTCCCCTCCGCCCGCCTCCTGTGCTCACCCCTCTCCCTGCTCTCCAGCCGGGCCTGGCTGCCCCAGGCACCCCCGCCCGGGTGACAGTTCCTCCCCGCGAACCCCCCCCCCCCCCCCCCGAGGGTCTGCACGGCTCCCTGCCGCCTCCCCTCGGCCCTCCCTCGAGCTGCAACCCCCACCACACGTGCCCGGTCCGTTCCCACTGCAGCTTTCTCCTTCCGTTTATGATTCTATCTGAACACTGGGCGTCTTGCGAGGTCACCTGTCTGTCTACCAGCCGCCTCCCTGCGCGGCCCCGCCCTCTGCCTGCTGTGGCCCCCTCAGCACCCAGAGCGGTACTGCCCTGCTGCCCGGCGCTTGCTGGGTGAACACATCCCTTGTGCAGACCACTCGGCTGCCCCGCACACGGCGTGCCTGCTGACCGCAGTGTGTGGCGGGTTCTCCATTTATCATCATAGCCACTGTCAGACAGGACCTGAGGCCCAGAGACAGGGAGCGTCCTAGCAACCTACCAGGGTCACACAGAGAGCTGAGTTGCACCTGGGCCTAGGGACAAGGACCAGGCAGCCCCCTCAGTCCCTCCCAGCCTAAGGCATCCCCACGGGAACCGGGGTCCCCTCCGCTGCAGCCTGAGGTCAGGATGGTGCGAGGGCTCACACACGGGGGGAGGCCGGCCAGCCAAGGTCAGGCTGCCCGCAGATTCGGTGTCTGGTGAGAGCTTCCCGGTCCAGAGCCAGCTCGCTCTCAAACAGCACTTCCAGGGAAGGTCAGGGAAGGGCTGGGAGGGGACAGCCAAGGGTGACGCTGACTGCAGGGAGAGGGCAGGTGCCTTCCGCCAGCATGGTGAATGCTGTCGCCTTGGAAATCCTGACCTGCTGACAGCCCCTTTCTGCCCCTGTCCCTGTACCCACTGTGCCTGCACACACACCCCCAGCTCTGGAGCCTGAGGGCCGGGTGTCGGGATGGCATCTGAGGGAGCAGATGGCAGAGTTGCTCCCCAGATGTGGCCACCTCCCCTCCAGGCCAGAGGGCTCGGTGGCACTGCTGGGGGCTGGGCAATCCTCAGGTGACGAGTGGGTTGTGCACCAGGAGGCCTGCCCCTTGGACAGCACAGGTCTCCCAAGGGGACCATGACCTTGAGATGCAGCATGGGGGCAGCAACAGTCAGGACACAGGAGCGGCCTGTGAGACTGTTGTCCCATATGTCTCTCAGGCCCTGGAGGGGCGGGGACCGGGGGATGGGCAACCCCACTCCGGACTCCTTCCTGTCCCTGGGCACAGCCTCCTCCCAGTAACCCTTCAAATATGTCATTGACCTGGCTGTAGAGATGAAGACAAATCAGAGAGATCAAGAGACCTGCCTGAGGTCGCACGGTCAGTCACTGGCAGGCCCGGGGCCTTCCTGTCTGCCTGCCGCCCTCCCCGGGAGGAAACGCGGCCCAGCCGGGGCTTCAGGCTCTGCGCCCACCACTCCCCGTGTGGGAGCCACACCCGGCAGCCCTGCGAGAGCCTACAGTGGGGTCTACCGCTCCATGCTCGGGACCCTGAGGCAGGTGCTGCCGGGCGCCCCGGCTGACACCGAGATGGGGTGCCTCCCCCGTGGAGGCTGGAGGGGCTGCCTGCCTGGTGGGGCCGTCGGGTGGGCCATCTGTGGGGGCAGCTTTGAAGCCTCTGGAAGAGTGG